>NC_086178.1:40941225-41241225 GCF_023053635.1 Elgaria multicarinata webbii
GGTCACCAGCCGAGGAGGAGAAGAAGAAGAAGCAGGCAGCAGCAGCAGCAGGAAGAGAAGAAGCAAGTAGGAGGTAAGCCTGAGGGGTGTGTGAGAGAGAGTGTATGGGTGAATGGATGTGTGTGTGCGTGTGTTTTGGAGTGCGTGATCCTAAGTGTGTGTGTGAGCGCGCGTGCATGTGTGCTGGCAGTGTGTGAGTGTATTGATGTCTGAATGGGATGCCTGGTTGTTTTACTATGAATGGATGCATGTGCATGTTTGCAGTGGGGGGGGGGGGCTGTAGTTTTCTGTGAGTTCGGGGGATGTTTTGGAGGTGATATTCCTACTAAATAATGCATTTTAGACCCATAGACCTTCCTTTCCAATTTGTTTGATATAATTGCCGTGACGTATATTTTGTAACAATGGCTGATAATTGTTCATCTTTCTCGAAAACCTTTTAAAAATTTAACAGGGTTGCCGCCATCATCATCATCATCATCATCATCTATCTCTCTTTTCTTGTTTGTGGTGGTTTTTCTAGATGAACATGATGGGCTTTGCCAAGTCATGCTGTCTTCTACTGATTCAGAAATTTCCTGACTATTGAACATGTTTTAAGCATAACTGCTTTCTGGATGTTGGCGTGCATGTATTTTGGTAGGCCTAATTTTTGAAGGTTTTCTGTAAAAGAAATATATGATGTGATGCTGGTGACTGATGTGACTAACGGAATAATTGTAACTTTTTCCTGTTGCCATAGTTCTTTAACTTCCATAGCCAGTGGTGTATATATTTCTCTCTTGTCCTCTTCCTTTTCTACAACATTTTTGTCAGTAGGTATTGCTATATGAATGAGGTACGTGTGTTTTTCTTGGTTGTTTTTGACAGTTGTGTCTGGTTGAAGTTGAAACAAGCTAAGAGGTGCCAGCCTTTAGTCCATTTTGTTCCAGGGCTAATGTTTGCAGGGTAATAGTAGCTTATACTCTTTCTGAATGCTTGGTTGCTGGTTTGTTGTACTAGATTTTTCTGTACTTGTCAACTGCTTCATTTGTTCAGTGGTAGCAGTATGCTGAATGTGTGAGTATGGATATGAGAAAGGTGATGGGGAAAGAGTGTTAAATGTTAGGAAAGGTGAGACTATGGTCATCCAGTAAAGGATTTGCAGTCAGAAAATATAATTGAGGGAAAGGGAGACTGTATCACACAGAGTATAGCAAAAGCTTCAAAGTACAGCAAAAGCTAAAAAAGTAGGAATGAGTAAAGTTAATTTCAGATACATTGAATGTCTCACTTGTTCTTTATTCCAGTGATTTTAACATTAAGATGTTATGTAGAACAGGTTTGTCTTAATTGTGGGCTGTGAAATCAGACATGTGACCAAGGCCATGTTTCGGTGGGCACGCCCCCTTGGGGGCTGGGCATGTTGGTGGGCATGCCCCTTTGAGGGCTGGACATGTTGGTGAGCACTCCCCTTTGGGGGCTGGACATGTTGGTGGGCACGCCCCCTTGGGGGCGACCATGTTGTCCTCATTTTTGGTTTCCAAAATATGGTCACCCTACTCTTGCCAGGCTTGCAAAGAAGTGGTGGAATTTATCTTTACTGAATATTCAGAACTAAAGAACATAACATATAACCACAAAGATTCAAAGATTTTGGGTTTGCATAAAGGGAAGTGTTCAATGACTCCCCACCCTCCACACACCCTACCTCCCGTTCTATAATAAATCCTTGATTAAAGCCAACCGTATAATCTTCAAATACATTAGAAATCTACGTGTTAAGGAAATAACTGTTTAGTGACTGTTGGACTGTAAAGAAATACAAGTACTATGTAGGACTACATGACTTGATACATACCCCAGATTAGGAATCCTTTCAGCCATCCCCGTTATCCCAGAAATAAGATTACAATGAGAGATCATAACTCCTTTTGGAACTCCTGTAGAACCGCTAGTATACATGATTACGGCAGTGTCTGAGGGCATTGGTTTCAACCTCTGTTTGTTGCCTAACACTTAAAAAAAAAGCAAAAACATAAAATCAATTAAAAAGAAAGCAAGAAGATTAATTTGTAGATTATCATTTTAAAAGTTCGAACAGGCAAAACAAATCTACCTTCCTGGATGGGGGAGACCCACAGCGGAGCCACCATCACATCCAGAACCCTGTGAACTTGCACTGGGCAAAGCAGAAGGTCATGGGGTGGAGCACAGTTCTGCTTTGGGGGAGGGTCCTTTATTTCTTTTTAAACGTTTTCCTCCCATTTAATGTGCTATGTACACCAGCTCCAGAGCTGTTTTTGAGGCCTTTTGGGGGCGGAGTCAAGAGAACATGGAGGCTTTGGATCCTGCAAATCCACAGCCTCCCCAAACACCCTCCCCCAAATGCTCAATTCCTGGCCCCTCTGTACACAAAGAGCCATCAGCAAAGCGTCCCACCATGACCCTGGGGAGGCCTCCAACAGGAGATCTTACTCTCCAACCACAGAAAGGGAGTGCCCAATGGCCCCTCAACTGCCCACCCTTGAAACTTAGGATTGCTACCACAATTACTTAAACATTTTTCATATTTAAACCACTTGTAAAAACAGTAATGTCTTCTGGTACTGCTGTATGGAGAGGAAGATCTAATTGCTCTCTATATTACATGTTCTAGGAGCTCTTCCAGAGAATACAACGTGTCATTACCCCCAAATGTGTCAACAGTATCTCAGCCAGAAAGGGTCTTATACATCACCAAGACCAAACTTCAGCTGGATGCCAAAATCTTAACCATAACTTGCACTGTGAAAGGGCCAAGCACCCTCATCTGCACCAGCAGGCACGCTTGGATATATACCTGGAAGTGTTCTCAAGAGGTCGTACCATCAATATCCCTGCAACTCCACTAAATCTTGCAGCCTATCCCAGCATTCCGTCACATGTACAGTTAAAAAGTTCTTGCTGTGTTCAGCAGATATGATGCATTACATTTTTTGTCAATAGCAGATATGGTGAAGCATTACAATTGGGCTTAGGAGTATACTGAAAATCCCAGAGGAAATTTTTTTATCGCATATGTCAAGAAATGACAATTTCCTGCCTTACATTTTTACATGTTTTAGTTGCAATGCTCCACACTAAATGAACATATACCAGAAGAACTTCCACTGTGTGCTAAGGAGCTTCAGAAAGAACAGCCATGGCCAACACTAAAAAAAACCAGTAAGTTCACGGGACTCTGTGTATCATAACACATATGCTAGAAATAACAGTTCCTGGTACACAGAATCCACATATACCCTCTGTGCAGAAATAACCCAAATACGGCTGGAAATATAGTAACCCTCATCATGCCTTTTATTGCCTCCAGTTTCTCTTTTCTCAACCCCCCCCCCCCCAGAAAATGCATTCATTCACATAAGGATTTTGAAAAAGTGGTCAAAGAGAGAACTATACGTACTGTTATCTACTTTCTCCCCCATAGCTTCAACAGACGTCATAGTGTGAACAATTACACCTTTGGGGAATTCTGCCCATGTTGTTGGTTTGCCATCCACAGTAATAATATGACGCAGTAGAGGAACCTGATTAGCAATACTCTGCGAGGGGGGGAAATACATACAGTTTAATCATTTCTTTTTGGCTCAAAAACAAACAAACAAACAAACAGACTGGTACAGAGACTATAGTCGCCCCCCGCCCATCCCCATATTTGCCTTTTAAGACATGACCATCCTTAAAACAAATGTATCAATTCAAGCCGCTTTATGAACTTGTTATGAAAGGTGAATACGAAATGGTTATAAAGAACTGTGGTAAGAGCCTAGAAACTTATATATAATACCACTCATGTACATGGAAAAGAATGAATGGCTCCTGTCCCAGAGGCATAGATATCTAGTGTCCTGTGATGCATAAGTGTCAGGAGATTATTTATGCATTCAGCACCACATTAAGAAGCGTCTACTGGTAGCAGAGAAGAGACAATTTCAGCAGGTGTCAATAGTGACAATGGCAAAAGCCAGACCTAACAGAATTTCCCCATGCATGCAGCGTTAAGGATTAAGGATTTGCAAGGTGTGGATTTGCAAACGTATGGCTCCTTTGGTCCTAGCCCACAATACTGCAACTTCCCTTATCTGCCCACTTCCTTCCTACCATTAACTCATAGTCCCTGTTGTCTCTTCTCCGATATCAACAGCATTCAGCCCTCGGACCCTTTCATTAGCCCCTTCTTTTCTCAGCTCCCCATTTCTGCTGGCCTTTCCCTCCGAAGACTGTCTCCTCTACACACCCTTTGTTTTGAATTCTTGTTTCAGCCTTCTGCCGGCTTGGCCTCCGTTCGTTAGCCAATCTGTCTTTTGGTTCCCTGACCCTTAGATTTCCTACCTCCTGGGACCTCTTCCCACTGAACGGTCTAGTTGTTCTTCCTACCTTGTTCCCAAAGCACCTCCTGTCTCTAGGGACTTTGAGAAAAACCCTTACAAAACTGTTTTAGATTCAACTCACAGAAGTGCAATGTTGAAAACACCAGATTGCTGACAGTGTACTTTGGCAGATAGAATCTTCACAAATATTCTACAATATCTCATCTGCTAATAGGTGACGGCCTCACTGGCACCACAAAATCCCTTAGTGGGTAATAATACAGATTACACTTGGGGGGACAATCTTTATAAAATGCTTTTATAACTATGCTGCAAGCTTTTATAAGCATGCTGTGAGCCAAGATTTCAGCCTATGAAGCTAATATTCAAATAGGGTATTTAACAGTCCATTTATGGGAAGAAACTTCAGATCTAGTATGATTTCTCTGTGCTTTGTTCAACTGCGAGAAAATAGATAATAACCTACCCTGTCACTTTTTAAAAGCTTACTAGCCTTTTCCTCCATTTCTATTAAGTATGTTGTTTAAATGACTGTGGATGCACACAGCATTTTACAAGATAAAATAAAATACACCTCCACCACAAGCATAAAAACTAAGTTATTTTATGAAGTTATTAGGAACGCTGCATATGAAATAGATATAAAGAACTATGGTTGGAACCTAGAAATGTATATATACTACCATCCAGGTACACAGCACTTACAAAGAACGAGAGGAGTCCCAGAGAGCTTACATATCTAGCATCCTGTAATGTATGTCCACCGGAGGATTATTTATGCATGAGCTTAAGCATCACACTGAGCAAGCCCACCTTTTTGCAAGCTATGAGTGCATTCAAGCCAGTCACATTTCTGTACTTGTGTTCTTACATGATAACTAAATCTTTAGATAGGATGGAGAGAGGGAGAAAGGGAAATAATAAACAGTACTCTATGCATATCACATTTCCCTCCACAATATGAAACAAAAACCTGTTTGTATGTATGCATCCAATTTATCTGGACACAGCTATTCCTTACCTTCAATCTCGTCTGCATCAATTCTTTGCTAGTAATAATGGTTGTCACCTCGGTTTCATTTAATCCATGTACTATTGCAGGGCCTCCTAGAGTGGCATAAAGTGTAACAACTGGGGGGGAAAATAATGCATTTCCTATTATAAATGTCCAAGATATCAAAATATAAATTGCATGCTGAAAACACCCGCTCAGTATAGTGCTGCTTGGAATGTAACATTTGGAACTCAGACACATGAAATGCAGTAATATTTTGGTGTCACAGTGCACATTTGTACCTATTTCCTCAGAAGAACTGCAATACAGCTTCTCCAAGCCCTATAGCAGAAGCCCTATTCCTCCACAGGAGGCAATATACTACTTTGAGTTCTGGCTGCTCCACCTTAATCGTATAGTAGGAATGAAAAGCACAGCACAGATCAGCAGGCAGCATGGGAGCAGAGCATAGAGGAAGACTTCAATCTCAGACGTTTTACCTCCTGCTTCATGCTATGAAAGAAAAGTTAATCGGGACCATTTCACGTTTCCTTTAAGTAAACATGAACACCAAATAATATTGACAGTCACTACATTTAAGGAAACCTTGCTGTGATCTGGTAAGAGTGATTTTGAAGGTGCAGGAAGGTGCACCCAACACCTGGGGGAGCAGCACACACAGATCACCTGTTCAGGGGTTTTGATTTCAGCTATCCTCTTCCTTCCATTGGCGCTCAGCACTGACAAAATCGTTTGGCAGAAAGAACCTCATGTACGGCACTGTGCATGGAACGGATCCCTGCGAATGAGGATCTATGCATCTACTGGGGAATTCTCAAAAGGCCTTTTGACTAGTAAAGATTGGTTAGTTTTATGTACCTCAAGGCTGTGAATCAATGCTGCTCACTGGAAAGGAAGTTCCACTTTAAAGTCGAGCTGCAGCCCGCATCCTGATTGTCGTGCGAAAATTGCTAGGAAAGAGCTTCTGCATGCTGACTTACCCTCACTGCAGCTGCAATGAGTCAAGACAGCAATTTCACCAATCTGGCAGCAGGCATGGAGAGTTCCCATGCCAGTGTCAGACACTTCCCAGAAGCTATTGCCTTGGTTTGGAAATTCTCTGTGCCAGAAAAACAGCTTAGGCTCATCAGGAGTATGTCACTACACTGAGGCAGTTTCCAGTAGTCTCCACTTGAGTTTATATAACAGGCACAACAATTCATACTTTCAAGTCACCAGGTTGAAGATCAGAGGTTATATGTATCAACAGCAATTAGACTACATGGAAGGGAACCTAAAGTCTTCCTTTAAAGACATGCCCACATCTTTGTTGCAAAAGAAGAACTGTCATTTGTTTGCAGCTTTTGGAGTGTCTCTTCTGCAGCGTTGGCAATTAAAAGGCAAAAAAATATTGTTCTAAAATATGGGTATTGCATCTCTTTAATCCTGAAGGACAAATTCTGTTTTGGAGAAGTTCTCAGGGCCTGCAATCCAATGGTAGGTGGGGCTAAAGACAAAGGGGGCAGGACCAAAGGCAAAAATGGGTGGTCCAAAAGACAACGAATACCAGCATGTTGCAGCGTAGAGCTCTTAGAAGAAGCACTTCAACCTTTCAGAAGAGGGGGAAAATGGCGCAAGAGTCAGGAAACCAGTGATAGGGGAGGAAGGGGTGGGGCCAAGGGAGATGGGTGTGGCCATCTGCAAAACCGCATTGGACCGGATTTGGTCCCCAGACCTGAGGTTCTGTACCCCTGGTCGAAACAGATTATTAATGTTAACTAACAGAAAAACCCTACTTAGACATTCAATCCCTCACAGGCTTAGAACTGAGTAAAGGGGAAGAGGAACGGGAAGGCCTACGTTCATGCGTAGGCTCCCATATGATTCTGAATCCAGGGTACAATAATAATAATATATATAAAAAAATATTTCTTACCCGCCTCTCCGTTTGGATCGAGGCGGGGAACAACAATAAGTATATAATACATAAAACTGAATTAAAAACTTAGTATACATTATTAAAACATCCTAAAATTCTACTGGATAGACCTTCCTACTAAATCATGTGGGAAGCTTGTGCATACAGAGCAGGCTCCCCACTTCAAATCTTCTCTTCCGGTGCATGGAGGCCAATGGGGACATAAAGGAGGGCCGGCAAACGTGGCCCCGCTCTCCCACTCTCATGATCCTAACCGCATGACAGATTGAACACTGGAGTAGGTCTAAAAAAGTATCATATTAAAAACACATCACAGTCAAAATGGATGCAGTTCTTCTTATAATTACAGCTACCATAATCATGGCACATTTTCATAAAACCATGCAGTGTAATCCTAAACTGAATTCAACGGGGCATTTAAACAGGCAAGCATTTATAGAACTGCAACCTTATACTTCGGTACCAGCCCTAAAATAAATGGACCTAGGCACACCTAACTCTGCATATGATTAGGTTATTAGTCTATTAGAAGAAATGTAGTGCTTGGGAGTCATTAGTTCCAATACATCAACAAAGCTATTTTCTTTTACTCAAAAACTGAGCTGTTGGAACCATGTGTGTTTTGAGGGGCAGAGGGAGGGGGAGGCAATTCAACAAGGAACACAATTCCAAATTGTTGCAAAGCAAATACACATGTGTATTGTTTTCTTTAATTTGGTGGGAGCAAAGTACAAAAGATTGCTTTTAATGGTTCCTATGTGCTCTCTGTGCTTAGGCCAGTGACCCCTATTATGTAAACTTAAGATTTCCCTAGCCGGCTCTCAGCAAGCAGTGGGGGACAAAGTATAATCTCTTGAATAATAATTGATATTATTCACCTACAGAGAGAAGGGGAAATGAATGAAGTGAAAAACAATTCTGCAGTTAATGAAGTCAAGAAGCTTGCCCAGTTTACAAAATGGTGCACTGACGTCATGGAGCAAGAGCTGAAGTGAGCTAAAGCAGCTGCAAGCTATTATCACACAGCAGCCTGATCTGCCGAGTTGCTACTTGACACTGTGCATAACACTTTCTCATGGACACATAAAAATCTAATTAAAACATATAGTATCACAAGCAACTATAAAAGGAGAAGCCACCAGGTGTATATTTGTTACCTATCTAGGAGTGATCCAAGAATGGGGGAAGGCAGAGAAAAAGAAAAATTCTCCAGAGACAATTGATATTATGAAGCTTATTTTAAATAAGTTATTCAACACATAACAAAAAAAGCACAAGTTAAATTTGGGGGAAGACATTAAAAGGGGGAATGTTCTGCTATTCTCACTTACAATGGACACTCAATCCCAGTGAATAAAATAGATATTTTCTGCAATGAAAGCATTCTCATGAGAGAGAATCAGGGCAAATTTCACTAAAGATGTGCAAAGATAGCCATAACAACCAGTTGAAACACATAATTATATAATTGTAAGGTTAAAATGCAGTATCATTTTTGTGCAATGACAGATGGAAAAAAATAAACCACAGGGGACTATGAATTAAGATTTTTTAAATGAACATGGTAAAATCAGGCCCAGTAGATAATGAACACAGGAAAAACATTACTTATTAAACACTGGAACAGCAAACATCTTTCCTTGCAAAATTAAACAAAATTTAACTGATCATGTTTCACTAACTCGAACTCAACTTTGAGAAATGACTACGTGAAAAGTGTACAACAGTATTCCCATCTGCCAGCAAATAAGTCAGCCAAGTTCATTCATTTGAGATCACCAAATGCTGTGTCACGCTGTGAGCTGAAGCACGTCTCGGGAACTTGAAACGTCCAGTTAAATCTCCACCATTTCCCTTCCGACCCACCCTCTGATTCGAATGCAAGCCTCTCTATCCCAAATGTTTCAATGTTTCAGCCCTCTTTTTGAAAAGTTGGAAGATTTGCAACAGTCTGAGAGAGCCAAATGTTCTTAAAAATAAATATACCTAAATATTCCTGAAGGTGCTTTAATTGAATTTTTTTTTGATCTAGGTTTCATGTTCTTGATTAACTCTTGATTGGTTTTTTTATGATAAAGAGAAGAAAATTGATCCATGACTCTGCCTTCCAGTGTAATATATTTCTTTACAACACATATTTCTGCAATGAACCATAAGGAAAACATTGGGCTGGCTCAGACATAAGGGCAAATCGGAATGAGTCTTGTGACTATGTGTTTCCACCCCCCACCCCTGACTCCAATTCCCTCCTTTAGTTCCCCAGGTTCTCAGCAAACCACATTTTGTGTTTCATTCAAACCAGCCAAACCTTCATTTACAAAAGCCATCAGGTCAAACTAGACATTATACTAATTACAGTAATACTTAATGTCACTGTTGATTTACAACATGGCTTTGAAAATTTGAAGTGAATAACGTTTGGTGTGTTTTAGGTTGGAAGCATTTGATATGGTAGAATTTGTACCATAAATGCAATACACAACTGTGTACTACATTACAGGGTTACAGTAAGCTAAAGGGGAAGGCTGTCGGTAAATTTCCATTACTTCCTTGAACATATTCCAAAGAGTCCTTGGAAAGATTGAGAAACTGAACACACTTCCTATGCAACACGCATGCCAAGGATGCAAGCGGGATGCTGGAGATGAAGTTTTATGGGATGAACGTCAATTTGACAAAGTTAAAATTCAAAGTTGAAAAAGCTGCATGGCACTCTCTGACACTCAGCAGAGAAAACATAGAAGAACAGAGGTCAAAGTTTGGAGGAACCTACAGATGGAACCATAGAGACTACAAGGCACAATGGACTTCAGCCTCAATTATCATGATGGAGCAAAAGGAGTCCATACATTACTCTTTAGTCAAATGCAAGACAAACATGGAAGGGTGCAAATTATGACCAGTTGAGGACTCTGACTTGAGGAGGGAATCTGAGCACAGTAGAGGAGGAACAGAATGGCACTGGCACAAGGTCTGGTCATATAACAGCAGCCCGTGGTTTAGCATTATGTCTGAACCAGCTCATAAGGTCAGAATAAGAATTAAACAGGTTTCCTTTAAAGATCCAGTAGCAGGAATCCACTATCTATTATTGATCACATTTGTCACTTGAAATATTCACATGAAATTTCACTTCCATCCCAGAATTGTTCTAGGAGGAGGGCTTTCTCCGCTGTGGCACCCCAGTTGTGGAACGAGCTCCCCAGAGAGGTCCGCTTGGCGCCTACACTGTACTGCTTTCGTCGCCAGCTGAAGACCTTTTTATTCACTCAGTATTTTAACACTTAATTTTAACTTAAATTTAAATTTTACTGTTTTAACTCTGTATTTTAATCTTATATCAACTTTGCTGTGTGGTTTTATCCTGGTTGCGCTTTTTATACTGTATTCCGTAATTGTGTTTTAAACTGTTGGGTGTTTTACTGTGGTTTTAATTTTTGTGAACCGCCCAGAGAGCTTCGGCTATTGGGCGGTATAAAAATGTAATAAATAAAATAAAATAAAATAAAATAAAATAAAATAAATAAATAGAACATTATTGTGGAAGATAGTGTTAAACTAGAGTGACCATATGAAAAGGAGGACAGGGCTCCTGTATCTTTAACAGTTGCATAGAAAAGAGAATTTCAGCATATATATGGAGAACCTGATGAAATTCAATCTTCATCACAACAGTTAAAGGTGCAGGAGCTATACTAGAGTGACCAGATTTAAAAGAAGGCAGGGCACCTGCAGCTTTAACTGTTGTGATGAAAAGGAAATTTCACCAGGTTCCCCATATATACAAATGACACCTGCTGAAATTTCCTTTTCAATACAACTGTTAAAGATACAGAAGCCCTGTCCTCCTTTTCATATGGTCATCCTAGTTAAACTGGAACTAGATTTTAGTGTAGGCATTAAAGAGATCTAATTTCTGATGAATATATGTGTTGCCAGGGAAAGAACTAAAACTGAGCTCAGCTAAACACACAGAGAATTTATAATCCCCATTGAATTCAATGGAATTTATGTCTTCTGAGTAGACAAGTATAGAATTGCATTGTCAGCTACTCAACACTTCCTGGACTAATCAGCACTTAGATGTAATCAGGCTGTGAGCAAAGTACACAGGAGGAAAGTACTTGTGGAGCAGGCCGTTACTCACACTTATGGATCGCTGTTGGCAACACGAGACATACCAAAAGGTAGCAAAGTATTACGGATAAAACTATTTTACAAAGATAGTTGTGAATGAGATGTCAACTCTCATTCAAAGAGATACTTTCATTTTGAATGTGTGTCAGTTCTATTTTCCTCAGAATATGTAGCATTACTTAAAGCAAAAACCAGAAGAGGAGACAGAAGCAGGGCAGCTTCCATTCATAGAGAAGCTATAATAATCGGTCCAGGAAGAACAACCAAATCTTCAAAGTGGTTTTTGAAATTGCTTATAATGGCCCATTATGCCAATCTACCTTCATTTCTTTATACCAGGGCTTTAGCAATTTCTCTTTTGAGTTGTGATTTCTAAGTTCTGCAGATCTGCTCTCTTGAATAGAACACTTCTGTGTATATATGAATTTTGCCGTTTTCACCTCAATGGATCATTTAATTGCTCCCATTAATGTTTTGGAGAGCATACATGATACAAGTACATAAATGCCTTTAAGTAAGGATTACTCAGCCTTGTATGGATTTATTGTTCTCTGCCTCTCACCAAGGGTCCCTTTAACACTGCTGAAGTGAATTGTAACTATGGTTCCATAGTACTCCTAATACGTTGCTTTACACGGCTCAAGACCGCAATACCTGAGGGAACGCCTCTCCCAGCCTGAACGTACCCGGACACTAGAAACAACATCTGGGGGTCTCCTCTGAAGAAGGCTCGAGTGGTGGTGACAAGGGAGAGAGGCTTTTCAATGGTGTTCCCACCCCCCTGAACTATGGAATGAGATCACCACTGAGGCCCGCCTGGCACCAACACTGTCATTTTTATGGTTTCGGGTTAAGACTGGACTCTACCTTACCGAATGGCAACCTTTCAGCATGATCTTAATGATGTCCAACCCATTCTGTTCAAAAAGACTTACTCCTTAGAAAGTGTGATTGGAGTTGCAGCCTTTGGTCAGCAAATTTCCCTCCTTTGATCTGGTTTAAAGTGGGCCCAGCTTCTCCCAACGTAGCTTAAACTGGCCCTTTAAACCTTTCCTGAAATAGTTTCTTCCAGCCCTTTAACTGCTTGCTTCCTTATCTCCACCATTTCCTAGTTCTCTCTCTTTTGTAATTATTTTTAATTCCCACATTTATGCTTTTGACTAACTTAAGGCTCATTGATTTCAGTAGGTCTACTCTAAGTATGATTATGTCTGGATCCATCCCATTCAAAGCTACTGCACTTGTCAAACTGATGTTCAAGCTGGAAGTTGCCAGGTTGGACACCTCCCTTTCCTCCTTCCAATCCAATCCAGAAGCATACTAGCTCCCACCTCCTCACACCTCGCCAGTCCTTCTTTAATGCACTTGCTGGACTGGAAAAGGGGGTGTCGCCCTTAAAAGAAATCTGCCTTCCCTCCAAAGATGTCATACAGACCCACATACACTTGGAGGAAACCAAACTTCAGAGGTGAAGGTTCCCATGCTGCCACAAGACAGAAGGTTGGCCACTGGCTTATTCTGGAAATGGGGAATCATGGCAATTTCATAGCAGCAGCACTTGCCGATGCTCATCTTCCAACCACCACCCTCCTCCCCCTTCATTCCCTCATCCCCTGGGCTCCTCCAAACCACAGAAACTAGTGTCAGACTCAATGGGGCGGCACTCTTGATCAGAGAAAGCCCTTCCTTCCTTCCTTTCTTCTTGCTGCTGCTAAAAAAAGCATATTCCACACTAGCACCTGTCCTACACAATGAAGTGATTAAAGTGATTAGAAAAGCTCAGCCATATATTTATGAGTCCATAAAAGATTAATATTGCCAGAAAAAGGACTTACGTTGGAAGTTGTTCATAAAGCAAGCTTGAGCAGTGATCATCCATTCCGCTCTAGTTTCACAGAAGATGGCAATGTTGGTCCTTGGTTGCTGGCCCAACACTAGCAATCCATCCCCAAATTTTTTAGCTTTGCTGAAAGCTTCATCATAGGAGAGCCAGTGATAGTTTCCAAGGATGACCTGATTAAAATATAGAGAGAGACTTTCAGAAAACAGAAACAAAATCTAAGCTGAATTTATCCATGTTCTTCCCCTCTTCCCCGCATTGTTTTCCCCTCTATCAAAATTTAGATTGCAAGGTCAATGGGATGGGGAGTTGTCTTTGTACAAAATGCATTTGAAAGTAACCTACGTAAATAAACCGAGCAGATTAAATAATAGCACTGTCATCGTACAATAACAAAAATGACCAAAACTACAATATAGGAACAGTAAGGAATAGTTTCTGAGTGGGTTCAGATGACACAATAGTCAACAGTTGATTAAATAGTCCACCGTTGCTTAACTAGTCCACGGGAGAAATCCCCCTGAAGATCGCGGCACCTTGCCCCAGTCAGGGATGGGACATGCATGTCCCTGGGAAAATGTGGGGAGCCGTATATCGCAGCACCCCAGCCAGGGACGACACGTCCCATGAGAATCCCCCTTCGCCCCAGGTCCTGACAATGGGGGGACCTGGCACCAAGGGGGATTCTCATGGGAACCAGCGCCGCTGTTCGGTGGAGATGGGCAATAGTCTACCATGTGTTAGTAGTCAACTCCACGGATGACTATTTAGGGGGTACTCCCAAGACAACATTATAATAGTCATCCATGGAGTTGACTATTAACACATGGTTGATTATTGTGTCATCCAAACACAGCCTCTCCCTAGTCAAGAGCAAATGACAAACTTTGGGCAGTATCCTACACTGTCCATGGGCTAGTGGGACCTACTGCTGCTGCAATGGGAAGCTAGCACTTCCTGAAAAAAGCGGTTCCTAAAGTAGCATAAAGGAACCCTGTAAATGAGTGGAAACTCTAGTTTCCAGAATGGAACTGTCCCATTCCGAAAATGAGGGTTTCCGTTCATTTCTGGGGATGTTTTAAGAGGTGCGAGATCTGGTTGCACTAGCGGTAAGTCTCTCTGGTGCACCCGAAATAGAAGAGGTGCAGCAGCAATATTGGATACTGCCTTTGTTTCTTAATTGTGTACCCAAAACAAAAGACTGAAGCTACTAATACTGCAATAGCATAAAATCCTAGCATTGCTGCTAACACGTATCTAGGACTGGATGTTGCCAGGTCAGCAATCCACAATCTCCTTTCCCCTCTAAAACTGTCAATGCTATCAGTGAGGCTTGGGCTGGAAGTATCACCCCCACCCTGCACTGAGCAGCAACTGGAAGAGGGTGCGTATGCTGCACAGTGTTGACCCAGTACAATCTCGCACACCCGTCACAATTTTGAAAGAGAAAGAGAAGCTTCATATTGCCAGCCACTATGGTTCTGCATGCACAGAGCTAGCTATTCACACAGCTAACACTGCACAGTATAAAAGAACAAATCACTAAATCATCATCTTAGTATGCTTTTGACAAAAGTGAGTGTAAAAAGTTAAATATTGCCCTCTAGTGTGTGCTTCTTGTTACAACACTTAACATAAAACGCAAAACTCCTATGGACAAAAATAAATTACATTACAATATGACCTGATTCACATGTAACAGCAATTCATGGTTTCTTTAATTCTAAATGGGTGATTGTTGGATTAAGACTCTAAGTTGTTTAACCCTAAACAATCAAGAGCGTACATCATGACAACAACCCAGGAACACAGTGTTCCTGGGTCATTTACAAAGCTGGATGTAAAGCCATGGCTAACAATGGGTTATTTAATTCATAGTTAACCGTTATGTGCAAACTAGGTCTATGGCTTCTATCAGGTCGCTAACACTGCATTCTAAACACACTTATTGGAAGTAAACTTGGTACGACTTATTTTCAACTCCGTATGCTTGGTGCACAGTATGATCTTATTCAGATTGCTTTATATTTAATTCAATGGAAAAATACGTATTTCTAAAGTTGGTCACTGGAATTTATCTTACTAAAATGACAAATCATGAGCCTGACTAGGACAACAATTCTATCCACGCTTATCTGAACTCAGTGGGACTTAATTTTGAGTAAATATGCATAGAATTTCACTATTTGATGCTCAGGAAGATCATGAAATGATTATATTTGTTCCTAAAAATATATGATAACGTTTTCTAGCATAAACACAGAAGTGATAAGCTTTTTCAGATGGAAATGAACAGTTTTGTAATTGACACCCTAAAAGGAATTTAGATGTTAGTCATTTTCAATGCTTGTGATGGCTTTATTTATTTATTATATTTTAATCCATTCAATAACCAATGTTCTCTGGATTACAAATAGTTAAAATACTAAAATGCCATATAAACAGCTTTAAGCAGTTAAATAATGGAGGGGGAAGAAATAAAACAAATTTAATTCAGCAATTATGCATTTTAAAACAAACAGGATTTTAGAATCTCAACTGTTTCTATAATATAGAATAAAAATACATTCTATGTTTTTATTCCAAGGGTGGGAGGAAGACAGATCTGGATCTACTCTTAGGTGGGCAAAAGACAGGTCTGGATCTACTCTTAGGTGGGCAAAAGACAGGTCTGGATCTACTCTTAGACTGCAGGATGATCTGCTGCAGATCAATAAGGGTTTCTGATTCCAGGTGCTATTAAACTGCTATTAAACTACTCCCGACTCCAGCCCACCCACCCAAATAGTGTCAATACAAATCCCTGACCTGTACTAACTCAAATGTAAATTTGTATCTGTATATGCTAGTCACCTACAGTGGGGGGTGCAGAAGGTAGATCTCCAGATTTTGGGGATTATAACTCCCAAAAACCTTTGCCAGCATGTCCAATAGTCAGGAATGGTGGGAGTTGAAGTTCAAAACATCTGGAGATCTACCTTTTGTCAACCCCTGACCTAGAGTAGGGCTCCTGGGGTATAGTACGCAATTGGCTCTGACCCTTGAGCCACTGTTTTGCATCTAACGCCGCTGATAAACTCTGGGTTCTAGTAAAAAGCAAGGAAGCTCTTGCAAGCCTCAAGTCTGCCACCATATGGAACAAAACAAAATAACAGCAAGTGTGCTTTATAATCACAACTTTTCTTTGACATATCTGCATGCATATTTTAAACTTCCTTCCCCCAATCAGCAAATTACTAAGCCACTGTTTGCAATTCAGAAGAAAGAAGAAAAACCAGATTGGGGCTCTTTACACAGTTTATGTGGGATGTTCCAAGTGCCATCTGAAAATCCCTCCCTTTTCCTCCATGTCAGCCATCATCATGTTAAGGCTGACATGTCGCTGGGAGGACCAGATGCAGTCAAGGAAGAAGCGTTCTAGTTATTTGGCCTGCCCCCTCTGTATCAAACTAGGCAGGAACAAATGGGAAGGCGATCTATTTTCCTCATCCTAAAACACAAATCTGGGAAGCACTGGATTAACTCTATGTAAGGGCAGGGGCGGGGGGGGGGGGGGATAAACTCTGGTTTGAGGCTCACCTAGAAGTTGCAGCAGAAGACGTATTTTCATAGACCTACCAGAAACTACCTTGCCTCTTTTTACCAAATATTATAAATAGTGAGGAAAATAATAACCATCAGAAAGGAAGAGCTAATGGACTGGACTGCACTTTAGATCCAAAGAACCACAATGACTCCAGAACTCCAAAAGAAAAAAGGGGGCCCTCCAGTGGATAAGCCCAAAGCCTTTAATCACGTCATTCTCCTTCCACACTTTTCCTCCATTAAAAATAAGCAGCTCTGTTTCTGCATTTCTCAGCTGCCTGATGGTTTAATAACTTGCATAACAGAATGACTTAAAGCTCCCTAATACTGAATGTTCATTCCACTAATTATGCTGAGAAAAGAAACTTACTAAGTGGATAAAATCCTAATCTGTGCTCAAAAGTCCAGTTTGTAAGCAGTAACAACTTGTTTTCAGTAACTTTTCTGGCCAACCAGGATAAGGGTTACGCACATTCACGTATCACGAGCACTCGCTGCGCATGAACATGGATCTAATATTTTTGGCTAGGCTGATGAGTCAGGCGTTAATTTTGATTGTCAACCATTTCCACTGATCTATCTTTTCGTCCAGGTCCTCAAGCAGAGGGAGAATACATGACCGTGGGGAAGTTGTCTTTTTTCTCACTTCACACTGAATGGATGTAAAACCCTAGAGTGCCAGAGTCCCCACTTTCAATTAAAATGTTCCATAAGCTGGGCAAGTACAACATGAAATGTAGGAATTGATATTAAAAAATAAGATAATGTTAGAGGGTCCCTTTATACCAATACAAACCACCACCAACCAAAAAAGTTATTTTGTTCGCTGGCTGGGTTCATTGAATTGCTGGTGAAAGCAAGCAAGAAGAAAATAGCGGAAAAGTCAAAATTTAATTTGCTTTTTAATTTGCTATTTAATTTGCTTTTTAAAAAATAAGAGCCATAAAGAGTCATAATTTGGGAACTGCCCAGAGAGCTTCAGCTATTGAGAGGTATAGGAATGAATGAATGAAAGAGCATTGAGGAAAGAATGGATTTCTCTTCTCAATCCAAGTAATGCTATTTTGCCAGAAGAATGTAAGCAAATTGACACTCTGTATTCAGATTATGTTATTTTCCAGAAAGAGGAGGTTGCAATTGGAACAATTAGGAATGAGGAGGAGAAACAGCATGTCTATTAGGCAAACCAGAAAGGAGGAAAGTACGCAAGTCCAGAATGATAATGTAAATCTTTAATACAGCCCTACACATTTTGGAATTGGGGCCATAGCTAGACCTAAGGTTTATCCCTGGATCGTCCAGGGGTCAAACCTGTTCATCTAGGTGACACACAGGGAATCCAGTGCTCAGGCAGGGGCGAACCCTGGATGATCCCAGGATAAACCTTAGGTCTAGCTGTGGCCAAAGACTCTCCCTTCAGGAACTAAACATGCAAATAAAATAGAAGACCACATGGTGAATTTTGCTCCTTTCATTTTCTTTAATTGATTTGTAAAGGTTTTCTATATTTAGAGAGGTCAGGTTCCTACTTTTGGAATTCCTGCATTTTCTTGCAAGGTTAGTATTTGGTAGCTTAAGTGTTTGAGATGCTTATTGTCAATGGTTTCGGTGGGTCATCTAGTGTGATATTTTAGCATATGCTTTTCAATACATAAAGGTTGACAATTTGGTCTTTTATACCATAGAGTAGGTTCCGATTCTGAATTTAGTCTTTACTTCGAAACATGTAGTTACATTACAAAACACTTAAGAGTTACATTAAAGATTTCTGTTACCATTCCACACCGGAGTCCTTTCCTCCTTTCTGGTTTGTTGGGTTAGAAAGAAGAGACATGGTAGAAATGATCACTTGGCCAGAAAAAAAAGAAAGGGGACAGGCGCACTTTTACTAATTGGAGCCTATAAGTTACAACTCCTGTGCCTTTAAAATCTTGGACAGGAAGGCATTCAGCAGCCTCTCTCTTCACTACATCTCTGTCTACTGAATTTCTGTTTGTTATGAGTCATTTAAAAGCACAAGAGACATGCCAAAACAAGTCTCACCTTTGTCTAGCTTTGATGGGTGAGGTTTGTTTGTTTGGAGAGTGGACATAATCATTCCAATGCATTGCTACAAATGGGAGATTCTAACTCTGCCTAATTCTTATGTTTCCACAGGTGTTCCCACTTGCACATGGAAGACTCTACCAACTCTGACAGAGACCAAAAGGCCCACTAGAGCACACTGGGATTGTAGCCCATTGCTTTGTGTACTGCTTTGGAGAAGAAAAGAAGTCGCTCAAGCAACTTGCACCAATTCTCTTCAAAATGCAGCAAAAGAAAAGGCTGAGGGTTTGGGGTTCATCAGCAATCATTATCTGCGATGTGTGGATAACTTGGGAAAAGGTCTTTATGCTTAGGAGGGATGGTCACCGAAGAAGGAAGGGCAGTTCCCACCAGTGACCTGGCAATGGAATTCATGGGCTTATGAACTCACGAAACCCACTTAAGTTATGCATCACAATGGTGGATCCTCTACCAATCCAAAAGTATCATTCTGGAAAGAGTCACACTAACACTTCAATAACCTTAGCAAGTGGAGAAGATGCTCATCTGTGATTCCTCAGCTACCACAGGAACAATAGGTAATGGGGTATTTGAACACCAAACTGCAAGCCTGAGAAACAGCTATCATACCCAAGGAAGGTAGCAAATATATAAGTTATCCATCCTGACCTATGAAATAATTATGGGGATGCCCCTAAAATATATACATTTCTCTTTACAAATAAGCTACTCATTTGTACAATTCAATCTACTACATTCTTCTTTTTACCCAGCCTTAATCAACCTAGAGTTCTCCAGATGGCCAATGGTAGGAATGCTGGGAGTTGTAGTCCAAAAACACCTGGAAGGCACCAGGCTGGGGAAGGCTGTTTTAACCAGTGCTAGTTGTGATAAACTATGACCATGCATACTTGTGATAACTTCTGATGTGTACAGGCCAAGTCTTTTGAAACATTCAGTTCAACAGGCAGACTACCCTGGGATACACAGAGCTTCCCAAAAGGCACCACTATACTCACAATATATTCTGCTGAAAGAACATATGCTATGTTTTCCGTGTTATAGACTAACTCCCCATACACTGCGTACCATCTATAACTGCTAAGGTCGTTAGCAGTTATATATGTGAACCTCTGAAAGATTTTATTATATTCAGCAATGTATAAATATCACAAATAAATAATAAAGTAAACTTTTACTTGCTATAAAATGACTCTATAGTATAGATAATAAGACTTTAAGCCATCCCCCACCCCACCCTTTAAAATTTTTAGGGTTTTTTTTACTCCAAGGAGTAACATACCTTTTTAAAAACTTTTCCAGATGGCTGGATTTCATCTTCCTCCTTTAGGATTTCCCGTGTTCCCAGGAGTTCTCTGTCCTTAAATTTACTTCTAGCATATTTAAAAGCTTTGTCAAGTGTATCACATCCAGGATACAATACAGATGCTAAGCAATGCAAACTGTTCACAGATCGATATGCACTACCTGGCCTGCTATTCACAGGCTTAGCTTTAATTTGCTTTGACTTGGCTATGGCATGTCTTGATCCAGAAAATAAATACCAAGGAATAAAAGTTATACACGTGTACACCAAGATAACAAAGTTTATAATATGAAGAAGGAATGGATTAATATCATGCTTTAGCTTCATTGATTCCATCTTTGAAGACTGTAAGCTACTCAGGAAAGCTTGACAAGTATATCACATAAAGATCAACGAAGTCCTGAAATAGAAGAAAAGAAAATATACCATTGCATATTGTTAGCACTTACATATATTACTTACAAAAAGTATCATTCCTTTCTTAAAAGGAATTCATTTTCATAAAAGTGAAACATAAGGTCAAACAGAAGTGAAGAAGATTAAATGCTCCTTCCTTTGCTAGTTCGGATGAAGGGAAGATCATCCCTTGAAAAATTCTGTTTTTATTGAATGATTTTAATAAATATGTAGCATTTAGAACTGCTAAATTTCTTGTGCTGGCCCTGCTTCTGCGCACAAAGGCCAAGGGAATGAATGAATGAATGTAACACACCTATGTGAAACTGTATAATGGCTGGTTGCTAAATACAATAAACTTGACTTGGACTTGGAAATGCTTCAGCACATCTTTCATTAATAAAGCTCCCAGGTTTGTTTCACAGTGCCTTCTGCTAAGGATTATATGATATCAGAACTGGGAAAGAGGCTCACTAGATCTGTGAGGTTTGGGACCAGCTATCAATCAGGACTGTCAATAGTAGCTGAATTAGACTATGGTGCAGTTCAGACATACTAGACAATGGTTCAGTTCAGATGTCATAAATCCAAACCAAACCAAGGCTTGGGACCATACTAGGATTTTATTTTCTCCCACCTCCCCTTCTCCCTCTCTCCTTCACTACTTTGCCCTGATGCTCAAATTGAAAACCTGTGATTAGCGCCTTGCCTCCAATCACTTGCAAACATTCTTCAAATCATGGTTTGGGAAAAAGTGCTAAACATTGTTTGCAATTTGGATGTCAAGGCAAACTGTGTTTAGAGAAAACCAGGGAATAAATGAGGAAAAGATGCATATGAGAGGGAAGAAGAGAGCAGATGAGCCCAGATCATATTCCCAAGGGCCCAAACCAAAGGTTTGAAGGACTGGTTTGGGGCATCTCAATTGAACCTATATAAATCCTTACAACTCTACGTGAAGATACCAATGTTTAGACATCATGTAAACTAAAATATATGTAATTCTTTACAATTTAGAAAGTATATATAAAATCAATGTTAATACATCAGTATAATTTCTATTGATGCCTTTTAACCCAAACACTGAATTAGGTTTCCAGTTCTCAAATTCTAAATTTCTGCATTAAATATTTTGTTCCTATTCTTTCCACTGAGATCCCACCAATATTTCATATAACTTGGCATTTCAATCAGACTCCCAAGGGTGCTATTTTAGATTTTTGGGGGGGTATAAAAGCAGCATATAGAAGGCAGGAGCCACACTACTGCTTTATAGCAGTATTGAAGTGCACTGACAACTGTTGGAGCCCATGACACACACCATATACCGCTTTCATTGAAGTAAAGGGATTTGTGCCTTTGGCATATATAATGAGTGGATAGCCCTACTTAAATCCTGTATAGCAAGAGTCACTCAGAGTCTTTAACCAATGAGGTGGCCAAACATATTTGTAGTCCCAAAAAGTAATAACCTGTAGTTATTCAATGTCTGTCCTTTTTTCCTTCTTGGTTTTTTTTCTCCTAACACCCAGTTCCCAGTAATCAATGTATTGTAAAAAATCTGTGTCTCTCCTTAGAAGTAAAATAACAAGTAAATGCCCAAGTTTATGATACATTTGCTAGATTCCCACAATTAACAGCATCTCTAATCTACAAAACTTAGAAATGCAAACAAGACTTCTGTGTGACATCGCCGGACTTTGGCCAGAAAACATATATATTATATTTGATCACAAACCACATAAGACAAATGTAACGGTATTAAAACTATGTCAAAGAATAACTTGCACTCAACTTGCTGTTGATATACAGAATTTAAGTTTGAAATGTGTAGAACTGTTCTTCATTGGATTATAAGGAGACAATTGAGTCCCTCACTTCATCAGCTTAATGCTCTCTCTGAGTTTAAGACAGCTGTGAAGACTAGTCTCTTCCGGCAGTCCTACCCAGATGAATTTTAAACCTAAGAATGTTAAGGTGTTGTGATTGTTATTTTAATATTGTATTGGTTTTATATGCTCTTTTAACTAATTTTATGTATTATATTTTATTTGGTGTTGTTCCCCGCCTCGATCCAGAAGGAAAGGCGGGTAATTAATAATAATAATAATAATAATAATAATAATAATAATAATAATAATCCTATCTCCTCTCCTATTTGTGTCACTTCACATATAGGAACATTTCTCCAATCCCATTTCCTTGCCACCCCCCACTCTACTCCACACTTCCCTCACATGGAATGAAATGAATAACCCTACGGAATTTTAGTGATTTGGAGTACAATCTATGGATTGCTCTGTTGATAGGAAGAGGGTTCTGATATTGGAGCCCTCTGTCTATCCAAAACCCTACCAGCAAGAACCAAGAAGGGCAGGAAGAGGCTGAAGACTTTTACAGCCTCCTGTTCCTCCAATTTAATTGTTTTGAGCTAGATGGGCCTCTTAGCCCATCTAGCTTCCCTACCGTCCGGGGGGGGGGGGGGGGGCAGTAAGTCTTCTGGATCTTGCTGATCCATGCCTCTCCTTCCCCTTCCTGCTCACCAGCACACCTCCTTTCCACCCTCCCTGATCTCTTCCAAGGACACTGTTGTGATCTCAAAAAGAGGAGCTACCAAGGAGCTTTTCACAGTAGTTGGGGGCAGAGGTGGGAGAAGATCCATGATCACATCTCTTCCTCCACACTTGTAGCTTTGTCTATTGATCAATTATTTTATTAGAGACAAATGCAAACACAAAGTCTACACAGCACCTGATGCACAAGATCACACACATACTTTTATTCATGATGGTTAATTGGTTAGGTGGCAAAATCTCTAATTATCCTTGAAAGTGTCTGCGAAGCAAGCTAACAATTTTTCCAGTGTTCATATTTCTTTCTTGTCTTTCCTTATTAACTTTTTTGAGGTTGAGAAATTATACAAGATCACAAAAGAACCGCGTTACTTGTCCACTTTACTTACTGAGCCATTTTGCTATATGATGTCACATTTAAACATCTGTAATTCTCTGGCAGAACTTGCATCAACGCCTTCTGTAATATCTGTAATAGAGTGGGATAAATAGCATGTTTTTAGCTGCATTTCAAAGATAAAATACCCAACTAATAGAGGGGAATGCTCCTCCTCACAAATGTTCATACTGTGTTTGTAATACTAGAAACACATTTTACTGTAAGCTGACATAAGCTCTATGGAAATTGATATAATAAAAGTTTTATAAATAAAAGGTACTAAATATTGAAATGACATTCCTTTTACATACAAATAACTTTTACTGCAATAGCTCTATTTATTTTATTTATTAATTAAAAACATTTGTATCCCGCCCTATATCACAAGGATCTCAAGGCAGCGTACAGATAACATACAGATAAAATCATACAAGCAAAATAAAACAATAAATATACACAGCTAAAAACAAATTAAACCGTTAATAAGCTAAAACCAGTATAGAATTTAAAAACAGTAAAACCAATAAAAACAAAACTATGTACAGGCTTGGTGAATTTAACCATCAAAGGCTTTGTTAAAAAGCCATGTCTTAATTTGGTGTCAAAATGAAACCAGTGCTGGCACCAGTTGGGCCTCCAAGCAGAGGGCATTCCACAAGCAGGGTGCCACAACAGAGAAAGCCCTCTCCCACGTCCCACCACAGCGTATGGCTCATGTAGGTGGGACGTGAAGGAGGGCTCCTCCAACAGATCTCAAATCTCAAAACTGCCATCTTGGCCCTGTGGGGAAGAAGAAGGACCGAGGGGACAGGAGCAAGCAGAAGTAACATCGGGGCCTGCTCCTGCTGGACTCTTCCCCCCCCCACAGGGCAAAGTGCCATCTTGGCCCTGTGGGGAAGAAGAAGGACCGAGGGGACAGGAGCAGGCAGAAGTAACATCGGGGCCTGCTCCTGCTGGACTCTTCCCCCCCCACACACACAGGGCAAAGTGCCATCTTGGCCCTGTGGGGAAGAAGAAGGACCGAGGGGACAGGAGCAGGCAGAAGTAACATCGGGGCCTGCTCCTGCTGGACTCTTCCCACCCCCTACAGGGCAAACTGCCATCTTGGCCCTGTGGGGAAGAAGAAGGACCGAGGGGACAGAGCAGGCAGAAGTAACATCGGGGCCTGCTCCTGCTGGACTCTTCCCCCCCCCCCCCCCACAGGGCAAACTGCCATCTTGGCCCTGTGGGGAAGAAGAAGGACCGAGGGGACAGGAGCAGGCAGAAGTAACATCGGGGCCTGCTCCTGCTGGACTCTTCCCCCCCCCCACAGGGCAAACTGCCATCTTGGCCCTGTGGGGAAGAAGAAGGACCGAGGGGACAGAGCAGGCAGAAGTAACATCGGGGCCTGCTCCTGCTGGACTCTTCCCCCCACCCCCACAGGGCAAACTGCTATCTTGGCCCTGTGGGGAAGAAGAAGGACCGAGGGGACAGGAGCAGGCAGAAGTAACATCGGGGCCTGCTCCTGCTGGACTCTCTCTCTCTCTCTCTCTTTCTTTCTCTCTCCTCCCTCCCTCCCTCCTTGACTCCTTTTCCTTGTGTGTCATGTCTTTATTAGATTGTAAGCCTGAGGGCAGGGACTGTCTTTTTTGCTAAGTGTAAGCCGCTCCGAGAGCCTTTTTTGGCTGAGGAGCGGGGTATAAGTATGATAAATAAATAAATAAATAAATCTTGGGCAGGCATATATAGGAAGAGGTACTCCCTCAAGTATCAAGGTCTCAAGCTGTTTATTTACAGAAGGCAGACACAGCAATTTTTAGCAAATGAAACCAACCTTTCTGCCTGTGCTCTGAAGTAGTTTAAGAACTGTTATAGATCACAACCTAACATAGTTAACCAGCCTTAAACTGTGGTCTTATGCCTGCTTAACACAATTGGATTGTGGCCAGAGTCTACAAACACAAACTTTTACACATTCTTCATCAAATCGAGTCTTTCTATTCATAGAATTAAACTGCAGCAGTTGGACTGAGTGAAGCAGTAACTTTGCTAGTTATGAATTTGAATAACAAACATTATTCAAACATTAAGAAACTTTGAAGATTCTCATTCTTCATTTAAAAAGAGCAATATCAAAAACTCCGATTGGCAATAGATTCAATGTCTTCATGGAATATGCAATGCAAACACAAAAAGCCTGAGCACAATTTTTATACTGTAATCTTGGACAGAATTAAAAGAAATGAGCCAATTTGCTGGATATGAAATCAATGTCCAATTCCAAACCAAAGGATCTTCAGATCATCTGAACTAAGTATAATACATGCTTGCAACACTGGTCCTGCTCAACAACATAGCAGTTACAGCAGTATTTAGCATTTCAAAGGCTTAATTGGTAGTTCTGCTAATCTATGATCTAGGAATACAGACCAGAACAGGGCCGCATTCCCTTAGGGGTAATCTGTCAGGCTGCAGTAAGCAGGGCCAACCCCTCTCTTTCTCTGGCAGGATGCCAGAGGAAGGACAGATAATTTGCAGAGGGATTTTAAAATTAGGCCAAGTGGTGTAGGCTGCTCACCGCTGTCATGGAAGTTCATATGGAGAAGCACAAACAACCCTCTTCGAGACTCTTCCCAGCCTCATTTTAGGATGTTTATTCCCACCTACTTGAGTTGGGAATAACTCAAATTTAATTTTTTAAAATTTGAATTTAATTTTTAAATTTAATTTTTGTGAACCGCCCAGAGAGCTTCGGCTATTGGGCGGTATAAAAATATAATAAATAAATAAATAAATAAATAAATACTTGAGTTGAGAGATATGTGTGGCAGACATATTTTTCATGCAGTGTTCAGTTCCCTGAAATTGCTACTTCT
This sequence comes from Elgaria multicarinata webbii, assembly GCF_023053635.1. NCBI lineage: Eukaryota > Metazoa > Chordata > Lepidosauria > Squamata > Anguidae > Elgaria > Elgaria multicarinata. Next base: position 40,967,649 of record NC_086178.1, read on the forward strand.
GAATTCTTAACAGAATATGCCACCAGACTACAAGGTCTACATCCCCCATGCCAAAAAGAGTACTATCCACAGATGTCATTTCAGGTTTCAGTAGCAAGGAGCAGTTCAAAGGGCCACTTCCGAACACATCTGAGTACTTGTCATAATTACTCTTCTGATATAGTACTTGTAACTGGTTATTATGAGGTACTAAAGAAGTACTACAGGTAGCCTAGTATATCCCTCTTCATGTTCCCTAAACAAAACTGCTAATACTATGGGCTGCATGAACTGTCTTTATTTTCTTTTAATTGTTCTTGGGTGTGGTTTAAACAATATTTCCTTTACTTAGGGAAGTTATGCTATGACCAAAAAAAAAAAAAAAGCTATGCTAAGACAATTCCAAAATTTTATGATCCTAAATTAATTTCACCCACAATCATATTAAGTATAATTGCAGCCCTAAATAGTTACAACTCAAGTCCAACAAAAAAATAATAAAAAAAATAAGCTTGTTCCAAAGAAAATGTGCTTAGAATTTAATCGGAATCAAAAGAAGTCAGTTAAAGGGGAAATGTCCTGACAAGTATTGCTACAGCTGATCCTTGTTATACAATATAAGCTGTTATTTCACCCATTTCTTTCAGAAGTATGTTTGTTCATTGAGAAAAGGAAAAAGACCAGTAAAACTGTGTTTTCCAACTGATCTGATAATCTTGTAGCAAACAATTAAACTAGAATAAAGCACAAAGTGTCAAGTCAAAGAAACCTTAAATGACTTCTCATTGTTGTGGTTGGTACCGATGGGGCAGCAGTTTCCAGACGCTTCAGCCTCAGCTGGATTTGTCACAGGCAATGTTGAAGAAATCTAAAGATGAAAATGTGAAACTAAATAAAGCAACTATTTTAAAACACACACAGTGAATTGCTGCCCTTTCACCTAAACAGATGTAAATCAGCTCTGTAAACTTTCCAAGTTGCATTATATTAATCATATGCAAAATAAATACTTCTTTATACATCATAGTCCATTGCAGCATTTTAAATTTATTTTTCAGATTTGTAAACCACCCACACAGCAAGGGAGGTTCAGGGAGGCTCAGAATAAAATAAAAGCCCAACTTCTCTGACTAGGCAAATTATACATATTGATTCCAAGCTAAAGGCCAATTTCTGCAACTACTGGACATGTGGCAGCCCCCAAAACCTGACATGCTGGTTTCTAAGCTGAGCTTGTCCTAGTGTATAGGCATCCTATATGCCTTAAGGTCATTCAAGGAGGCTTTGTTTCAAGTGCCCACACCTTTTCACGTTCTGCAAGAAAGTGCCAGTTTGAGGGACAATAGTAGTATTCGCCTTATGGAAACCCCTTAAATTCCCTCCCAGCTTTCAGAAGGATGACAAAGTATTTCCTCCTCAGAAAAGCATTTGCTGGAATATTCCCAAGAGATCGTCTTGGGATGACTGACAGACTAGATTTACACGATCATGAGGGATTAGGGGGTGAGTACAAAGCCAACCCTCACCATGCCTCGCACTGGGTTCAAACAACACATCAACATGCATTGCAGTGTAGATAAAACTCAACATATAGGTAACCACAACAAAAACAAAAACAAATCAAGTGTGTATAGAAGCACTCTTGATTATACAAAGTAGTATCAATCCTATATATGTGTCTTAAGAAAGTGTAACATGAACAGATTTCAAGAATAGGAAGAACCCTTTAGAAGTTTTTGGTATGCAAAACAAATTAATGGAGGATTCTTCTATCAATTCCTATTGGCCATTACTAAGAGGAATCTCTACAATCAAAGGCAATAAAAGTACATATATTTTGAGGACAAACAAGAGGGGTTGATCATCTCCTTTACGCCCGATTTGTAAGCTTCAAAGGGCAACTTGCTGGTTGGTGTTGAAAACAGAATGTTGGACTTATTTCAAAATAAGTTCCATTGCACTCAGTGACATTTGGCCAGATCTACACTAAGCAGGATATAACACTTTGAAAACGTTTTGAAGACAGTATAGAGAGTGTGTCCTGGGCCTCAACAGTTGTCAGTTCTGTTATAAACCGTTTTAAAGCAGTAGTGTAGATCCTGCCCAGGATAAACATGTGTAGGATCAGGTTGAAAGTCTCTGGATTGTGTTCATTGTGTTTAAATTATTCCCTTCAGCCCTAAAGGCCATATGCGCTTCACGACATTAGACTAGAGACGAAAATTTCCAGAAATTTTGAGGGGGGGGATGGGTTTTTTTGAGAAGTTTTCAGGAAAAATAAAACAGGAAATTTTGGCGGGAAATTAAAAATATGCAATACTTATTTTTTTAGAGCTTTTTACAGATCTAAAGTCACTTTATTGCTTTAAGAAAGCCACCCCAACCTGGTGCCTCCCAGATATTTTGGACTTTAGCTCCTATCAGCCTCAGGCAGATGGCTAATGGTCAGGAATGCTGGGCACTGTAGTTCAAAACATCCGGAGGGCACCAGGTTGGAGAGGGCTGCTTTAGGAACATAAAGAAACCTTTCTGCTCCTAAAGTTATTTTATGTATAACCTATTTTGCTCATAAAGTTATCATTGTATTTTCAAACTTTGAAAAGTAAACTCAGTTACTAAATTTGTAATTATTGCTGAATAGATTAGAACTACATTAATTAACTGCTACAGCATCAGAAACACAGGGCTCTATAAAAACAAAACCCAAACAGTCAAGAATGCACATTTTCTAATAAGGCTGTAACTTTATCACATGTTGGGAAAATAAGCATAAATGGCTATTAGTAAAATATATTTTAAATCATTAATTTTAAGGAATGAAAGAAATAACTAACTTACAAAGGCAATCTTACAGACAATTGAAAAAAAATACCACATGACTTCATTATTTCCAGACATTTTACATCTCTAGTCTTTCTCTAAAAGTTCATATTACATAGTTTTTAGAAATCATTTTGGGGAGTGAAGGCTGAGTAACAATACATAAATACTTTGTCTTAAATTCTAAAAGAAAATATTTCATAATCCAAAACTGTTCAGTTGTTTCAATTTTTCCAAAAAGCTGTTCCTCGGAGGAAACGGGGCGGGGGGGGAGAGTTTTCCCAATTTTTCCGGGTTTTTTCCAGGCCTTCCCATCTCTAAATTAGACAGCAGTGAGCAACCTGTGGCTCTCCAGATGTTTTGGCATACAACCCCTATGAGCTATAGCCAGCATAACCAATGGACTCGATGGCCTTATAGGCCCCCTCCAACTCTACTATTCTGATTGTAAGATAGGAGTTGTGGCTTGATGTTTTGGTATACAATATGTCCACCCCTGCACTAGAAGAACAATAGCTACAGTTTCCAAATACTTAAAATTCGGATAACACAATAGGATTTAATCCCAAGTATGTCTAGAACTGCAGCTTTAGTTGTCCACTACTAGCACTGGAGGTGGAGGTGGGGGGTGGGTTTGACGCTACTCCAGCTCAATCAAAAGCTCTCCAGCAGCAGCAGCATGGGTCAACTGTTAATCTGCAAGGGATCAAAGTCAATCAAATGCATGTTTGGAGCAGAATGTGCTAGGAAGAAATATCAAGGGGCAATTTTTTTTGGAAAAGTGAGGACTCCACGGAGTATTTCTTCAGTATTAATTAGATCCACTGTCTTGAAATTAGATTTCACTGCCTTGAAATACGATTCAAGACGATATTTTTAGACATTTTAAAAAAATGTTCATGAGAGAAGCATCTTCCTTTAAAAATGAAATACATTCAGCCAGATCCGCCCTCTGCTGTTCAGTTTTAATCGAGAACTCAAGCTACTATCAATTTACAGATTCTACAGCACCTGTGGGAGCAATCCTACGCAGAGGGTAAAAGTCCTACAACTCCCATCATGCCCCATCCGGCTGGCTGGAGCATGCTGGGTGTTGTAGGATTTTCCCCGTCTAAACATGGATAGGGTGCTCCCTATACTTTTTGCCTGGGAAGAACGCGTGCAAATTGGGGAGGGGAGTGACGCGTGACGCTCACTAGGCTTCTGCCGGCCTCGTATCCCGGAAGTCAAGAGGAGTCGCAGCGCTTTTGAAAAGGCGGCACCTCTCAGCTCGGGGGCAATCCTTACCTGCGATCCCCTGGTGGGCGGGAGGGCAGCCAGCCTTCACCCCGTCCCCCCACCCACCAGCCAGCCCCACCCGCTAGGCATCACAGCCAAACCCACTGCCATCCGTTTCCTTTAGCTCGGGACCGGGGGGGGGGGGTTAAAGGCAGCAGAAAGCTGCGGCGGCGAGGTTGCCTTGGGAACGGAAAATCCGCTTTGTGACGCGGTTCCACACCGGCTGCTTCCCTCCACCCCCCACCTGTGACCCAGACAAAAGAAAGCCGGCCGCTCTTTTTCCACGCGGCAGGCACTGGCCTAGTCCTGGGCCCGGCCCAGGAACGCCCCCCACGCGCCGAGAACCTCCAACGGGGGCTCAGGCAGCTCCCACCAGCAACAAAACCGGCCTCTCCAACGCGTCTCCTTGGGTTTCCCTGCCATTAAAAAGATACGCCAAGCTTGACGGTCGAGTCGGAGCCGGCCTTTTAATGTACAAAAGGTGCGTCTCCGCTTGTTCAAGTGGGAAAAGAAACATGTCCCCCACCGTCGGAGCTCCCAGGTTGGGAAACGCTGGGTTCGAAGCAGAAAGGCGGGGCGTCACTTTTCTGCAGGTTGCTAAGAAGTTTTTGTGCTGCTGTCAGTGTGCGATTTCTTGCCACGTTTTTAAAAGGGATTTTATTGATTTGCCTTGTTTGTTTTTAATCACCTTGTAAACGAATTTCAATCATCTCCAGAAAAGAGAGATATGAACTCTAAAACAAAAAGTAACGTCGTTCTTAGCTTCAGGTTGCAATCCACATCTAATTCAAGTGAACAGCAATTAAGCCCTGGATTGCACCTTCACAGTGGTATGCTCAAACATGGCATGATGCATTTAGAACTTTAGGGCTGCAATCCTATGCACTCTTAAACTCTAGTAAGGCCCACAGAAATCTACTATTCAATTTCAACAGCTGGTAATCAGCATTCTAACCCAGAGTGGGCAACATGGTGCCCTCCAGATTGTTTTGCACTGCGGTACCCCAAAACCTGAGATAGCATATCCTCAAAACCTTGTAAAAATTAGAATATATGGAGGGGAGGGGAGATCTTAATAATTCTGAAAGGCAAAATTTTAAACATGACTTAAAATGTGTTTTGCTTTGAAACTTTTTATTAAGCCACTATAATAGCAAAGAGTAAATACTAGTTGCCTCAGAAAAACGGAGTCCGTGAAATGATTGCTTTAGACTTACCAATAGCCTACATATCTTATTTATATATATATTTAAAGTCTCCAAAGCGGTGTTTTAAAGATATGCAAGCTTTCAGCTCTGATGAATTTTATCAGGCAAAATAAGTATTCATACTATTAAAAGGTGCCAATAATGTGCTATTGCATGTTGAATTGACTTTTCAGGAGCAATTAGATTTACATCATGTTATCTGGAAATAAAATTAAAATAACTGCCATATTTGCATGTCAAAAACTAAGATATTAATTAGCACTTGCAAATATGAACTTCCATTGTTTATTACCCAGTAAACTGACAATACACTTGCCTCTCTGTCTTCCCTACCTTAATTTCATGAGAAATTCAACCACTGCAGCTTTTTGCATTATTGTAATCCCAAAATGGGAAAGCTTTGCCTGTGGAATTGTTGCCTAACTTGCAGTTAAAGGCAGTGTGCCATACAGACAGGTGGTCTACTTAGCTTAGCATTCTGTTAGCAATAATGGCAGACCAGCTGCACAGCTTAATGTTGGCTCCGCCCCATCTGGAACACAGGGATTTACCCCCGGAAGATGTGAAGTACTTAATCCGTAACAGACTAATATAGCTATCACTCTAGGACTGAACATACGTAGAGTTCTTTTTCCCTTATTCTCAAATAAGGGAAGTGCTGTTTCATTCACTTCCTGCTTCTCGGTTTCCCATTGGCCATTGTGTGAACAAAATGCTGGACAAGATGGACTTCTGGGCTGATCCTGCATGGCTCTTCTTATGTTCTTAATAACTATTCCAGTGTATGTGATATTAGGATAGCACCTTTCAACGTCGGAAGCTATTACTTCTAAAAGAACTTGAGCCCACTTAGAAAGTGATTCATGACCAAATGACAGTAGGTGATTTCACAAGTGCACCAAGATGACATTGTTTATCCTATTGGTCCTTATTATATGATAAGCAAAAGTATTCTCTCTCTGAAAACAAGGGCTGTCATAATTTAATGGCCACAAATACATCACTCTTCCCTTAATTTTTATTTTATCACAGCCATTTTATACAATGGACCATTGGAACACTCTATGGCAGTTTATTCCATGGATCAACCAGGTGCTGACAGAAGTGACTGTGAAGCCACAGCTTTAGTCTGGCAATGAAAATATTGCATGGCCCTCATCATTTTGGTTGCATTTCTTGTACCTTGTCTAGCCACAGTCATATACTCTTTGAGATGAGGCAACCAGAATTGCATTTAATGTCAAGTGCAGATACATACACCAGGAAATATAAACATGGGCCTTAGCTAGACCTAAGGTTTATCCTGGGATTGTCTTGGGGTCATCCCTGTCTGCTCCCGGGATCCCGTGTGTGTCATTTACATGAACAGGGATGACCCTGGGATGATCCGGGGATAAACCTTAGGTCTAGCTAAGGCCTAAGTTAATATTGTTTGATAATGTTTAGCTTGTGATATCTCACTAATTTGTGTATGACAATTTCTGTGCATGACTTTTTACAGAGTTGCAGGGAGAAGGAAAGAAAATGCTACTAACTGGACTAGCAGAAGAGGCTTACACACCTTTTCTGGTATCACGGTCAGAGGAATCAAGTAAACTGGGTGAGGAGAATTCATCATCTTCCATAATCCAGGACAAACTGAGGATTGAAAGTATATTTTTAGGATTTAGTGATTACCTCAGTGGTAAGGACCCTAACACTAAACACTACAGGGGGAGGAATTATCTCCTGTAGCAGGAGGGGGAGGGGAACTAGAGTAGAGAATAAAACTCTTCATGCAAACCTTGTTAGTGATGAGCCTTGAATTAAGCCTTAGCAAGGAAGAAGCATTTTTGCTGTTCAGGTTATAGTATGTGCTACATGTCAAGAAAACAGCAAGGGAGGGTTAAGGAAAATCAGGTGCATCCACTTCATGACATATGTATACTCTCTCTCTCTCTCTCATATGGAATGTTACACTTGGCAGTAGGTTTGGGGTTAAAGTCTCAAGGGCTGGTTTTGCTAGCTATATTAGTCACCTTGCATTTTCACTTGTTGAATATCACATTATTTATTAATAATCCTTGCTCTGTCGTGTTGATGTAGCTTCAAAGAAAATTGCACAATTCAGTCATCCCAGCCAACTGAGATAACCACAATTCAGGTGGTGAGAGGGCAATTTGTATGTGGGAAGGAGACAGCCTACAGCAAGTTCACTGTGGCAAAAGCAATGAGCCATTTAAGATTTTGAAATCCCAGATTAAGATACAAGACAAGCCTAACTGAAAACTCTCTCTCTCACTCACACACACACACACACACCCTGAATTACAATGGTTTACTGGGGCCTGCTTTACATTATATTATAACAAAAATGCCCCCTACATTTCCACCATATCTGGGCCACCGCATTTCTACACTGTTTGAAGGAAATGTTTGTGTCTCCGATTACATGGTAAATCCTTATTACCTGGATGTGGACCTGTTCAGATAATATGCTAATCCATTATGGTTAAGCGTTTTGAGCTTAATATGTCATGTGAACCATTCCTAGCCATGGTTGCTTCATAACCACGGTTTAAACATTCTAATTCACCACTTGCTGTAAAAGGGTTAGCAGCCTAACCATGGTTTAGCGCGTTGTATAAACAGGCCCTGTGTCAGTTAGTTGTAGCTCTTGGGAGGCATTCTCCATGTATTTTCAGAAACATGAATAACTTCCAAATTTTACAGAAAGTTATTAGTGTGTAGTGGGAAAGTAGGGGGTCCATCTTTGCTGTAACATGGCATGCACCTTCAAAATTAGCATCTGTTTTGTAATTCCTGATAGATTCATTCATCTGGCCAGTACACAGTAAAGTTGCTAAGGTTTTAAGTCATATGTGTAAGGTTAATAAACACAATGAAAAGCATTACTAAGCCTTTCAAAGATCATCAAGATACACAGATAACATAATTTACTCTAGGTATAACAGATATGCTTTGTTTTCAGATTTAGCGCATCATTGTTACTAAGTACCACTTCGTAGTTGACTAAGATTAATTGGATAAACAGAAGACTATAGTCACCAGCTCTGGCTATCCAGACATGTTGCTTCAGATAGTGACCAAACTACAAGGAGGTGATGGGGAGATAAGTTTATCTTGTCTATAAGAGCTAGAGACTAAGCAACTACTGCTCACCAAGGTGGTAAGCCTGTTTCAATGTTACACCACTTCAGGCTGTAGGTGGGGCAAACATGAATATTCCGCTATTCACCCCCACCCGCAAAACAAAACAAATCAGTGAGAAGCTAGGCTAGACCCCCTTCTCTCGCATCTACTTTTCAATGCAGATAATTTTGTATGGGGAAGTGTTCAATGCAAGCTCCAGCTAAGTGCTAAACTTTAGTGAAGCAGCATCAAAATACAGGGTTTTTAAAGAAGGCCTTTCTCCAATATCATGGGGGTCTCTCCAACTTGTACAGACCCTTTCCATCCCTGTCTCTTCCCAATTTTGGCAGCCCATACATGGGATACTCATGTAATTTGTGTACCCCTTCCCTTCCTAGCAAAGTACAACCCTTCTGTTGAAGGACTATGCCTTCAAGTTTGGACTAATATTCATTTAATTTATGTTTAATCTCTGAAATATCTTTAGGCATAAGTTAATTACCTACGGACAGCAAGTAAAAGTAAACTAGGATACAATGCAAAGTAGGTATGTCCATTTCTTATCAAGATAGTAAACACCTCAAACCATAATTTTTTAATGTTGGTAAAGCAGAGTAGCCTATCTTTAAGGATACAGTTAGTTCATCAGATGCTAATCCTCCATGAAATTTAGGCACAGAAAAATGTGGCCTGGTATCCAAATAAACATAATGCTTTTAATGTTTTTTTCCCCCATTGGAAGCCAGATTCTTTTAAACCAGGGAGACGTAAGTTCCTCTGCATCAATAATTTATTCTAGCTCGATTCTAGCACAGACCCAGGCTATCCAGACAGGACTGATGTGCATAGTCTCTATATGCTATGGTGCAAAGTATATAAAGAGCATGCAGCCATATGAACACGCACCTATACAAATTCCAGTTTTGTGCACCTCTGTTGACAGATGTGGAAATAGACAGAAGCATCTCTAAGACTTTATGGACAACTTCTAGGAGGGAACGTCTCATGACCCCAGATCTCATCCATATAAGTCTAGCTTAAATTCATATCTGTTGTCATTTATACAACACAATCTATGAACACTGTGTTCTATAGCTTTTCTTGAAGGAGAAAAATGCTCAAAAATCACCTACTATTACAAGAATGTATTTTCAAAGATAAAACTGTATTTTAAAATAGTATTTTAATTGCTACTTTTAACATATTTTAAAACAAATGATATAGGCTGTATGTTCATTCAGGAATGTTAGCAAAACATTCTAGAAATGCAGACACAAATAACTGAACCTTTTATAGTTTAAACATGCATTCTTTCATACAGGAGAAAGAGTATTAGGGCCATTTCACATGTTACGCAGCAACAAATTTATGTTTGCCACCATTCATCAGAGACCAATAGTCAGTTCCAGTTCTCTGGATATCCATACAATGAAGCACACACTGTGGCCTGGTTCAGACAACACGCTAAACCATGCTGCTTAACCACAAAATGGTTAATGGAATGCGTGCATTCCCTTAACCATTTTGTGGTTAAGCAGCATGGTTTAGCGTGTTGTCTGAACCAGGCCCTTGTCTTATAAGCCAGTGGAATCCTGGAGATCCTAGGAATCTTATCAGGTTCCTCAATGGGAAGATCAGTAATAAGGGACATGGTATCCTGAAAAGCCCATTACCAATGGTCTTTCCCTACACCGCATAGTTAGAGGGGAGTGTTGGGTTCTCAAAACATTATGTGTGGCAATAGCAAGGACCAACATGCCTGGTCAGTACCGCACATGAAATGAAGTTACATTTATACACATTTGAGCATCAGCTTTGTGTACTTCTCCCTCCTTTAGGCATGGCCGCAGAGTGATTGGAAACATTTGTTTCCATTTTTAAACTGAACCCAGACAAAATATTGTTATTGAAATATGAAATAAGCCAACTTCAAAATCAGTTTATGAAGTTGGCTTATTTCAATAAACCATCCTTAAAAGAGTAAGCACAGTTTAGGGTTCAGACATAATGCTGAACTGCAATTAACTGAAAATACAAGAGAATGCTTTTAGTCTCCTTGCAGCTGTACCAGACAAGAAGGGGGGAACCACATGAGCCCAAGGCTTGTGCACACAAAATTAAACCACAGTTTAGTCTTCTGTCCAAATTAGGCCAATTGGATCATAGACTACTCTCCAGAATGCCCTGAAATGTACTGGAGTTCTTCCACAAACAAGTTCATGTCGATAAGATAGAACGTTTGAGCCCCCTCCCTCCTGCTACCAACTGTCTCTGCAGAGGCCACCAGTGAGGGAGGAAGCAGCAGCCAGGCACCTCTCCACCGTGCCTGGGTCCAGCTCCAGCTGAGAGCCCCCTCCCTCCTGCTGTCACCTGTAACTGCTGAACTTTCCAACTAAGATTGTAGTGCCTGAATTTGCTTTCCTTTTCCCCCTCCTCCTCCTCCCTCCCAATCCCCTTTCCTTTTGTGTCATGTCTTTTAGATTGTAAGCCTGTGGGCAGGGACTGTCAAGAAATACTTTTGTAAGCCGCCGTGAGAGCTTTTTTTGGCTGAATGGCGGCATAAAAATTCTTAAATAAATAAATAAATAAATAAACGTTTGAAAAGATGGTATCCAGACTTAGTCAGAGCACATCCAATGAATAAAGAGTCTAAATTCACCAATTCAAAATAAGGATAGTTTCATTTATTCAATTACCTCCAGTGTGAACTCCTGTAAAGACCATATTCACAATCACTGTCTCTGCTTACCACCAATAAAACACTACCAGTTTTATTGTTGGTACCATTTTATTTACTGCTTTGGAACTCTATAGATACTGTACTATTATGGCAAGAGCCCTTTCCTCTTTGTCCAAATGCTGCAATATCTACAGTGTAGTATCTAAAGTGCTGTAGGACATCATTGCCTGCACTGATCTCTACATAACCAGGAGCTATCCCATTTATTTCAACAGGGAAAACTCATTGCATATTTCAGATTGTAGCTGTAGAACGCCTACTATCTATGATGAAAGCAAGGCAACTGCTTATTGCAACAAGGTTTGCATGCCTACTGGAATCCTAGTGTAAATAACAGAAGACCAGAACTGAGGCAGTTGTAAAGCTCCTTCTCCTCTCCAGTCTTCCAGACAAAAGAAAGCTGTAGCATAGTTGTCTGTAGTTATGCAGTATTAATAATATTAATACTATATGCAGTGCCTTTTAACTTTCCTGGACCTTGATGATGCCCATGAAAACAATCATCCCAGGTTTTATTTTGTTTTTTAAACTATCTTCCTTAGTGTGAAGAAAGATTGGGTAATCGATTGTAGTGTAGTCAAAAGAAAGTAAAAAACAACTTAAAGAAAACCTACTAAAATTATATGCTTATATCTCATGACTTCAGAATCTATATGAAGATGTTAAGAGCCTCACTGGTACACATCTGAGATTAGAAACAGCAAGTTCCATGACCACTTATCCACAAGAAAATTCAGCTAGTACAAAGGCTTATATTATTCAAAATGCCAAAATTATTTCCTGAAAATGCAACTTAAGGAACAAAGCCAGAGATGTGGTTTGTATAGGTGAAACTGCACTAAATTTTAAAGGGAAATCCTACATTAAAAGCTTTACATAAAAGCTATTTAACTTGGTGTGATTTCAAACCAGTTTGAAGAGTGATCATTACTAAACATAATGAACTACACACCAATTTGAGATGAAACTACCCAATATAATGTTGGAAGCACAACATATCTATAAGCCAGAGAACTGGCTTCCACATTCCTGATGTAGACCTGATGCATAACTTATCTGCCAGTGTGAATTATTTTATTATTACAGTGTTCATTCTCAATATCTCAAATTTTCAAAGCCAGTTTATTAAGGCCCAGAGTATTTGGGATTTCTGTTTTGAATGGGTGGCAGAATTTCTCATTCCACAGACTAACACTATCATATTTCTTTCCTGGAAGTCCATTTCTTTAGAATTAGAAAGAGAAAACAAAAGGCATGGAGATGACTCCACAGTTGCAACCTGACACTGATTTTTATCAAAAGGACATTTTACAACTAGAGATGGGTGAATCTGTGAACCTCATTTTTGTTCAGTTTCTTGGCTTTCCACCATTAAGCCAAAGGAAATGCTTACCCATCCCTATTTAAAATCACTCTACACAAAAGACAGACCATCACTATACTTTATCAGGCCTAGAAATGTAATAAATAAAATATAAGGATATGCTGGAGCTTCAAGCCTTCAAAATCTTGTAATGACATTTGTCAGTCTCTACCACTCTGCAACTTCCCCAAATATCCATAACATACTTAAGATTACTGGAGCTTGTTCCAGCCTTATCTGCACGACTGAGTGACATATTGATATACCCCAATTTGTATTAATTAACATGCATAGTGCTGGCGATATATAACCTGCCCTCATAAACATGAACAACTTAACACACCAATTATCCTGTTGTACATGACAAAAGGCACAGTTAAGAGCAGTGTAAAATGGGCTTTCCCTACTCTTTCAAAGCATGCTTACATTTATACATTCACACTTAATTTAATTCATACCATCTACTATCATCATACTAGTTTGTAAGCGTTTCTTCCTAATACACTCAAAAGAGAACTGGAATCTGGCTATGCTACCACATTTATAGGAACACGGAGTTAATGTTGCCTGAAACCAGCCATGAATCTAACTGGCACTGGTGACAGTAACCACAGAAACTGTCATGTGTGCAGGTACACCACAGGCCCTGATTCTATACCCACATCCCCTGAAACAAATTAAAACTCATCACCTTGCTTATATACTTACCTGAATTGAAAGAGTAAAAAAAAAGGAGGGGGAGGAAAGAAACCCTTTAATCGCCCTATCTGTGAATAAGGAGGAAGGTCAAAGGTTATTAAGTAACTAAGACAGCTATCTCAAACATATTACACTAGGGAGTAAGCCTCACTGGGTATAATGAAGCTTACTTCCAAGTCAAGATGCAATAGGATGACGCCGTAAATATGAGCTCAGACACGCAGATTTCTCGCAGGATGGCATCTAAGTGACGTTTTACACGTGTGGAACTACCACTACCAACAACAACAACCTATGCAATCCAACACAGAACGCTTCCACCCCACCCAGAGACGACGGAGGCAGGTCCACTGCAAGACCTGGAAGCACATGTCTGAGTGCCAGTCCAACCCGAAACATGTTTACTCAAAAGTGAACTCCAATTTCAGGAGGACTTGCTTCTATGTACGCGTCCGTGGGGCCGCAGCCTCAATCAGCCTCGCCCCCCCAACTAAGGACGACAATGACCGAAGTGTACCTTGGGGTAAAATTACTCGGGAATAATCGCTCCGGAATAAAACCGGGCGATCTTCGATCTAGAAGGCCTCGCCGGTCTAGCCCCGGGCACCACCCCGTCCTCCAGCCCCCTTCCCCACGTGCGCCTATGGGTCTTCTCCCCGGTGCAATGGTGGACGGGCCCCACGGCGTCGGCCCCCGATCTCCCTGAGAGGGCTCTTCCCTCTCTCCCTCCCCGCCGCCAGAGCCTACGAGCCCCCCCCCCCCGCCGCAGCCGCCGCAGCCGCCGCCCCTCGGCCTCCCGCCTCAGCCTCCCAGGCCCCCTCTCGCTTCGGGGCCCCGTCCCGGCTTGCTTCCCGGGGCGGCTGTGCCACACTCACTCACCCACCGCGGCCGGAGGGGAAGCCGGTGAGCGAATCCGCGCGTGTGCCGAGGACCCCTCGGCCGGCCGTGCTGTAACTCCAGCCGCGGGCGGGCGGGCCAGCCCCACGGAGCCAATGAGCGGGGCCCAAGTCGCTCGGAGCCCCCACCCCGCCTCCTTCGCCCTCCTACCCCAGCCCCGCCCGGCCCTTCCGCTTCGAACTGGCGCACCTCACAATCGCCGCCGCCGCCAGGGAGCATCCTCATTCCGTATGCCGTGGCGGCGGCTTCTCATTGGCTGGCGCGGGGTGGCGCGCGAGGGGCTGGCTGTGCTACGTTCTAAAACGGCTGTCTCGGTGAGAGGTGGGAGTCGCGCGCGCGAGCTGCGCGAGGGTTACTATCGGTCACTCTTCGCTTGGGGTCACGGGCGGCGGAGCAGGAGGAGGCGGAGGCTGCCGCCGTTTGTGCTGCTTGGAGAAGAGAAAGAAAGGGGGACTCTGAATGCAAATTATAGATACAGTGATATATGATTTGCCAGGGGAAGCTGGTGGCTCCGATTTCGGTGGGGCTGTGAATCCAGTCTGGGTTTCAGTCAAGACCAGCTAAAGGAGCTATCCAAGGGGCTGCATCTATTTCGCGGGTAGGATTCCGGACCTTGGGTAAGTCCTTTAGATTAGAGTCCTGGCTAGTTCTGACTAAAACCCGGAATGGATTCACAGCCCCACCGAAATCGGAACCACCAGCCTCCACTGCTATTTGCCTTGCAAAAAACCGCAACACTCATGGGCCCATTGATTGTCTGATGATGATTATCATTAATAATAATCTTATTCTCTTCATGCATTGCTTCTAAATCTACGTAATTATTATCTAAATACATGTTTTATTCTGTATGTATTATGCACATCTATATGTCTGGCTCACCTCCCCCCCCCCCGCCCCGCTACTTAACTTTGCCGTCTAAGCAAGTTATTATTTATTACGTAAGAACATGATCCCCGCGTCTTCTCTCCATCGGCATACGTAACTGCAGGGAAACCATGAATGGAGAGCAGGAAGTTCAGTGTCAACGTTTCTGCTGATTTAAAGGAACGGCACAGTTTTAAAGGAAAGGGAATCCCACATGCATACTTCTGTATTTACAGGAGATGTTTTTACATTATAACCAGTCTTGTGGCACCTAAAACGCTTGGCACATTTGTTCTGGCACAAGAATCCATTTTAGGGACTATAGTCAACTTCATCATAATACAGATTGTGGATTACGGTGAGTTTCAAGTTTATATATAGCACATTGGGGTGGGGGATTGTAAACAGTGAGATCAGAAGGAAATTAAATGCAGAGAGTACTGACAGTGACAGTACTTTCTGACCTCACCATTTCCAAGTGATAGTTTCTTTCTCATCTCACTGTTTTCAGCTTTTCCTTACTATCCTCACACACCATGTGTATATCATTTCTAACTTTCCATAGCCACACACCATATATAAACCTGAAACCCACCATAATACTCCGTGAATCTGATGAAGTGGCCTATAGTCAGAATTATGCCAGAATAAGAGCGCAATCCTACACATGTTTGGGGAGGGGGGGGGGACCTACAACTCCCAGCATACCCTGGTTGGGGCATGCTGAGAGTTGTAGGCATTATTTTTTCAGTCTAAATGTGCATATGATTGTGCTTTAAATGGGTTAGTCTTTAAGGTTCCACAATACTCTTTTGCTGCAATAAATTAACACGGCTGCCCTCTGGAAACCAGAACAAGTATGATGTGCAACAGGAAGGAAGGTGATGCAAATACAACCTGAACTGTATTTACAAAGCAGTTTGTAAAATTTTAAAATGGGTCTGCCAACTTCCTAATTCTACCCATGTTTACTTGGAAGCGAATTCCTTTCCTTCCGGTGGGCTCTGCTCCCAGGCCAGTGTGTTTAGGACTGCAGTCTTAGATAGGGTGTCATTTAGTGCACTGATACCAAACACAGCCAGGATCTGCAGCCTGTATGTGGCAAGTGTGCTGATCACTGCAGCACACTCTGCCTACTTTATACAGCAGATGGGATTCAGCAGGGGTAGTTGTCACAAGGGACTTCCAGACAGAGACCTCGTAGCGCTAATAATCTAAAGGCATTGCACAAAACAGCTATTCTGTTTTTCCCACTCTTTAATAGATTTTTTTTTCCTGGTAAGAAAAAGGATGAAAGAAGCTGTGGGGTAACACAGGAAGGCTACAAATTGAAGATTTTGCCATCTGGATCTCCACCCCCATAAAATTATGAGAATGAGGAAGCCCAATTGCACAATAAAAGTCTTGTCTGGAAGCGCTCACAGAATATGTTGTGTGGACTGCCATTTAAAACATCCTACTTTCTCTTTTCTGGGTACTTTCCCCTCATCCTTTTGGTTTAGCAGAAATGGTCTGAATGAGCAATGCAGGAATCTGCTGTCTGGATGTGCTTTTAGACTTTCTAATCTTTGTTTTATTAAAAAAAAATAAAAACCTTTTTAGTCTTTAAAAAGATGCATAGCAGTTATTTGCAAACAGGAATAAAAACATCCTCAGAGCCAGTGTTTAAAAACAAAAAAGAATACAAGCATTGAAGAGGCCAGGTGTGTTTCCCTGGGGAGGGACATCCAAAGGTGTGGGGCCATCACTAAGAAAGCCCTATTCCTAGTACCTGTCAACCTAACAGTTCGTGTTGGAAGGTCTCTGCTGTCTGCTGCATTACACTGATGTTTCATATATACAGTCGTGTGAAAAAGAAAGTACACCCTCTTGGAATTGTATGATTTTACATATCAGGACATAATAACAATCATCTATTCCTTAGCAGGTCTAAAAATTAGGTAAATACAACCTCAGATGAACAACAACACATGACATATTACACCGTGTCATGATTTATTTAACAGAAATAAAGCCAAAATGGAGAAGCCATGTGTGAAAAAGTAAGTATACCTTATGATTCAATAGTTTGTAGAACCACCTTTAGCAGCAATAACTTGAAGTAATCATTTTCTGTATGACTTTATCAGTCTCTCACATCGTTGTGGAAGAATTTTGGCCCACTCTTCTTTACAACATTGCTTCAGTTCATTGAGGTTTGAGGGCATTTGTTTATGCACAGCTCTCTTAAGGTCCTGCCACAGCATTTCAATCGGGTTGAGGTCTGGACTTTGACTGGGCCATTGCAACACCTTGATTCTTTTCTTTTTCAGCCATTCTGTTGTAGATTTGCTGGTGTGCTTGGGATCATTGTCCTGTTGCATGACCCAATTTCGGCCAAGCTTTAGCTGTCGGAGAGATAGCCTCACATTTGACTCTAGAATACTTTGGTATACAAAGGAGTTCATGGTTGACTCAATGACTGCAAGGTTCCCAGGTCCTGTGGCTGCAAAACAAGCCCAAATCATCATCCCTCCACCACCGTGCTTGACAGTTGGTATGAGGTGTTTGTGCTGATATGCTGTGTTTGGTTTTCGCCAAACGTGGCGCTGTGCATTATGGCCAAACTTCTCCACTTTGGTCTCGTCTGTCCAAAGGACATTGTTCCAGAAGTCTTGTGGTTTGTTCAGACGCAACTTTGCAAACCTAAGCCATGCTGCCACGTTCTTTTTAGAGAGAAGAGGCTTTCTCCTGGCAACCCTTCCAAACAAACCATACTTGTTCAGTCTTTTTCTAATTGTACTGTCATGAACTTTAACATTTAACATGCTCACTGAGGCCTCTAGAGTCTGAGATGTAACTCTTGGGTTTTTTGCAATTTCTCTGAGCATTGCACGGTCTGACCTTGGGGTGATTTTGCTGGGACGTCCTCTCCTGGGAAGATTGGCAACAGTCTTGAATGTTTTCCACTTTTGAATAATCTTTCTCACTGTTGAATGATGGACTTTAAATTGTTTGGAAATGGCCTTATAACCCTTCCCAGATTGATGGGCAGCAGCAATTGCTTCTCTAAGATCATTGCTGATGTCTTTCCTCCTCGGCATTGTGTTAACACACACCTGGATGCTCCAGACCAGCAAACTGAAAAAACTTCGGCTTTTATAGAGGTGGTCATACTTGCTGATGATCATTAATCACGGGCATTTGATTAGCAGCACCTGTCTGCTACTTAGCATCTTAATTCCTATGGAAGCAGTAAGGGTGTACTTACTTTTTCACACATGGCTTCTCCATTTTGGCTTTATTACTGTTAAATAAATCATGACACGGTGCAATATGTCATGTGTTGTTGTTCATCTGAGGTTGTATTTACCTAATTTTTAGACCTGCTAAGGAACAGATTATTGTTATTATGTCCTGATACGTAAAATCATACAATTCCAAGAGGGTGTACTTTCTTTTTCACACAACTGTATGTGTGTGTGTGAGTGACAGTCTTCAGAGGTCAAGTCCTTGTGCAACAGCATCTCGGAGGAGAAGTTGGGCTTGCTCCCCAGTCCTTCCAAAGTACGGGCCACCACCCTAGATCCTTCTCCCCATCTATTGAGCTCCAGGGGATTACCACTGCCAAAAGACTTTGGGGAGTGGACCTTGGACTCCACTGTGGAGCAGGAAGGCCATGAGGAGTTTTCTCCAGCTGTCACCACAACTCCAAACCTCACTTACCCTAGAACAACCTTCCCCTCCAGATGCTTTGGTCTACAATCCCAGCATTCCTGATCATGGATTGTGTGTGCTTAAAGAGTAAAATATAAGAAAGTCCTTGCTACATGCTGCACAATGTAACGTGTAGGTTGGCCCTGAGGCAATTTGTTTTTCTTGCCTTAACTGCAGGATTGCTCACTGTGGTTCTGAAACTTAGTTCACTGTTGCCCTTATTCAGGCTGGCAACATCTCCACCCTCTTGCTGTCTCACCTGAGTGTTGTCTGCCCATGGTGGTAGCATTTGCAGTGGAGCAGAGCTAGTGAACCAATGGCCAGAGATACAAGTGCTCCAGAGGAATAAAAACATGTGGTCTGCCCTCTTGACCTCCTTAGCGGACATCTGTGGTCATACTTCAGAATCATCAAAGCAGAGGCTGGGTGGTCATGGCTCAGGGATGCTGTAGAGTTACAAGATTCCTGAGCACGAGGTTGGACTAGATGGCCTCCAAAACCCTTCCAACTCTTCAGATGCTGTAAGTCCCCCAAATATCTACAAAATCTCTGTTCCTACTATCTCTTTAAAGGTTGTCTTTTCTCCATGTGACATGGGGTAGAGTGGAAGAAGAGAGAGAAAATAACTGCAGAGGGAGCGGTAGTAAAAAAGGTAGTTAATGTGTAACAGCAATCAGGGTAAAATCAGCAGACGGGGGTTGAAGTCAATAGATAGGATAAAATGAACAGACAGGGTAAAGTCAACAGGTCAAGTAACTCTTAAGTGGGGCCATTGTGACAATTGAGCTAACTATTAATCATCATTGCCCCTTTGTCAATGGTTTATTTACATAGCTCCAATGACAAGGTGCAAGTAAGGAAAAGGTGGGTAAAGATTTCTTCGATGACCTGATTCAGCAGAGGTATTTATTATTTATTTATTTAGAATATTTATATACCGCTCCCCATTGAAAATTTTTGGAGCGGTGTACAAGATAAAATGAAAATAAAAACAGAATAAAACAGTTAAAACAAAATTTAAAAGAAGCAAAAACAGAGATTCAAGGCTGCATATTAAGGAAAAGCTTCTTGAAATAAAGATGTTTCAGGAGGCGCCGAAAGGAGTACAAGGTTGGAGCCTGCCTGACCTCCAGAGGCAGGGAATTCCACAGGAGGGGAGCCACCACGCTGAAGGCTCTTCCCCTGGTGGATTCCAATCGGAGGATGGATCTATGTGGAACCACCAGGAGCAGGCCCTTGGATGACCTCAGTGACCAGGCAGGTTGGTAAGGGAGAAGGTGCTCTCTCAGATAGGCGGAGGCGCCAATGGAACGCTGGTATGAAGAGGATATAAAGGACGGTGCAGGGCCAGTCGGAACTGATTGGACACCGTTCTCAGAAATCAATGTGTTGCAGACAGGATGACAATCGGGAGGATGCTAGCAGTGAGCAAAGAGGCAAAAATATTCATAAGACAGCAGGCTTAAATATGTGTTCTGCTATAGTGGGTTAGAGTCTAGACGCCTAGGTGAGGGCAGGTTTGCCCTCACTGTGCCTTCCTCCACTGGGGAGACGAAGCACAGGCGAAACAGCCCCAGCTTTACCCATCTCTAAGCCTAACCCAGTGGAATTTAACTCTTATAAAAGAGTTAAAACAAACAACAGAATAAACTGTCAAAGAAGACCCTTTGGGACCATGTGGTCTCTGCACACTCCCCCGTGTAATTTGAGCTCATTCCCAGTGTGGAAGTGAAGCAGGGAGCAGAGCAACAGTGTGTGATGGTAGGGAAAAGCAATTCTCCCCCCACCCCACCCCACCCCACCCCACCCCAACAACCCGGCCTGATGATCTTCTATGTTTATGGCTACACTCATGCACAATTATTGGGCAGCATTGAAACTCATGGTTAAAATGTCAGGGGAGACTGGCACAGGTACAACTAGGGAGTCCAAATGGCACTTTCCCAAGGAATTTACTTGCTTTACCAAGTTCATGCTCAATTAGTTACTGAAAGGATGATGTCAATACCCATACCCACAACATACCTCCTACATGCTCGGCATTGGCAACTAGGAGTATGATTCGACCAGGAAATCATTAGGGCAACATAAGTGTTTGCAGCGGAGAAAATGAGCTTCTTTAAAGTATTCCAATTTACTGATTCCCTGCATAACTCTCAGCCCTGTAATTTAGAGTGGAGTAAGAGAAGGATGCAAAGTGGCTATCTATTGTACAATCAGATCTTCATACAATAGTTTTCTGAAGAAGAGTGGAAATGGCAACACATTCTGGAGTGGCTGCCATAAAATAATTATATTGAACATTGTACTGTTGTTTCCTATGTATGACCATTTGAGCTGAAAAACCAATTGTACTGATAAAATCATTGTACTGGCCGTTATACTGTTATTTCCCATATATTTTCGAGCTGAAAAGCCAATTGCATTGATTTTATTCACTGTATTCAGACAGCGTGATGTGTATGCATATATTTTAGAACAACTTCTGTCAATTTATAAATACATTTTGACTTATATTAGCACCATTAGCCTTATAACTGATTATATTACCTTAGTAATTCACTTTTTGTGGTCCTTTTATTCTGGTCAAATATCCATAAGAAGGACATTTTCTGGCTTTAAATGTCTACTTCACAAGTGCCTACTTCTTTTTGCTAGGTAACTCCCAGGGAGTTGCCAAGGTGTATAAATATGGCTGACTAGTAATGCAGAGGTGAAGGAGACTGAGCTTTTGTGTGTTAGCCAAAGCCTTGAACCAAACTGTCTATTAAGCATCAAATGTTCAGAGAGAGCGAGGAAAGAAATCCTCTTGTGTACTCTAAGCTGGACATTGATCTCAAAGTTGCCATCATAAACTGAGCCAGCATGTTATAGCTAAACACACTTGAACTTTACTCTATTAGAAATCTCTGTCCCACTTTTGAATTGTAGGGACATCTAAAAATGAAATGCCATCTCCTTGCTTTTTGACATGGTAAGCTAAGGGTCAAAATACATGCCACACTCTGTTGTGTGAACATTTTCCCTAAGGGGACTTTAGGGCAGGGGCAGGGAATAATTGCAATCTGGACCAAAGGTTCACATGGCAGGAGGGTGGCCAGGTGTCCACGTTTCCAGAGGACGGTCCTCTATTTGAAGGTGCCCTCTATTGGAAAGTAAATTCTGTCCAAATGGACAAACTGTTCAAAAACATCTATAGGATTATCCTTACATTCATGTATTTTGTGGTGGAGGTGTTAAACACTTCTTTTAAACAAAACCTCAAGAAGCAGAAAGCAATATCGTGGCTGGGCTTACGAAACATATCATATACATTCCAAATTATTTAAATGGAAGATTATTGAGTGATTAATCATTTAAAGAAAAGTAAAATAGCTTTTAAAAACACACACACACAAGCATGGCAGCAAGAAAACTGAAGTTATTTGTAATATAAGAGTATGCAGCCTGATACTGGGCAATTAGAACAACTGGAGTTAACATTAGATTTCTCTATGGTTTATTGTTATGAAAACAGACCTAGGCAAGACCTGGGCTTGTGTGCTTCCTTTAGTGTGGCTGCAAGGGAGGCTGGAAACTTTTGCTTCAGTGTTTAACTCAGTACAGTTAAGAGTTATGTCTAATTTTGGACCAATGGTGGTTAATCTTAACTATGGTTTACAGCAGGGATGGGCAACTTCCAGGGGTCATTTTTCCACCCTGCAACCAACTGGGGGGCACATCCCTTCCCCTGCTGTGCCCCTGCCAATTTTGCCACCAACATTTGGCTGCACAGCAGCAAAAAAGGTGATTTTTCTTTAAAAACAGAACTCATTTGCTGCTGTGCTGCCCATTTTTTACAGTAAACCAGAACTTCTGTAGTGGTTTGTGTGTATAGATCAGTATACTGGGCCAGAAAGATTTTGGAGGGGAGGGGAGGCCAGGAGGGCACATACAACTGTGTGTTGCCAACCTCGGCTTTCAGAAACCAGCCAAACTGTGGTATGAAAACAGCATGTTTCTGTAATCATAGCTAAGATTAACCACAGTTTAGGGATTTGACATAACACGAAACTGTGGTTAATTTTTAATCCCTGGCTTCCTTGCACTGCTGACCACTCTGAAACAGAGGCACCCGAAAAGAGTGGCCTGAAAATGAGACAGCTCTGAAAGTGGGTGGGACAGCTGACAAAGTGAGTGGGAGAGAAACAAACCAGAAATAGGGGAAAGAAGCCATTGTTTGCTTGATCATCTGCAAAACAATTCATGATTAAAGCAACAAACCATGATTAATATAAAACCTGGCCTAAGGTTAAGTGGAAACACACTCATAGTCTTCCCGAAAGGGGCCTAAAAGGCCATCGAATTGAACCCCCTGCTCAGTGCAGGACTACACCTTAAAACATCCCTGACAGATGGTTGTTTCCATTGTCAAACTGTTCTAACAGTCAGGTATCCAGTCAGGTTCTAACAGTCAGGTATCCTGGAACTGTTCTAACAGTTCCAGATATCCAGACAGAATCTGGCTTCCTGTAACTTGAGCCCATTATTCTGTGTCCTGAACTCTGGGATGATTGAGCAGTGATCCTGGTCCTCCTCTGTGTGACAACCTTTCAAGTATTTCTTTTCCTTTGCAAATAAAATCCTAGTTCTTTACACTGTCAGGCAGCAATTTTCCACCTGAATGGATGACACAGACCCCAGAAAGGATTCTCCAGAGAGCAATAAGACCTGTGTGACGAAATGATAAATTGTGTTATTCTTTATATGTGGATATTTAAGTGTTTGGTTCAGGTTAGGATGTGCTTGTGGCCAATTCTTTTATTTTCAGGAAATGATGAGTAAGTGGGAGGGGGAGTTAGAATGGTGAGCAGTGTGAATGGTGTTGTCTGATTGGTTGGTTGATTTGAATGGAGAGGGAGGAGGGGGAGTGAGAGGACAGTTTGAAAGTTGGGCAGTTAGTTAAAATCAAGGAGTTAAAGAGAGAGGAGAGTCAGTCAGAGATAGGAGGAGTCAGGGTTAAGGAGATGGGCCTTAGCTAGACCAGCCTTTATCCCGGGCTGAACCCCGGGATCGTCCCTGTGCATCCAGATGACGCACAGGGGATCCTGGGATCAGGGAGGGATTATCCCTCCCTGGCCCCGGGATACAGCCCTACACTTTGGGCCCGCTTTTCTGCGGTCCTGGGCTGAGCCTAAGACCGTGGAAGGTGTGGCCTGTTGCTGCAGCTTGAGCCAGCTCCACACGATTACTCATGTGGAGCCGGGAGCTGCGCCCATTGGGGCTAGGGTGGGGGGAGCGGGGAAATCTTTTTTTTTTTTAACTTGCTTTGTGTCGCTTGTGCGCAGCCGACCCTTTTAAAAAAAAATTTAAATGGCGGGTGCGACGCCTCTCTTCTTGAGGTCGTCGCACCTTACGTGTAAATGGGGGCGAGATCTCGCATTATTCACAACGTGAGGTCTCCCCTCCTCTCTCCCGGACTTTACAGTAGGTCTAGCTAAGCTCAAGGCCTTAGTGAGGGTAGGAGTTAGTGAGGTTTAGTAGAGGCTTGTTTCAAGATAGTATTAGGAAAGTGGGATGAATAAACTTTGTTCTTATTTTGTCATTTGCATTACTTCAGGTAGACAAAACGTATGCACACTCACACAAAAAAGGTTTATTATTCCCTCATTCTTTTAGAAAATAAAGAACAGGGTGGTGGAAGCGAAAGAGAGGTTTGGTAATAGTTGTCACTGAAGTTGGTGAAGCCACAACCTGTTTTACAGGTTGGCTTTGAAGATTGAATGCTGAAAACAAGTGAGGTCAGGCAGGCGAAATAAAGAAAACATTTATTATAATATTTATAAACTTACCCTCCTTCATTCCCTAGAATCACAGACATCAGGCAGATGGCTGATGCTGAGGTATAACACAGGGGAAGAGGAACATCCCATCCATTATCACTTGCAAACATGGTTATTTAGCAGCTGGTGGGACAAGTATTATTTTTAGAAATAAAGAAAAACTGGTACAGATTTATTGTCATTTTTTTTGTACCCCCATCTTTCATTCCCCCTCCCTCAGGCAGGTGATAATAAAACATTGGAACAATAACAAAACTAGTTCAAGACAAACCATAACAAAACAGATTAGGAACATATTGGCATATAAAATATAAGAGCCAGCATAAAACCAATAAATTTAGTCATATGGAATCAAAAACATTTTATTACAGAATAAACAAAATTTTCAGAGTCTATCTAAAAACTGGAAAAGGTGAAGGCACTTGGTAGAGGCCCCTGGGGAGAGAATTTCTCAGCTGCAGAGCCAGAGATATAGAAATACTTTATCCTGATGTGTTTCAGTGTGTGTGGTCGACTAAGAAGTTTGTTCAATCATAGAACTGTTTCCATGTCAGATCCATGAAATAAATAAAAAATAAAAATAAGAACATAAGAGCCGTGCTGGATCAGACCAAAGGCCTATCTAATCCAGCACTCTGTTCATTCAGTAGCCAACCAGCTGTAAACCAGGAACCCATAGTAGGATATGGGTGCAATAGCACCCTCCTGCCCATGTTCCCCAGCAACTGGTGTATATAGACTTACTGCCTCTGATACTGGAGTCGCACATAGCCATACAAATATGTAAGATGGTATCTAAGTAGCCATCCCCTCTTAGTGTGAAAGTGTGAACAAAATTCCATCCGCCAAATCTATCCAAGTTCATTCAGTACACTTATGATTGTATATGCAAATTCTCCATTAAACATTGATAGAATTTCAATTGACAGGAACGTATCTTTCAGTTATTTTACTCTATAAACCTTTGGACAGAACTGAGGTGTGCATTTCGCAAGCAGGAGACCTGCTATATGCAGATGACACCACTTTGATGGCTGAAAGCGAGGAGGAGCTGAGGAGCCTTATGACAAAGGTGAAAGAAGAAAGTGCAAAAGCTGGGTCACAGTTAAACCTCAAAAAAACCAAGATTATGGCAACCAGCTTGATTGATAACTGGCAAATAGAGGGAGAAAACGTAGAGGCAGTGACAGACTTTGTATTTCTGGGTGCAAAGATTACTGCAGACGCTGACTGCAGCCAGGAAATCAGAAGACGTTTACTTCTTGGGAGGAGAGCAATGACAAATCTTGATAAAATAGTTAAGAGCAGAGACACCACACTGACAACAAAGGTCCGCATAGTTAAAGCAATGGTATTCCCCGGAGTAACCTATGGCTGTGAGAGCTGGACCATAAGGAAAGCTGAGCAAAGGAAGATAGATGCTTTTGAACTGTGGTGTTGGAGGAAAATTCTGAGAGTGCCTTGGACTGCAAGAAGATCAAACCAGTCCATACTCCAGGAAATAAAGCCAGACTGCTCACTTGAGGGAATGGTGTTAAAGGCAAAACTGAAGTACTTTGGCCACATAATGAGAAGACAGGATACCCTGGAGAAGAGGCTGATGCTAGGGAAAGTGGAAGGCAAAAGGAAGAGGGGCCGACCAAGGGCAAGATGGATGGATGATATTCTGGAGGTGACAGACTTGACCTTGGGGGAGCTAGGGGTGGCGACAGCCGACAGAAAGCTCTGGCATGGGCTGGTCCATGAAGTCACGAAGAGTCGGAAACGACTGAACAAATAAACAACAACATTTGGGAGGCTATTTGAAAGTGCTGCTGAGTGATCCAGTCCTGATTGCTACTAAGTAGATAGGCAGACACCTTGTCCTGTTTACTTCTTAGTAGGATTTAAATGATGATAATCACATTTAGCTCTGCCTGCTATGCCTTTGGCTATGCCCACGGAATCAAAGAGCAGTCTAAGGCGTTTACCATTCTGCCATTTGGCCCTTGGGCTGAAAAAAGGTTCCACAGCCCTGCTGTAAAGCATCAGATACACCAACGTTTATTTCATTTACATCATAGCTATCTTTTGCCATCAGAGCTCAAGGTCATCTAGCAGGGTTAGTATGCACTTCCCATTCAGGCACAGACCAGACACACAGAGCTGCCAATTGCACCAAGGTTGCCTTATGATGTGCCTTAAGGCCAGAGCCTTGGCCTAATGTGCAACAAAACTCCAAAGTCAGTCCTATAAGTGGAGAATCAAATTTAAATAATCCTTTAATTTTTCACTGCTGAAGTTATCAGATAGCCTTTCAGTGCTAACAGCTTTCAAAATCAACTCCTCGTTACAAGCTTTAGTTCAAAGTATGAATATTAAAAGACTCCCACTAAAAATCCAAACAGTCCACAACATTAGTAATATGCAATTCTCTGCATGTCTACTCTGTCCCCATTGAGTTCCCAGGTCAGTGCACACCTATCAGATCGCAGCCTCAATGCATTTCACAAAGTGCCCTCTTCCTACCTTTATTTACAACGCCAGAGAAACTTTACTCTGTGGTTAACTGTGCAATTATTTTAACAGCTCTGTTTACAGCACAACCCAGTGTTTTGTTTGCAGAAGAACAAGTTTCTCATTTAATTTTTAAAAGCTTTGTGTGTGCTCTATTTTATACTAGCAAAACACCCAGGTCACGAAACACTTCATCTCTGTTGCCAATGGCTTCACTTCACTCAGCCCACCAGGATGCATTGTGCACTTTTGATGACCGCTGGGATCGTCAGGGCTGGAAAGCAGCTTTTGCCCCAACTCAACTGTTGGGATCTGCACTACTGCTTTATAACAGTTTACAGCAGTAGTGACAACTGTTGGGGCCCAGGACACACCCCATCTACCATTTGCAAACCACTTTCAAAGTGTTATATCTTGCTTGGTGTAGTAGATCTGGCCGTAAGATATAACACTTTGAAAGAGATTTTAAAAAGTTAGATGGAGTGTGTCCTGGGCCCCAACAGTTGTCACTACTGCTGTAAACTGTTATAAAGCAGTAGTGCAAACCCTGCCTAGGACACCAGAGGCAGCCTTTTCCTTCTCTCCATGGTATGAACTAGGATGACTGTTACATCTTCTCACTGTCTCTCATTTTCCCTGCCATTGAGAAACAAGCCCGCTGCTATCTGGATGACTCCATCCATTTGATTCGGAGGATTGGCTGGAGGGTTTGCCAGGGTATTCCATTGAGCTAAAGGACAGCAAACTTCATTTTAGTTGTTTTAGGGTGCAATCATACAACTCCCAGAATACCCATCTAGCCATGCATTCTGGGGAATTCTGGGAGTTATAGGAGTCTTTTCTTTTTAAACATGCATAGGGCTGCACCCTTAAAGCATTGAGGGGAGAGACCTAGAGCAGTGTCCAACATCGCTGCTCCGCCTCTGCTAGTTCCACAGTGCTCTCAGGACCAACCACTTGTGCAACCCAAAAACAATTCCACTGCTCTGTTTTAGCTGGAAGTCTTCAAACAGAAGCTGGATAACCATCATTGGTGATGCTCGCCACACATCGTCTATCAATTCATCCAATGTAAGGGAAGATCAGCGCCTGCTACATTTGGAAATGTAGGAACACTGACTGCCAAAAGACATGAAAGAGTCACCAGCAATGTGTGATTCTTCACTTGACCCACTCTGTTTAACAGTATTTTGTTGAAGAGCAAATTCAAGAATTATAGTGATGGCAAAACCTAGCAAGCATGCCACAAAATTTGGTTCCTACATCTTGTTCAAAGCTTTAATAATGAAATCTTATGTTGCCAAAGTTCCAGTGGGGCTTTATACTATAAAGACAGATATCTAATAATGGGCTTCTTCAGATGAGTGTTTTATCGTGCGCTTGCAACTGGCTACTAACGGTTCGCAGGTCATTTTGACAATGCATTGATCCTCCTGTGTGCCTTCTGCTCTATTTCCTGGTTTCAGCGATTTAAAACAGGCTCAGAACAGCGAACTCCTCTGATATAGGTCATCATTTCCTGTGTTGTGCAGAAGTTCTACTATAAAATGCCCACTAGAGGGCGCTGTCCCATTTTAACACTGTATGCTGTTTTTAATCAGTATTTTATGTATTTGCTTGCTGTTGTTCCCCGCCTTGATCCAATCGGAGAGATGGATAAGAAATAAATTATTATTATTATTATTATTATTATTATTATTATTATTATTATTATTATTATTATTCTGCATTGAAGTTGTGCAAGCCACATTACGCAGTGCCACCGCACAGCCATCGTAGGGCTTTAAAATGAATAGACAGCCCCTCCATTAATGAGTGGGCAACAGAACAAAAGACGCCTGATAGTCCACAAGACACAGACAGAACAGATTTAACAAAATCCGCACATCTCTACTTTGAAGTAAATCCTTCTGTGTTCAATGAGACTAACTCCCTAGTCAGCATGTTTAGGGTTTCATCCTATGTGTGTTAACACATAGATATATAGCATCAGAAATATATGAATCTTTTAATGTAGCTTCATAATGTGGAACTACCAATTTTAACCATTTCATTTTACAATCCTAAGTGTGATCATGCTTGAAAAGGTTGCATAGAAATGAATGAGACTTTGTTCTAGGTTTGGGATCAAGCTGCAAATCTGAGGCTTGGATGTATTTTTAATGCAACTATGCCAAGAACATAATGTTTTACCTATGTTCATCGGTCATAAAAAGGCAAACATGTCAAGGAGACAATATGAGAATTATGTTCTAGCTTATCAATGCGGTATTTATATTTCCCACAACATCAAATCCAATTATATAGTGTTGTTGTCCTCCGCCCCCTGCCCCCCCCCGCTCCCGCTTGCTACGAAAATCTGGCACATGAATTAGAGCTCTTGATTATAGTAATGGTGATTCACTTGAGATACAAGCTGTAGTTAAGAACAATTGCCTATATTTTGTATAGATAATTTATTTTAAGAAGAAAGAAACTATGTTGAATCTTGCAGCAGGTGGAAATGGGACAGATAACAAAAGATGTAGAAGTTATATATTACACTCACACATTCTTCTAAAAGAAACCTCTAAAAGATTAGAAACAGCTGTTCATGTGCATCCAAAAGCAACAGCTGTCTGACTCTTTTCCCAGATTGGTTTAGAACATTCATTTTCATTCTGCTCAATGTTTGTGAATGGTTACTGCAATCTCAGTGAATAAAGCACAGGAGAGTGCAAAAAGAGAAACCAGAATAGGCTTTAGGGAAGCTTACACACACACACACACACACACACACACTTTTTTGGGGAGACAAAAATGTCTTACATGTGTTGCCATAGTTTCTATATACTAGTACTAACAATTAATGCATGTGAGATGCTTTCTCAGAAGTCTACGATGTCCCTACCCACCCATCCCAGTGCTGTGCTGCCCTGCCCATTATGATCTCTTACAGGTCATCCTCTTTCTTCTGTAAACAGGCATGAAGCAGTCTCTGAATTGTGAATGAATCAAACAGACTAAGATAGTGTCAAAGATATAAAATGGAACACCCCCAAACCTGCTCTGTTGAGTAGAAAGGGTATAAAGATCATTAGTCAAAGTCCATGCAAACTATGCACATTGCATAGTCACAAACGAAAAACAACCAATCAGTTTAAAGGTACTAAGTTCAGTAGGTGAGAGTTTACTTCATAAGTCAGTACAAACATGGGTGAACAGGTGTGTGTGTATGTTGTATGTGTGTTGTATATGGCAATCCTAATTCCTGTGTCAGAGCAGTAAAAAATACTGATTGTTTGGAATGATTTTTTGGCTTGGCTTGTTGAGGATTTTATAGTCTTGTCTGGGCATTCCTAGTAAATCCAGTTACTCTCTCACATTCA
Organism: Elgaria multicarinata webbii; assembly: GCF_023053635.1. Taxonomy (NCBI): domain Eukaryota; kingdom Metazoa; phylum Chordata; class Lepidosauria; order Squamata; family Anguidae; genus Elgaria; species Elgaria multicarinata. Next base: position 40,998,014 of record NC_086178.1, read on the forward strand.
TCAGTTTCCCTTCAAGGTGATCACTTTTGCATTAACGTGAGTACAACCAGAAACGCCCAACACTGGGAGTTTACCTGTAGCACTATTCATGCAGTCTAAACATGTTTATGTAGGAGCAAATCCCAATGAGTTCAATGGCACTTACACCCAGGGAAGTGTGTATAGTAGCCTGGTGCTTTCCAGATGTGCTGGATTACAACTCCCAGCATCTCCAGCCATCATGGCCTGGGGATGATGGGGGTTGTAGTCCAACATCTGGAAGGCACCAGATTGGGGAAGGCTGGTATACAAAACTGCAGCCTTAGGATTGGGAGTGGGGAGAGGTGCATGATATTAATTAATTAATTTCATGTCTATACCACCCCTCAGCTGAAGCTCTCTGGGCAGTTCACAAAACAATTTTTAAACCCATAAAATAGAATAACATAATAAAACATAGTATAAAAACCATACATTTAAAATAGAATAAAAACAAATAGGAACCAAGATAAATGCCAGCAGCAGTTTGAAGACCTAAAAATGCACTAACACAATTTTTAAAACATGAAGGCTAAAAAGGATCACCAAGTGGAATGCAAGGTAAAATAAGGTGGGTTGGGAAATAGGCGGTGTCCTAATTTGTTCATCTGTGGTCATATGTTGCAAACTGTTCTGCCAAAGTGAGTTGACCTTGCTTGCTCCTCTGTTAGAAAGTATTTCATCTTCATTTTCATTTCCCTGCCGCTGCCTGCTACCTGCTTTTTAAATATTCCCATCTCAACGCAAAGAACACACAAGAGTTCCAAATGCCTAGTGTTGCTAAAGAGCTTATGCAAGTTAATTACTCTGCCTGGTTAATCCTACATAATGCAGATTAGAACTGTCAAATATTGCTCCAATCAACCTGCTGTCAGTCAGGTCTTTTAAAACCAGACAACTGTCTATCAACAAAAGCAAGAGAACTTCCTGCACTAAGAGGCTGACAATGCTACAATGAAGCCATCTACTACCAGTGATAATGTTTGACTGAAACGCATACGATATGCATACAAAACTGTAGGTATATATTAGAGCTGTGTGCAAATGGCCTCTCCAAATTCTGTTCTATTTGTGGGCAGAGAAATTTGGGGGACAATTTCACCCTGGAGAAATTCTCAACAGCTTCTCACAGGTAAGGCACACCATTGGCAGGGGTTGTAGCACAACTTCTTTCTTTTTTCATAAAAGTGTGTGTGTGTGTGCGCGCGTGCGCGTGCGCGTTACCACTGCAAGTAGCAACAGCATCAACTCCGTTGTCAGGCTGGCCCCAATTTTGCATCTACCACAATGCAGATGTGAGGGGGGTAGTGTTGTGTTTCACTCCCAGGAAGAGGTGGAACTAGTGCTGTGCCAAAATCTGTCCTCCAATTTCCTGAAAGTTTTCTTCCCCCATGAAAGAGGCTTCAATTGTTCTACCTCATTTCTCAGGGTTTTTTGTAATCCATTTTTGTGGTATTTTTGAATTTACCTAATTCTCTGTGAGGTGGCCAAGGGTAGTGCTTTTCACCCCTTTGTTAAACATCTCTCCATTGCTCTACAGCCTCTCAATTTATGATTGCAAGATCATCCCCCTCATCTACATGCAGTGCGTGATGTCCCAGGAGGAAGAGGACGTCATGCCCGCCATTTTGGATTTGTTTTTTATCCGAAAAGAGCGCAGGAGCGATCCTACGAAAAAGTGATTTGTTTTTTTAAAAAACACACCACCCTCTCCCCCCATCCCACCCCACCCCGAGGAGCTCCGTGGCCATGCCCAAGTCCTGGCTCATTGCAGTTACTCGCAAGGAGCCTGGACAAAACCGTGACAGTGGGCCACAGGTCCTGCGGTCTCAGGTTCATCCCGAGACCATGGGAAAAAGCAGGAAAAAATGGTATGGTGATATCCCAGGGCAAGGGAGGGATCATCACTCCCTGCTCCTGAGATGCCTTGTGTGTCATGTGGATGTACAGGGATGAACCCAGGACTATCCCTGGGATATCGCCTGGTCTAGCCATGGCCTCAGACTGCCTGCACTTCCTGATCTGAAAAAAAGCCCTATTGGAGGTATTACTTCATGAATTTTTGTGAACCGCCCAGAGAGCTCCGGCTATTGGGCGGTATAGAAATGTAATAAATAAATAAATAAATAAATAAATAAATAAATAAATAAGTCTTCTCTTGGGCTTTAATTGAAATGTGGGAAGCCAAGGGATGATTGTGTAATGAGAAAGAGTCACTTGTGCAACTCTTTGGCCACTTCCTAAGTTAGGTAAGCACAAGAAACGCAACCCCAACCCATGAGAATTTCCTCAAAATGTTTTTCACCATTGACATTCTTTTCAAAAGCAATTTCTTTCCTATCAAATTGCATGAGAATAGTTGATAGAGAATAGTTCCTATGAATTCATAGGAAAAGACAAAATAGGCATTAACAAAGAAGGAAAGAAAGCCTCTGATATTTCTGGAAATCCAACATATGATTTATTATCAGATTAAAGTTCAGTTAATTTTTTCTCAGAATTAAGATGGTGCAACTGCTTGAGTCAATTCCATGGTTCTTGACCTTGCTGCAGTTCTTTTGTAAACATAGTTTACAAAACCATGTTCTTGTGACTATGGCCAGAGGTGACAATCATATGGCCAGAGGTGACAATCATAAAGAATGAGCCATTCCTTGCAGGAGGAGGTGGCTCTTCAGATACCCTGAAAATAGAAAGGCAATGTTTTTATAGCAGACTTGTAAACAGACACTTGCCTAGTCACCCCAGGTATATAAAAATTGCCTCCTGGTAATCAGACAAGGAACTGTCTGATTACCAACTGTGCCCATCGCTAGAGGTATTTGATCTAACCATGGTCCTGTATGCCTTAGTCACATCCCGTTTGGAATACAGTAATGCACTATACATGAGGCTGCCTTTGAAAACTATTCAGAAACGTCAGCTGGACCAAGGGCAGTTATAGAAAGCACATAACTCCCTTGTTACAACAGCTTCATTGGCTACTGGTCTGTTTCTAGACACAATTCAAAGTGCTGGTGGTAACCTATTAAGTCTATACAGCTTGGTACCAGGCTACCTGAAAGACTGCCTTCTCCTATATGAGCCTGTCCAGGTTTCAAGACCTTTAGTGGGGGTCTCAGTATTAGTAGGGTGACCATATGAAAAGGTGGACAGGGCTCCTGTGTCTTTAACAGTAATGTAGAAAAGGGAATTTCAGCAGGTGTCAATTGAAGAGGGTGAAATTCTTTCTTCATCACAACAGTTAAAGCTGCAGGTGCCCTGCCCTCTTTTGTATCTGGCCACTCTGCTATACCTAGTGTAGCTTTAACTGTTGTGATGAAGAGGGAATTTCAGCCACTTCAATTGACACCTGCTGAAATTCCCTTTTCTACATTACTGTTAAAGACACAGGAGCCCTGTCCTCCTTTTCATATGGTCACCCTAAGTATTAGAGGCATGTTTGGTGGAGGTGTGAGAGGTCCCCAGTGGACCCCTAGGTTGGCCCCTGTCTATTGGCCCCTGTCCTTCTGCTGGCAGGCAAAAGCATTTTTATTCAGGCAACCCTTTGGCATATAAACTGGTCTGTTGATGAAGGGTGTTGTAATTGCTTGATTGCCTTCTCCTGGCCATGACATTTTTCATCATTAAGGCTCACATATGCATTGCAAAACACCATATTGTGTGAAAGTTTAACATGGAAAACCATCAGAAGCAGAATGTTGAAGGAACTTAATTCCATTGGGATGGACAGGAATCGAAGCAGCGGCATGACAGAAAATTGAGCAAGCATGTCTGAGATGGGAAGGGTGAGAGAGTCAAAGATGTCAAGGGGAAAGAGAAAATCGAGAGGGACAGGGCAAAAATTGTGGGACAGAAGTCAAATGTGAACAAGTAAGAAGAGTGAGCATGGAGGGAAAGAAAAGGAGGACCATGGTAATTCAGGCCCCAAATATGGTATATATTTTTATACAGATGGTCCCAGGTTCAGTCCCTAGCTAGGAAAGAATCCTGTCTGAAACCTCAGACAGCTGTTGCCAGTCAATATTACTAGGGTGACCATATGGAAAGGAGGATAGGACAGGGCTACTGTATCTTTTAACAATTGTATAAAAAAAAGGGAATTTCAGCAGTTGTCATTTGTATGCATGCAGCCGCTGATGAAATTCCCTCTTCATCACAACAGTTAAAGCTGCAGGAGCCCGGCTCTCTTGACCAGATACAAAAGAAGGCAGGGCTCCTGCAGCTTTAACTGTTGTGATGAAGAGGGAAATTCACCAGGTGATGCATGCCTACAAATGACACCTGCTGAATTTCCCTTTTCTATACAACTGTTAAAGATACACAAGCCCTGTCCTCCTTTCCAACTGGTCACTCTAGCTTCCTATAACTGGGTAGGATGAAGAAAAGAATAACCTACTGCTGTATCCCATCTTTGGTACTTTAATAAAATTTGGGGAAGGATTCTGCTTGGCAGAAAACATGCATTTGAAACTGGACTAAACTATTGTTTTTGTTGCTGTGGTTCTACTAGAATTAGGAATGGCGGCAAGTCCAAGACAATACCACCACCCCATCCTCTTACTAAAAGGGTACTCTTCACATTAATTCTTTCATGACTCCATTTCTGACCAGTTACTATGTCTTGTTTGTCAAATGTTTCTCCACCCTTGCTTACATTCAGAGTTTAGCAATATAATGTCTACTCATAAGGAAACCCCACCAAGTTAAATGGGACTTCTTCTAGGTAAGTGAATATAAGATTTAGGCTGTGTCTTCTAGTTACTGTAGTGTCCAGTATAAAATTGGAAGCTCCTCCCTATAGTTTATCTTAAAACACATGTTTTTTGTAGCAGCGTTCACTTAAGGGGAATACAAGGCCCTTAACATCTCTTTGATGTGGCTCATCAGAATTTAAAATGAGCCAGAACTCAGATTAAGGGATTTTCTCCAGTTCAACACAATTGGAAACATATTACCAACTGAGATCAAGCTCTTATTTTCATTTTTACGGTTACATCTCCTTTTAAGTTGTGCGGGAGAACAAATGGGATTGCTCCCCATCCCCACCATGAAATTGTTGCCCATGAAAGATTAGGCAGCAGGGATACAATGTGTGGGACATATATATTTTAGAAGATCCATTTCAATATCATTAATATCTAAACTGCAAGCCAAACTGCAGCCTAAATAAAATCATGTTTTGTGCAGTCCATCATTAGTAAATAGATAGATGGGAGTTTTTTGTAGGCAACTCTGCACTGCCCATCAGTTAAACAAATATATCTCCAACTTGGGTAATTGATTAGATATCTTTAGTGAAGACACAAGAAAAATAATTTCAGATGGAAAACAATGGCACAGATTGTATTGCCAATTTTGGAACTGAAGTGAATAGAAGCTGCCTTTTGCCAGCCTCCGGACTTCTGCAGTTTCTAGGAGAATACCACGGTTCCTATAGTGCATAGAGTTTGCTACAGCCAATGAGATTAGATTTCCTCCACCCCTCCCTGTGGTGGCTTTAATGGGAAAATAATGGCCACAGGTCATTATGGAACTTCGCAGTACGGAAGGATGAAATTTGCAGAGGACACTGAATGAGAAAGAGATTTGCATTGGCATTGCAGAGGATGACACATCAAATGGATTTTCACTTTCTGCTCCCTCCAGGGTACTTCTTTCCCTTACACAATTTGGTGAACAAATGGGGGATTAAAAGGAGAGGTGCCATCTAGTGGAGCAAAAGAAAATTAAAGCAGGTATGTTCGGTCCCATTATAAGGGTAGTAAATAATCCACACCTGCATTACTAAACAAGACATTTGGTACACAAAACACAAAAGGTTGTATCAAATGTTAGCCTAACTTAAGTCCCATTCTTCTCAGTGGTTTGGAATGCTGTGTACACTGTACAGCATAACAATACAATACAATGCTGTGTAACTTGGAATGTGCTTAACCACCATGGCTTAGCATGTCATCTGAAGAGGGTCATTGCAGAGCTGGAAAAAGTGCAACAAAAATAATCAAGAGGCTGAAGCAACTCTCCTACAAAGAAAACTGAAAATGTTTGGGGCTCTTTAGCATAGAAAAAAGATTTGTGAGTGTATGGGGAGAACGGATAGAGGTATCTAAAAGTATACATGGTGTGGAGAAAGTGGATTTCTGTTATAAAAGTAGAACCCTGGATCATCCAATGAAGCTGGATAATGGAAGATTCAGGACAGATAAAAGGAAGTACTTCTTCACACAGTGGGTAGTTTGAATTTGCTACCATAAGATATGGTGATGGCCACCTATTTGGATGGCTTTAAAAAGGGAATAGATAAATTCGTGGAGAAGAAATCTATCCATGGTTACTAGTCACGATAGGCGCATAGTACTCCCAGTATGAGAGGCAGTATGCCTTTCTGTGCCCATTGCTGGGGAACCTAAGTGGGAGGGTGCTATTGCTCTCATATCCTGCATGTGGGCTTCCCATTGGGGCATCTGGTTTGCCAGTATGCCGACAGAATGTTGAACTAAATAGGCTTTGGGTGTGACCCAGGAGGGCTCTTCTAACTTCTTGTTCTTAATTCGGGCCCTGGAAAAGCATTATGTTGATTCTGCATTAATACGTTCTTTTCTGGGTCCAGAACAAACTGTAGTCTTTCACAGCCCAACAAGAAAGCAGAGCTCGCCAAATTGCTTTGCGGGAAGAAGAAAAATATATATGATCCAGGAGGTATTTCAGAGGAACTGATGCAATAGGAAAAATATGCAGAATGAAACAAGCAATTGGCAAGCGGTGGTCAGCGTTCCACGCGTTCCCTCTTCATTGAAATTCACCTAAACTTTCCCTCTCTGCAATTTTGTCACAAGGGTCAGGAAATACATTTTGTATCAAGAAACGACTTGAAAAGCTGGATTGTTATTCTACAGATGGTTTTGCTAGAGAATGCTGGCAGACAGCTGTCCCTCATGGAGCTCAGCAGCTTTATAGTAAAAAGAATACAGACCTTGAGGCTCTCGGCTAAGACAACAATCTATGTCTATGAATGAAAGATCGTGGATCTCAAGCCAGTACAAAAGGAGCACAAAAAGTACAATATAGTCAATTACAAGGCTAATAGTGCTAATGTAAATCAAAGTGTAATTACAAATTCACAAGAATTATTCTAAAGTATACACGCTCAACACGCTGTCTCAGATTTAACAACAATAAATGTGATCATATGCAGTGACTGAAGTCACTGCAGTTGTTTTAACCCAAATGCCTCCTACACACTCAGCATTGACATCCAGGAATATGATCATTAGGGCAGCAAAAGAAGTTTTTGCTTTGAAGTAAATGAACTTCTTTAAAGCACTCCAATTTATTATTTCCCTACATAATCCTCAGCCTTGTCATTCAACATGGGATACAGTGTGGCTGTACATCAAATAATCTGGCCTGACCAACCAGGAAGTGAACCAGAAAGACGGCCACCTCCTGCTTGGCCTAAAGATTATGATATGTAGTGTTGGGTTGTGGGACTATGGAGGTTTCTTAAGAAGGGGAGAAATGTGGTGATTACATAGGCACTGTATCTTTAAGACACCTGGGTTTATACCCAGCTGAAGGGTGGCAGCCTATAAGAGGAAATTGGGGAATAGTAATTGGGAGACTTAGTCAGGTATACTTCTAGTGCTGTTAGCCTTGCAAATGGATACTTTTAAATAAAGGATTTACATTTTTACTCTGCCTCTCTTTGAATACAACACACGATTGATTGGGGAATGCTGGGTGTTATAGGGCTTTTTTCTGTCTAAAGCTGAATAGGACTGCGTCCTTAATAAATCAATTGATGTCTAGAGTAACCAGAGGCATGTCTACATGACTCATTATCCCAAGGATCAACCCTGTGCATCCCCATGACACACAGGGGATCCTGGGAGCAGGAAGGAATGATCCCTTCCTTTCTCCGGGATAACTGGCACCACTTTTATCCCGGTTTATCCCAAGACTGTGGGACGTGTGGGCCGCTGTCCCGGTTTGTCCCAACTCCTCACGGGTAAACCTCAGGAGCTACATGCCCATCAGGGGTAGGGGGAGCAGGAGGGTTTAAAAAACAAACCAAAACCCCTATCTTTGTTGCCTGAGTGCTCATTTTCAATAATAATTTTAAAAAAACACCACAAAATGGTGGGTGTGACATTCTCTTCCTCATGGGACATCGCGCGCCAGGTGTAGACTGAGGGGGAGGATCTCGTCATCAGCATATCGCAAGATCCTCCCCCTCCACCCCCCTGGTCTAGCTATGGCCCAGGTTTCCATAGTCCCCACTTTGTTTTGTGAATTGCCTATAGAGCTTTGGCTATTGGGCAGTACAGAAATGTAATAAACAAATAAACAGCCTTTGTAGGCATTCCATTGGTAGGTAGGTAGACGAAACACTTGCATACTGAGGCCTTCAAGCTTTTGTCAAAGCTTGACTGCTTTCAAGGCACCAGAGTTTTATGTCAGGGGTGCAGAAGTTGTGGCCCTCCAGATGTTGTTAGACCTTAAATCCCATCACCTCTGACCACAGGCCATGCTGGCTGGGGCTGATGGGAGTTGGTTAAATCCATTTTGTTTTAGGGACTATATCAAAGGGCGAGATGACCAACTGGCTTCAGACAATGGTGTTTACTTGAGAAAAGAATCCAGCTGTAATATGAAGACCATGCTGTTGCACAAGGATAACCTGTTTAATATTTAAGACTGCTTTGAAAATATACAATGCTAATAATCATTACCATCTCCTCATATTCCAAATGATATTTCACTCCTTCTACTTCCATAGTAACAAGCTACAATGTTGATCTTCCATTATGAAATTTGAGGGTGCCGTACTATGAAGCAGCTGTTACTATCATTCATCCCAAGTATAATGAGACAATACTTCATTATGACCTTGAATCTGGTTTTCTTCCTGTCTTTTCTTGATTTATGACACATCAGAGCATGCTGCTTACATTTCATTATGGAAAGAATACTAAAATCACAAACATCCAGCTCTTTTGAATGGGACTGAACTGTATGATACATTTGCAGATTAGCCTAGTGGAGTAGCTGCCAATATAAACAGTTTCTCATATGGGTACCGTGATGAAAGAAAAAACATCATGGAAAGGCATTAACTTCAGACTGTTTTAGTGTAGCTAATCTCTTCATCAGTGGGCTGCTACAGGAAAATTAAAGAGCACACACAAAGAGGATTAAGTTCATGTAAACACACACATATTGATATTAAAATAATTTATTGTTCCTAGCATTCCATTCACAAGAATCATACATCTTTTTTTTAAAAACAATATATTAATTAGGGCTGAGCTGAAACAAGGATAGGGTGGTAGGATATTGAAAAAGGTCGGCAAAAGTGTTAGAATGATCCCTGATTGACTATGATGTGACTAGTATAGGAGGCATTGCTCTTAGCTCTGAATTGCCTTCATTTGGAACATAGGAATCTGTCAGATCACTGGTCCATGAATGTACATTGAAAGGTAGCAGCTCTCTGGGGTAGGGATAGGGTAGAAATTTGTTTGATTCACATTTTAACCAGAACATGAACTCTTATCCTCTGAAGTTCACACTTCTCCAAATTGAGTTCTATAAAAAAAATGTACACAAAAAATGTGTATATTTGGGGAAGTGCACACACACACACACACACATACATCTGTATATTAGTGAAAATAACATTAAAATGCATTATATTAAGGAAATTAATTGCAAAAAATATATCTAGTAGGTGACATTGCATGCAAAAATGTATGAATTTGGAAAAAAAACGTGCACAAAATGTATACAGATGTTCATGCAAACATTAATAAAAATTCAATATTCAGGATGAACCAAATTTAGGATTGCAAAAATGAGAAACAGAGAGAAAACAAAACAGATAGATTTGTCCATCCTACAGCCTGGGCTTTCAGACTGGTACATTCACAGCCTCCCCAGGAGATGCCAAGGATTGAACCTGAAAACTTCCGCATGCAAAGCATGAGTTCTACTACTGAGCTAGCTCCCTTCTCCAGCTTGCCCTTAGTGATGTCAGCACATTACCAAATTTGAGTGGCTATATGATTTTGTGATACCATCAGGTTCAGTACGTCATAATCCAATCTGTGCTGGGATTACTGAAGCAGAAAGAGAAAAACAAACAAACCAAAAATGACTGCCAAAGAAGCAGAGCGGGGGAGATTCCCAAGGGGAAAAAAAACTAGGGAAAAGGATCGGTGGAGTTGGGGAGATCCCTTCAACTAGTACTTTACAGGCCAAATGTGAAACCAGAAAACATTCACCTCAGCCCCAGCAGTAGCCACAGAAAATCCAGAAAAACTACTGCAATTCACAAACAATTATAAGGATGTCAAATAAAGCATCATACATGAAATTATAGGGGGAAAATATCAAGTAACAGGCGCACCACTCATGTGAGATACATTATAAACCAACATATTATTGTCCTATAGAAAGGAGAGGCAAAGTGGATCCTTTGATACACATTTTTGTTAATTTTTTAAAAAATAGATTGCATGGGACTACTTGTGTAAAAAAAAAAAAACAGGTAAAATCGTACCACTAGTATCAAATTTATAATAATATCAACCACTGGTTTATTACATTTTTAACACGCATTAAAGGAAATCAGGGTAGCATACATGGTTCTCTCTTCCATGATATTGCTGCAGCAACTCTATGAGGTAGATTAGGTGGAGACAGAATGACTGTAGGTTATGTAGAGATAGAATGAGGTAGGCTAGGTAGAGACAGAATGGCAGAAAAAGCCCTACAACTCCCAACATGGCTAGTTGGGGAATGCTAGAAGTTGTAGGATCTTTTCCCATCAAAATATACATAGGATTGCACCATTAAGGGCACTCATGCAGCTGTTCAAAGGAGGCTGGAATTTCTCCACCTTTGCCTGCCTAATTTCACTGCCTGTCAAGCATGATCTAACTGTGTGGAATTGGAATTCAAATGAGAGACTATGGTGACATGGTCAGTTGGGCAGTACAGTCCTCAGCAGCTGTCAATTATGAATTTAGAATTCCAGTATAGAAAAACCTAAACCCAAATTCTGCAAATGAACTGCCAAATTCAAGGGGTGGGGAAACTATGGCTTCTAGATATTATTGGAATACAACTCCTATTATCCCCGATCATTGGCCATGCTGGCTTAGATGATGGGAGTTGGGAGCCTGACAAGTTCGACACCCAATCTTAGGCACATTCCAAAAATCGATATGTCAGGTCAAATAAACACAACATATTGCTCAAGTTGTTTGAAAACAAAAACAAACACTCATGAACAATGGAACACTCTATGCAAAATTTCTACCCTGTACCCACCCTGATATGGATGGTGCAACAGCATACCTCCTCTTTCTTTCTTTCTTTCTTTCCTCCAAAATCCATATTTGTTTCAAAAGGTGTTCATAAACACAAAATGTTCTTGAAGGAACATGCCAAAGGCTTATTCTACATGAACATGCCTCTCATCGTACCAATCCGTTATCAGAAATGATTCAGATTCAAAAAAGCTTGATCCCAAATGTTTCCAGGACTCTGTGTTTCTTAATGCAGGGATGGACAGACTTCAGGCCTGCAGGATCTACTTTGTTTTTTACTAGAACCCCAAGATCCACCAACCGGAGCCTGGGGCAAAAGGCATATGCTTAGAATTAAAGAATTATGACCCCAGGAATTTCTTTTTCAGACCTTCTTCACAATAATCCCATTGGTTACCCCAAGGTCTCTTCATTTCTACAGAACCATTTTGGGCAGGAGGGGAATCATTTTGTTGCTGTTGTGGTTAAGTAGTTGGGAGTTCGAAATCCTTGCTGATCTACTGCAAATCACTAAGAGATCTACCAGCAGTTCTAGATCTCTAATCTGCCCACCTCTGCCCATCAATCCTGAAAATGAGGGCAAGATTTTTTCTTTCTTTCAACAGCACAGATGAATTCATAAAATCAGTTTCATACAAAAAGTGATTGCATATGAAGATTATTATTTTTTAAAAAAGCTAGTAGGTCTTTCTTAACTCACAGTGAATGCAGTTGACATTTTTCTCCCTCTCTTATAATGTTAGAACCTGGGGTCATCCCATGAAGCTGATTGGTGGGAGATTCAGGACAAATAAAAGGAAGTACTTCTTCACACAGTGCATAGTTAAATTATGGAACTCACTACTACAAGTTGTAGTGATGGCCACCAATTTGGATGGCTTTAAAAGAGGGTTGGATAAATTCCTGGAGGCAAAGGCTATAAATGGCTACTAGCCCTGATGGTTGTGTGCTATCTCCAGTATTTGAGTCAGTAAGCCTGTGTGCACCAGTTGATGGGAAACATGGGTGGGATGGTGCTATTGCACCATGTCCTGCTTGTTCATCCCTGGCTGATGGCTGGTTGGCCACTGTGTGAACAGAGTGCTGGACTAGATGGACCCTTGGTCTGATCTAGCATGACACTTCTTATGTTCTTACACAAAAAGTGTGCAAAGAGAGAGAGAGAGAGAGAGAGAGAGAATGAAGGCATAAAAGATTTCTTTTTACAACAAGCATTTGCATCACATTATCATTGTGCTTGTATTTAGGTAAAAGTGAGAGATTTCTGCTCTGGTATCCCATACTTTTCTTTGTTTTTGTCAAATAACTCTTGTAGCTCCTGCAGATATTTCTGATGGAGTTGATCAATCTCTTCAATGGTGGGGTTCAGATTCTGTTTCACAGCTATAGGATTCCCAACTGTAAAACCAGTCAACAACAAAACCAATAATCAATAACAAAACTCAGCAAGAGTTATAATCCCTACATTGCCAACTGTGTAAACATTCTGCTCTGCAGTCAAGAACATCAGCTGTTTTAGGTTTCCATTTTCATGGTTTGTTTGAATTCTCCTTGTCTACAGAAGACAATGACCCATGTATCTAAAAGCTTTCATAATGGCAATGGACCTTAAGGGTTATCCAAAAATCTAATTTCCCTGCATTGGTAGAGCATCATAAGCCATCTTGTTAAATATGGACCATTTGAATAGACATTTGTCTGTACAATGTGGCCACCTACAATACTTGATTATGGTAATTGGCATGAAGTGTGATAGCAATTTGCAATCGAAAGATAATGGGTGTTTCCAAACTGTCTCAGGAAAACAAATTTGCAAGTGGAAAGGACTTCTGCTGTGGCTGTGTTAACTACAGGCAATTACTTATTACAGGAATAGAGAACCACCAGCCCACAGGCTTCCTAAGACCTGCAGGCATTCTCCATGCAGCCTGGCAGCTTCTTCTCTTAGCCCTGTCCTCTGGGATGAAGGAAAAACCTCTTTATCTCTGATCAGCAGCAGACTGGAGATAGTGCCTCTCCCTGCACAGCACTGAAAAAGGCTCATTTTCTCAGTTAGGGCAAGGGAAGGAAGCTGATAAATGATTCAGTTCTGCTTCCTTCTAAGAGTTGTCCAGTTTACTTCTGAGTAGACATGCTGCTCATGCTTATATCTGATTAGATAGGCTTCCTACTATAAATTGGTAACAATGGGATTTGGGGCGGGGATTGGACTTTTCAGTCCCATCCACTGGTGTGTTTGGCCCTGACCATCACTGAAATGTGGCCCCTGATTGCTTTTCCAAAACGAAATCCACCCTTGACCCAATCACAGACCTATAAAGATTTGAAAGCATTTTACAGGAATTGTTAATTGGGCACTTTGCTCATTCAGTATCTACAGTCAAGGGAAGCTTGTTGTCTGTTTCCATATGGTGCCATATGAGTACGAAGCTAGTGGGGTTTTTTTAAGTTTAAAGAAGTTTGTACGCTAAAACTATTGTATGCTAAACATATTGTATGCTAAGTTTGAATGCTAAACCTATTAAATGCATGGGTATTTAAAGAGGCTTCACTGTGTGTCTGAATGCATATCAAAAGCTTATAACACAATAAAACTATTAATCTTTAAGGTGTCTTTTCATTACGTTTTACTTCCAACGGGCATGAAACAACATAGGATTACACTGGATATACAAGTTGCCTATGGCCTATGGCATATACAAGTTGCCTATGGCACAACTGATCATCTTCTTGCTCGGCAGTTATGAAGAAGCATCTCTATTGTAAATTATTCTTATACTTTTCCATTTCCAAAAGTTACAGTTATTTTGTTTAAAGAAGACCAGAACAATCACATCCATGATGCACTGTTTGCATTTCCCAGTGGGTTTTCTATCTTCCTTCCTTTCTTTTCGCAATCGCTTTCATAAAAGAACAGCTTGAATTAGTGTCTTGTACCAGCTCCACCCCAAAAGCTCTTGTTGGTCAGATTTTAATTAACAGTATCAAAGAAATGCAGTCATTCTTTTAGATTCTGGTCATTTGTGATAGCATTCATTCCCTTTTTAAGCTTCTTTTCCAATGATCTCCAAGTGGTATTTACACATGTAAATCAATTCAACCTCTCAACATCCTTTGTGGCCTTATCGTATTATATTATGGAGTGTAACAGAGAAAATTCCACTTCTCAGAAGAGCACTTCTCTTAATCAAAGGTTGAGCCAGAAGTGTTTCCCAGTTGTCTCTTCCCCTTTCACCTTTTGCAAAATGGTTCTTGTAGCTGATATTTAAAAAACCCACTATTGACATAATGGTTTTACAATATCTCAAGAATAGAGATTGCTGTTAGAAGTTTGCAAGTTGAAAGCTACGTAATACTTTAAAACTACACCGTTGTCCAAACATTGTCCGACTTCTGCAAGAACCAATTCTGACTTTTCCCCCCTACAAGTGGTGGAAAATATTCCATGTTTCCAGCTAAACTGATGCTTCAGATGAAACAAAAAGTAGAAGCCCTCAAATGTCCAACAGGGATAAAAATTGTCCTGCTTTTCATAGGCAACCAAAACAACATAGATTAAAGTGACATCATCATCATCATCATTATTATTATTATTATTATTATTATTATTACATTTCTAAACTGCACCTTTCCCCAAAGAGCTCAGAGAGACATGCATTTTATCCTCACAACCACCCTGCATGGTTGGTTAGGTTCAGAGTTAATGGGCTCTGTAATCATACTGGGAAGTAATGGGATCCACATTCATCCAAGTTTAGCCAGTGAGCTTCTTGGCTGAGTAGGGAATGAATCCACGTTTCTCTGGTCCAAGTCCAACACTGTATGAAGTACATCGCATCGGGATGTAAAACATGCATAGAGGTACATCAGGGTAGGCAACCTAGTACCCTCTTGATAGTTTACACTACAACCCCCATGATGCCTCACAATTGACCATGCTGGGTGGGGCTGAGGGAAGTTGTACTAAAACAATCTGGAGGCACCAGGTTGCTTATCCCTGAAAATAGACTATTTAGAATTGACAAATATGCTAAATTCTCATTACCTACATGTACACACAATACAATCAAAGTGGAGAAGAGGAGAAGAAGGTGGAAGGAACTAACCAAACAAAAGCTTAGGAGGGTGAGAAATGGTTATTTCAAATAATTGCCTCCTCTAACTCCTCTAACTTTGGTGCATAGGTGTTACAGAGAGAATACTTGGCAAAGGATGAGTAGCTAATGTTTCTAACAAGAAACGTGTGCATTTAAATGACTATGTATGAAGCCAAAATCTGAAAAAATAACTTACCAACAGTGTGAATAGGTTTCCTGTAAGGCACCAAGCCAAAACTATATTGGAAGATCCCTCTGCCATGAAACAAAGGCAAAGCAAAACCCATCATCTTCTGCAGCTTTTCCTGCCATGTTCTGAGCCACGACCCCTTTGGATTTGAAATTTGCTTGAATAGTTCATTTTCACCAAAAGAAAACACTGGGACCAGTTGAGCCCTGAAAGAGAAAATACAACTAATATATATCATTCCCATCAATGTAGTCCATGCCAGTGGGTTAAGTATGTCAAGAACAATGTCACAAAACATAACATTCAAATGCCCCAAGTTCATAAATCAACACTGTAATGCCAGATAGATTTTTTGAAAAAGCACCATGTGGTAATTTGCTGGCTTCTAGGAAAAGGTCAACAGGCAGCATAACAAAGTCTCCATTAATACAACTGAATAGAATATTGAGGGTTCAAGACACTTGGAACCACCTAGAGGATGTGACTGAATATTATGGAAGTCAATGGGAGTTAAGTTTTGGAAATAGAAAGTTGCCTTAACTAGTCAGACCATTGGTCCTCCTAGCTTGGAACAGGGAGAAAAGAGGAGAGCAAATAAATCCAGGTACCAATTTTTGATGTTACATCATCCCAGCAGTAACTTCTGATCTGGACAGGTAGGCTTCCTTAAATGCAGAGGTGCAGAATCTCAGGCCTGGGGGCCAAATATGGCCCTCCAGGAGTCCCAATCCGGCCTTCTGGTTTTCCCCAAATGGCCATGCTCCCTTCCCTCTGGCTTCCATCCCCTCTCTTCCAGCCACCAATCATTGGGGCTTTTATGCAGCTTTTTCCCTGTTCAGAAAGATTGAAATGCCTCTCCTAAGACCTAGTTACTGGCAGTAGGAGTTTTAATGTACTTTTGGCACTTTGGCTTTACCCACTGCTAGAATGCGCCCCCTCAAAGCTTCCCTGAAATGGAATTTGGCCCTCAGGCTAAAAAAAAGATTCTGCACCCCTGCTTTAAGGACACACACACAAGCAACCAAGCAGCCCTCAGTCCTCTAGCTGATGACAGAGACAAGAGTATGTTTCCCTTCAGCTCCCTTGCGATGGCCTCTACTTTGGCTGATGGATGAGGCAAGGCCGTTTCCCCTCTGACCATGAAGTTTTTTGAAGCAGCAAAGGGTGCAGTATCTCTGACAACCAACCTCTGGCTGGTGGTAAATAGCCAGAGTGTGCCACTCTAGATCTAACCTTTGTAGGGATGGACAAACATGTGATGCTTGAGCTTGTTGTGGTTCTCTGAATTTGTCATCGAAGCACTTTTCACCTCGTTTCAGTTCCTGAGTGAAGTCTCTCTCTTTTTTTTTCTTTGATAGGAAAAATGTGCATTTTCAATTGGGGAAAATAGGCATTTTAAAAAATACACATTTTTCCTGATTGAAAATGCTCTTTCCTCTGATAGCCTAAAGGGTGAAAATACAGATTTGCGGCGGGATTTGTGCACATGTGCATACGCGCAAGTGGACAACTGTCATTTTTGAAACTGAATGCAAGTTTGGGAAATTAAGAAAAATTCCCAAGAATTGCATTCTTGTTCTCATTCAGGGTTGCGAACAGATGATGTTCGCATGGTTCAGGAACGTGAATGAAATTTTCGTACATCCCTAAACCTGATATGTGATTTCTACATATTCCACTGCTATCTTATATAGCACTTCTATCATTCTATCCTTAAGACTGGATTACTGCAATGCACTCTATGTGGAGCTGCCCTTAAGGCTGCTCCAGAAGCTAGAGCTAGTGCAGAACGCAGCAGCTCAGCTGTTGTCAGGAACTGCCTCTTTTCAGCATGTAACTCCTTTGCTGAGGGAATTGCACTGGCTGCCTATTGGCTACTGGGCCAGGTGTAAGGTTTTGGTACTAGTGTACAAAACCCTAAACAACTTGGGACCAGGATACCTGAGAGAGCACCTTCTCCCTTACCTACCTGCCTGGTCACTGAGGTCATTGGAGAGCATGCTCCTAGTGGTTCCATATGGACCTATGGCCTGTTTGGAAACCACCAGGAGAAAAGCCTTTAGTGTAGTGGCCCCTTCTCTTTGGAACTGCCTGCCCCTGGAGGTCAGGCAGGCACTAACACTGTAATGCTTTCAGTACCTCCTGAAAACAATTCTATTTTGAGAAGCCTTCCTCAATTCAACTGACTAGCCACTGTTTTTCTGGTTCCTTTGTTTTTAAATTGAACAAATTTAATTAGCTTTTTAATCTTCTTTCTTTTTACTGTTTATACCTATGTGCACCACTCCACATTCTATTTTAGATGTGAAGCAGTATATAAATATTGTAAATAAACAAATAATTTTCAGAGTGCTTCGTCATAGGAAGCCATCTTATACCGTCAGATCTTTGGTCCATTTAGCTTAGTATTCTGCCCAGTGCATGCATGTATAAATGCTGTGGGTTTGTGGTAGAATCTTCACCAATCTTAATTTGCAAAGCATCCCCAAATTACTTGACTACATAAATGAAAAAAAATTAAGTGACTTTGATGAGACACACACAAAAATCCTACATGGAAACGGTAATAGGGGATTTTGGTTGTCAGGCTCACGAAATTGCAGCTGGTTGCCTCTTTTACCCAGATATAAAATTAGAAGTGACAAAAGATGCAATACATTTTGAAATCAGAAACCAGACCCACAGGAAGGGAAAGGTCTATAGGACTGCTGTTGGCTAATAGGGCATTTACAAATAGCTATTGCAAAAACACAAGCAATAGGAAGTTACTACATATGCAGTGTCACGGTAATGTTTCACTAATGTAGAGTGACGGTCAGCCAATTGTGTTAAGGCTGCAATCCTATGCACTCTTACTAGGGAGTAAGTCCCATCGTGCCTTATGTTTGAGTTCTTTTGACAGGTATAGGATTGCACTGTAAGTATCGCTATGAGTACCCATTGGTTCTTGCTTTTGAAAGGACAAATCTATTTCACAGCTCTACACACATTGAATCCTTTCTTTTTATTTTCACCTACATACAAGCTGAACCCTTTGAACAGTTACCCTCAGTGTTTGAGGGGCATAGAGGAAGATGGAATGTACTGATCAGTAGGATGGAGTTGAGGCTGATGGAATACCTAGTTGTGTTTAAGGCATTAATTATGGGGACAATCCTAGTCATGCTTAGAAAAAAAGCCAGCTCCCAGCATGGTCCAGCCAGACTTTTTTCCTGCCTAAACAAGCATAAGATTTGCCTTAAGGCACCTAATTTGGGGCATTTAATTAAAGACCCTTTTCCCAACTTGCCAGATTGCTTTGAGGGGTCTTTTTCAAGGCATTTCTTAGATCCTGAGAGGGAGCCGTCTTCCTCAGCTCTCTCCCTTCCCAGCTACAGCCCAAATTTTACCTCAGACTCTTCTTCTATCCCCACTCAGAACTCCCATGTTTGCTTACAAGGCATGCTCAGAATACATGCACACACAGACTACAATTCACTGAAGCCAGAGCAGTAGCCATTATTTCTCTTTGAGGGGAATTTTTGGGGCATCTATAGTCTTTCGGGCTACATTTCCCCTCAATATGTATCTACAGAACATAGAGCCTCATTCAACCTTGATAAGCGCCTTTTTTGTTCATCACTCAGATCATGCTCTGTCTCGGGGAAGCTCAGAGTAGTTTCTATGGGGTGGAGTGTTTGACTTTTTAAGTTTGAACAGTGCAACAGTGTTGAAGATATGGAAATGACTGCTAGTGTGCATGAGAACTTACGTTTGTCTCTAGCCCTATTCAGCTGAACATAATCACAGGTAAGAGGGATGGGGTCACGCATGTCAGCCCCACCCTCAATTATCCCCAATCTCCCCACACTGAGCAGGAGAGTCTGCATGGGGCTTAAGAACGTAAGAAGTGCCCTGCTGGATCAGACCAAGGGTCCATCTAGTCCAGCACTCTGTTCACACAGTGGCCAACCAGCTGTCGATCAGGAACCCACAAGCAGGACACAGGTGCAAAAGGACACTGCTGTCAATGTTCCCCAGCAACTGGCATATATTTATTTATTTATTAAAACATTTGTATCCCGCCCTATTGTCACTGGGATCTCAGGGTGGCTTAAAGATAAAATCAAAGCAATATAAATATAAATAATTTACACAGCTAAAAATGTATTAAATTGTTAAATTAAAACCAGTAGAAAAATGTTAAAAGCAATAAAACAATTAAAATCAATTTAAACTATGTGTAACCGTGGAGAATTCAGCCCTTGAAGCCATGTTTTAACTTGGCATCGAAAAGAAGCCAGTGTCAGTGCCAGTCGGGCCTCCAAGGGGAGGGTATTCCACAAGCAGGGTGCCACAACAGAGAAAGCCCTTTCTGCCTCTGATACCGGAGGTAGCACATAGCCATCAGGACTAGTAGCCATTGATAGCCTTCTCCTCCAGGAACTTATCCCTTTTAAAGCCGTCCAACTTGGTGGCTGTCACTACATCTTGTGGTAGTGAATTCCATAGTTTAACTATACCCTGTGTGAAGAAGTACTTCCTTTTATCTGTCCTGAATCTCCCACCAATCAGCTTCATGGGATGACCCCGGGTTCTAACATTATAAGAGAGGGAGAAAAATGTTGAACACCTCTGACAGAGGTGGTCAAAGCAGACACTCAAAAGCCTGGTCTCAAACCTAAATTTCTAAATACACATTCTGTATGGTTCCTACGACAAAGTGGAGTGAGCTACAAATTCACATTATGTTTGGGGCATGCTTGGAAAGAACGGTGGTTGCTTTCAGTCTGTCAAATAACCTGAAAATATATTCTTTGTTTGGGGAGAGAGGTACCACTAATGAAAGTGAGTTTGTTGTGGGCAGATGGCCTAAGCTGCTTCAACATCACACAAATTCCATGAAGTGCACTCTTAAGATATAGGTTAGCAATCTATTTCTTATTTTGGACCCACAAATCCAGGCCTGGATTTGGGGGGCAGAGGAGCATGGCAAGGTGTAATTCACCACTCTACCTGCCTGATTTGCTGCTACTCCTACTGGATTTGGGGGGCAGGGGAGAATGGCATGGTGTAATTCGCCACTCTACCTGCCTGATGTGCGCACCTCACTCTGCTTCATGGGTGGGCCTCTCCTGCACAAATCCTATCTCAATTCCAACACAAGTTTTTCAGATTCTCAGTTAACCTCTAGTGTTACCAATTTACTATTAAAATGTATGGTGCGGAACTTACCCATGTTTCAAAGCAACCTTAATGAACCCTTTCCTTTTGAGGATATTCAGTGTTAAGCTTCCAGGATGAGCATCCAAAGACTCTTCTGCCCCTCCAATGACTATCACTGCAACATTTCCACCACTTTCATTGCTTAGCACATGAGACACACTCCGTTTGGTGGCTGAAACCAACCCTGATTGTGTAAAACAAAATAAAACAGAAAGCCTGATCAATTTGATCTGTTCTGAGTGAAATTGTAAAGCTATTAGTGGCCGTAGTGTGTAAATCCATACTGAAATTAAATGTGTGTTGCAAATAGCAGCTTTGCTGGGTGGGTGGGTGGGGGTGGGGTTTCCAGTGGGGAAAAAAGGACAGGAGGAAAGGGTTAAATATACACCAGAACACAGACACCCACACTCACACTCACACACACTGCTGCTGTTTGTTTTTTAAAAAAACAAAAACAGGAGAAACTCAAGTATGGACTTCAAATATGTATTTAAAATTATGCTTAGTTTGATGCAAAAATATGACATTCAACTAATCTCCAATGTGAGCATATGGGTGCATCTTGTAAGACCCAGATTCTCATCACAACACTGATGGCAGCATTGCAAAACTTCTGTTTCTCCAAATGATCTTTTTCTGAGGAGCTCAAATGCCAAGGCTGTAAAACTCACAAATCAATTCCCAAATGTTTTCACATTATGTGCAAATTAAAATCTGTTTGCAGGCATTTCATTTTAATTTTCGTTGGAAGGTTTATATCTATGCATGTGTGGATTTTTTCTGCCAGGAGCCATCGTTTCTGTTGCTACATCCTGCTACAAAACCTTATAAAAACTGAGAATGTTGTAGATCTCTTATGTAAAAATGTGTAGAGACTTCTAGACAAACACTGTTCTATACTATCAAAGTGTTCTACTGGATTATACATCAGTATATTCTGAAATAATATTATCTGAACTCTCGTCTCCTGCTCAGAAATTTGCAGCTCACAAGTAGAACCATTGTTCCTTTGCAGCAGGGCAGCAAGACAATATAAGACACACAGTTCTATGGTGAGCTATATTTAGACTGAAGAAAGGATTCTGTCATCAGAGGGTATGTTTCTAACAATGGCCATCCATCTAGTTACTGATCAAGTACACCATTCAATTCTCCTTGAAACAGTGGTAGCATGGTCTTTCCTTTTCAAATTATTACACATATTAGTGAGGGTGATGATGTCCTGCTTTCTGTGTTTACCAACAGCCACGGATGGACCAATTCACACTTAAGTCAGTCCCCACACAAATGCTCCAGAAGCCCATGAAAATAGCAGCCAGGTGACATTCGTCTGAAGGCACCGTAAGAAATGTGCCTTCTTTGTATTGGTGGTACTTCTGGCCACCAGGATTTGTGTGAAAACTAGTAGGCCGCAATCATGAGGTAATTATAACTAAGGGCTTTACTAGACCTGCCGGCTTACGCCGGCAGAGAGGCGGGGCCAAGGCACGCTAACATTAGCTTGCCTCCCCCAGGCTTCCACACGCACGACGCGCAGGGACGTCGAATCCCTGCGGCGTCCGCCATTTTTGTTGTTGTTGTTAAAGGGGCCGGGTGCGGCCCGAAGACGGAGGACTGGTAAGTCCGTTTTTTGGGGGTTATTTTTCCGGGTGGGGGAAGGATGGCAGGGTGGGTGGCACGGGGGCAGGGCGGGTACGATCGCGCCGCGCGCATCCCGAGCAAGCAGGCGAGCGGCGCTTGCCCGGGCAATGCCTGGCATGGGGCAGCATTGCCTGGGCAAGCACCGCTCACCTGCTTGCTCAGGCGGCGCGCGGCGCGATCGCACCCGCCCTGCCCCCGTGCCACCCACCCTGCCATCCTTCGCCCTCCCCTCTCTTCCCCCCCCCCGGGCCAATGGGCACAGCACTCGTATGAGCGCTGTGCCAGGCAGGTCCGTGGCTTTTTGCGGCTACTCGTGAGTAAGCGAGTAGCCGCAAAAAGCCGCGGAAGTCCCTAGACGTTCCCCAGCTCCGGCCTGAGGCCGGAGCTGGGGAAAAGGCGCGCCATAAGCGAATTCGCTTATGGCGCGTTGGAGGAGGCCTCAGCCTGCCTCCGGATTCCCCTGTGCGTCATCTGGACGCACAGCAGGGAAACCGGGTTGGAAGGCGCGCTAAGGCCTCGTCTAGCAAGGTCCTAAGACATGAATACAGCCCCCATGTGGAGACCTTCAGGGCTGGCCCTACCGTTAGACAGAGTGAGGCATCTACCTCAGGTGGCAGGTCCTGAAAGGGTGGGGAGTGTCAGCAAGGTGATGGAGGACAGAGCTGTATGTGTACCACACAGTCTGCCTCGTGCACCCTAAACTACCCTGCTGCTCTCATGTACAGCAGAGGTAGCAAGTGCTTAAGTAAAATTTAACTGCCAGTTTGGTTGGCTTCTGTACATAGAGGAGGAGGAGGTGCCATCAGTTCCCTCAAAGGGTTCTCCGTCCGAACACTGCATTGCTGCAAGTTTGACAGTAGGTCCAATATATTCCCAAGAAACTTGCCTGGGCTGACATAAGTACAGACTAGAATCTCTGTGGGATTCCCTCTCACATCAGATATATGGTGGAGATTATCAGATAAGAAACATGCTTCTTACTTTGGTAAGAGCTAAGGCTTATCATATGTTGGAAAACCTGAGTGATCTATTGATTTGCAGGACAGGGTATATTCTAAACTTGCTGGCTTGGGGACCATGCAGGAAACATGTCCACAATCTGAAAATGATGGATAATAGTTACATACGGTGATTTACCCTGCCAGAAATGTAAGATTGGAGCCTCACTAACTGTTCATTCCTCTCCTTATTGAAAACTTGATCCTACTAATAAACATCTTCAGCCCGTTCTCTCATGGAGTTTGTTCCCACATGGCTGGTTTTGTTTCCCTTTTCTGTGTTCAATATGAATCTACAGAGTAAAATAAAAGGAAACTGGTATTGATATTCATACAAAACAGGTCATTCCTTCTATCACTTGCTGCTTTCTACTGTCCTCTTGATCTGAATGGGGACTTCTTTCATATATCAGCACAAGTTCTCAGTGGCAGCAGAGAATCTCACCTATTTATAAAGATAGCTATAATAAAAATTTACAAAATATTAGGCCAATATCTTGCGCACAGATCCAGCAGAAGGCCGTCGAGAAGCTGACATGAAATTATGCTTATTAGGCATATAATTTTATTTCTAGATCTTGTTGGTTGCAGCTATCCGTGCAGGGTCTGCAACTTTTTCACATGTGATACTGCCTTAGGGACCATGCATGTGCATGCATGGATGTGTACACACACACACACACACACACACACACACACACACTGTGACATACAGATCTAGCAATGTAAAATAATTGACTTTGCTTCCTTCATTATTTTTTCTTCATTTTTTTTAACCTTGTGTGAAACACTGAGGAGCCTTCCACATTAGCCACAGAGCAAACCCCAATTCACGCATATTTTCCCAACTCATTTCCCCCTTTTCTTTCCCTCCACCTTCTCAGCAAGTCAGTGGACTCATCTACACCAAGTAGGATATTCCACTATGAAAGTGGTATCTAAAAGGCAGGAGCCACACTACTACTTTATAGCGGTATTGAAGTGCACTGACAACTGTTGGGGCCCATTGACACATACCATATACTGCTTTCATACCACTTTCATAGTGTTATATCCTGCGTGGGGTAGATGTGTCATGGGCCCCAACAGTTGCCAGTGTACTTCAATACCACTGTAAAGCAGTAGTGTAGATCCTCCAGTACTCTTCAATACCACTATAAAGCAGTAGTGTAGATCCTGCCTTTTATATACTGCTTTCATCCTGCTATATCCTGCTTGGTGTGGCTCCTGCATTTTACATACTGCTTCCATACTGCTTTCATAGTGGCATATCCTGCTTGGTGTAGATGAGCCCAATGTCTTATGCATATTTAGACGGGGGGGGAATCCTACAGGGAACGCTGGGAGTTTTGTGTCTAAACATGCATAGGATTGCACCTTTACTGTTTTAAACAGTTGCACCCATCACTCTCACCAGCAGCATCAATATGCTCAGGACACGAATCACAGAGCCCTCTGAGAGTGGTTGCTAGAGAGTCTGCTAGGAAGATACACTTGCTTCCATATTCAGGGGGCAGGAGTCATAGAGTCCTCTGTTAGAGCGCCTGTACGCATGGAAGTTGGCAAAGCCAAGGAAACAAGGCCTAGTCTGTTTAGAGCAAGATGTGGCAGAAGCAGGAAATTGACCTGGGGATTTGGTGGCGAAGGGAGCACTGGAGGGGAGGGCATAGTCAAGGCCTTGGGGGCCCATGGGTTGTGCACTCCTATACTGAGTCACAAACTCTTAAGTTTCCCTTCTTATAGCTGTACCCTATCTGAATACAGCAGTAAAAAAGACTAGAATGGAAGGAATTAACATTTTGGTATAAAATAATGATACACCTTTCCGTGGTGTCACTCCTGCCACCCAGTTCTAATGCACATTGAATTTTATTGCAATAAAAATCCTTCGGTCTTTTTAGCACCAGGTAAAGACTTTTCTGTTCACCTAGGGCTTTTAAATAATTCATCTGGAGCTCTGAGTTTTAAAATCTTGCTTACTGTAAGCTGCCTGGATAGCTTTATGTTATGGGGGTGATATATACAAATGTCATAAGCAAACAATTACTTATGATGGACGCTAACTTCGCACAGGCCTCCTATTGCCATGGTGAAAGTACTTGCTTATTTCAACAATACTCTACCATTTGAGAAGAGTATTATTTAGTTTATTTAGACCAAGGCCATTGCTAGACGAGGCATTAGCGCGGTGTGAGGCCCGGTCTCCCTCCTGTGCATCCAGATGACGCACAGGGGATTCCGGAGTCAGGCCAGGCTAATGCCTCCCTTAAGCTGGGATAAGCGGATTCGCTTATGGCCCGACTTTTCCGCAGCCCCGGCCTCAGGCCGGGGCTGCGGAAGGTCTAGCAAGGTCCGTGGCTTTTCCCAGCTGCTCGCGAGTAGCTGGGAAAAGCCACGGACTGGGCACAGCATTCCATAGGAGTGCTGTGCCCATCGGGCGGGGGGGGGGGGAGAATCATGGGGGGGGGAGAGATGGGGGCCGGGGGAAAGAGCCGACCCGGCAGGAGAGATGGGGCGGGGGAGAGCGGAGCCAGGGCATGGCGAGCGGGCACGGACGAGCGGGCAGGGGACAAGGCATGGCAAGCGGGGATGGGGGAGAAGAACGGGGACGGGGGACAAGGCATGGCAGAGGGGGTGGGAAGAAGAACGGGGATGGGGAAAAGGCATGGCGGAGGGGGGTGAGGAGAAGAACAGGGATGGGGACAAGGCATGGCAAGCGGGGACGGGGGAGAAGAACGGGGACAGGGGACAAGGCATGGCAAGCGGGGATGGGGGAGAAGAACAGGGACGGGGAAAAGGCATGGCGGAGGGGGGTGGGGAGAAGAACGGGGATGGGGACAAGGCATGGCAAGCGGGGACGGGGGAGAAGAAGGGGGACAGGGGACAAGGCATGGCGGACGGGGGGAGGACGGGTGAGCGAGCGAGGGGGCATCAGACATTGTGTGTGTGAGAAATCAGGGGCAGGGGTACCCTTTATTTTTTTAAAAAAAGACTTACTTGTTTCGGCGGTGCACTCCTGTGCACATGGACCTTTAAGGGGGGAAAATGCAGAGCTTGCGACGGGGCTTTCCCTTGCCCCGTCGCGTGTTGATGTCTGGAAACGGATTATCCAGTAGGTCTAGCAAGGCCCTAAGTTACTTATATTTGGAATTCGGTATGTGAAATCATCACCTTTCCTTGTTTGTCCCTCCCTACCCCAAATAATATTGGGACATTTGGCTGTGTTGTTTTTAAAGGGAAGTCTCACCAAAAATTCTTCCCCATGCAAAGAATGGCCAGTTACAAAACTCACACTTGTGTTTTCAGGAGCTGGACAGACTAGAAATTCATCCTGACTGGTGGAAGCCTTTCAATAATTATTTGCGGGGGAGAACCCCCTCCCTGTCTGTAACAGGGTCCATGGGCCATAGGATTTTTCGGATCTCCCCCTCCAAGGATGGAGAGGGTGGTCCACCTTCGGAGGGGGAGATCCAAACACAGATACCTCTTTCCAGATGCCATGCAAACTTCTGTGCTGGCTCTTTTCTGGCGTTGGAACTCTGATGTCAGAAAGGGAGGATAGGAGATGCACCAGGGTGAGCCGGGAATATGCTGGAAGAGACTGTGGATCTACAAGGTTCACAGACCTTCCTGGCCTCTAGTCATGTTCCCAAACCAGCTGGTGATTCATGCAAGTCCTGGAGTTAGCACAGATCAAACTTCCTCCCCTCTACACACAATTGGTTTCATAGAATATAACCTGCCCCCTAAAATTGTAGAATTTGTAGTTGTTTTTAACAAGTGGAAATGCCCCTCTTCTGTCTGATCCACCAAGCTGGGTTCTCACCAGCAGGGCATTGGATTCTCTAGAGGCTCCAATGCCGGATGTCTCTGCAACGATAGGTAGGATTGCTCTGTAAGACGTACATGTGTTCCTACCAAAACAAATGCAACTTAAGGAAGGGCTCTATTGGGGAATCCCCCCCTCATGCATTTAACAAACAAGTAAGGGGTCCTTGCCTGCTTGCACACTCACACACAACTTTGCTCTTCTTGTCACCCACATGTTGGGAGTGATGGGAATTGTAGTTCAACAGATCTGGATGGGGCCCAGTTGGAAAGGTTGGTTTAAACAAACACTACATCTGAAGTTAAGTGTTAAGGTGGCCTAGCTTTACTTACCAGCACACATAATATAATCTCTGAAGAAAGGGCATCGGAACCAGAAAGGCAAGATGTGAAGGTACGGAGTCAGATCAGGGAATAGCTTCTGAAAACCAGTGTATTCTGTGCAAAAGTTTCCAAAGGCTCCAGCGACAAGGACGCCATGAGGGTGAAATCCAAAGAGGTAGTTTTGACTTGGATCCAAATCTGAGGTTTTTATGAGCTAAAACAAATGCCCATTAAGAGGTTTACTCAGTTTGGTTTGGAAACAAAAATGCCTTTGGTCAAGCATATGCAGACATCTCAACTCCATATACTTATAGTGCAACCCTATGCAGGTTTACTCAGAAATGAATCACATTGCATTCAAGGGGATTTACTCCCATGCAATTGTGCACAGCCTTTATTTATTTATTTATTTATTTATTTAAATGTTTTAGAAGCTGCTTTTTAGGGGAAATCCTCCCAAGGTAGTTTACAAATTTTAAAACCGCAAAACACAATAAAGCAATGATAAAAACAAAACAACAATAAAATCTGCTGTATTATATCTGTATTTTAAATCTCTGCATTTCTGCTCGGTTTTATTCTGGTTGAGATGCTGTTAGTGGGTGGTTCTGCTGACCAGATAGTGGGTGTTCAACCTGTTCTGGATAGGGTTGCACTCCCTCTGAAGGAGCAGGTTCGTAGCTTGGGGGTTCTCCTAGAACCATCTCTGTCGCTTGAGGCTTAGGTGGCCTCAGTGACACGGAGTGCCTTCGACCAACTTCAGCTGGTGGCCCAGCTACACCCCTATCTGGACAGGGGTAACCTAGCTTCAGTTGTCCATGCTCTGCAATGCGCTCTGCGTAGGTCTGCCTTTGAAGATGGTTCGGAAGCTGCAGCTTGTGCAAAATGCAGTGGCCAGATTGATAACCGGAACCAGAAGGTTCAAACATATAAGACCGATTCTGGCCCACTTGCATTGGCTACCTATACATTTCCAAGCCCAATTCAAAGTGCTGGTTTTAACCTTACATAAAGCCTTACACAGCTTGGGACCAAAATATCTGACGGAACGCCTCTCCCAACATGAACCTACCCATTCACTACGCTCAACATCTAAGGTCCTCCTCTGGACTTTAGGGAAGCTTGGAGGATGGCAACAAGGGAGAGGACATTTTCAGTGGTGTCCCCCCAATTACGGAATGATCTCCCCGAGGAGGCTCGCCTGGCGCTAATGTTGTTATCTTTTCAGTGCCATGTCAAGACTTTTCTCTTCTCCTAGGCAATTAACAACGTATGCTGAGTTTTTAACAGACCCCCAAATAGTTGTTTTAAGTGTATGTTGTTGTTTTTATGCTTTTGTTGGTTTAAATTTTTTTGTATATTTGTTTTTAATGCTCACTGTTTTTAACCTTTGTAAACCGCCCAGAGAGCTTCAGCTATGGGGCAGTATATAAATGTAATAAATAAATAAACTTCCAAGTGAGTGTGCACAGTATTGCAGCCTATGATGTTTTAGGGTAACAATTCCCAATTTCCCACCAGTCCTTACCTAGAACCAGCCATTACTAGAAACAGAACTGGTTTAATTTCTTCTTAATTTTCTTCCAGAACTTTGATCTAAACTTGTTCAATAGGAGAGATATCAATCCTGGAATAATTCTGTTTACAGCAGGAAAGATTTGTTCACATCACTGCTTCTTGTTCTATCCTGCCCCCACCATTGTCCTGAATTATCTCTGTGCTAGTCTTCCTGTATTTGCAGTACACACGTGCAAGATGTCAGTACGGGAATAACAAAATGGCAAGAAAAGGGCAACTCAAATGATCAAAAGGCTGGAACATCTCCCCCATGAGGGAAGGTTAGAACAGCAAGGATTGTTTAGTTGGGGGGGGGGGGGGAACCAAGGCAATGGAGGGACATGATAGGTGCACAAAATTATGCATGGTGTGGAGAAGGAGGATAGAGAGGCATTTTTCTCCCTCTCCCATAATACTAGAACCTGGGATCATCCCATGAAGCTGATTGGTGGGAGATTCATGACAGATAAAAGATAAAAGGAAGGAATTCTTCACACTGTGCAAATTTAAACTAACTAGGAATCTGCTACCACAAGATGTAGTGATGGCCACCAATTTGGATGGTTTTAAAAGGGGTGTGTGTGGATAAATTCCTGGAGAAGGTTATCAATGGCTACTAGTCCTGATGGCTATGTGCTACCTCCAATATCAGAGGCAGTAAGCCTATATACACCAGTTGCTGGGGAACATGGGCAAAAGGGTGCTGTTGCACCCATAACCTGCTTGTGGGTCCTTGGTCAACAGTTGGTTAGCCACTGTGTATGGAACAGAGTGCTGGTCTAGATGGACCCTTAGTCTGATCCAACATGGCTGCTCATAGGTAAAACAGAGAAGGAATAAGTGGCAGGCTTCATTTGCAAGTGATTTATGAATTATTCAAATGGCAAGCCGTGGCACCCACTTGCAGATAGATTTACTCACAGGTAGGTGCCCCATTTCAAGTAGCATAGGTTTGAGAGGACAATGTTCCTCACAATGTCTGTCCAGATATTTCAATGTTCTCCACGTTAATGTACTGACTTTCCTGAAATGACAGAAGTTGAGCCCTAGCTAGGAACACTACCCAGGATGACTTGCAAACTACATCAACCTTTTCCTACTTTGTTCTGAAATATACAGCAGCAAAACAAACAAAACAAAAAGCAGATGTGGAACGTTATAAATCAGAACTTAATTTGGTCCAAGTTGCAAACCCCATTGATTGAGAGCCAGTGTGGTTTAGTAGCTAAAGTATTGGACTGGGAATCGGGAGATCTGGGTTCTAATCTCCACTCGGCCATGGAAACCCACTGAGTGACTTGGGGCCAGTCACAGACTCTCAGCCCAGCCTACCTCACAGGGTTGTTGTTGTGAGCATAAAATGGAGAGGAGAAGGATTATGTACGCCACCTTGGGTTCCCTGGAGGGAAAAAAGGTGGGATATAAATGCAATAATTATTATTTTCATCATTTACTTGGGGTTTTACTCACATGAATTGGAAAGTATTCCTTAAAGTACCTCCACAGAGTCCAGTTTCGAACCCACTTAGATCGCCTCCCTCCAGTTTGTGGTGTCTCCCAGTCGAGGTAGAGCCAGAGTGCATAAAACGCTGAGATAAACCAGTAATCTCCAAAGAGGAAAAACATGAAGATTCCACAGCAACATTGTGCTAAAAAGAAAACAAGAACCACAAAACATTGAAAGTGAGCATTGCAACCATACATTCACAGCTTTGTCTCAACATAGTTTTCTTCTCCTTTCCCACTGTGATTTCAATGCTTAGCCAAGAACGGCCTCTTGGTGGTTCCTTCCATGTACCAAGTCCAAGCACTGAGGCTGCAACAACAGAGGCATTCCCAGTGTCCACTCCCCAAACTTGTGGGAACTGGTTCCTTTAGAAGTCCCCAAAAGACTGAAACCTAATATGTTTCAAAAATATGACAAGACTTTTTCGTTCAGGAAAGTTAGGAAGGTAGATAGGTTAGTGTGCGTGCATATGCGTACGTCCATTCAATACAGCAACCCAAATAAATAATGAAAGTTAAGGGCTGTGTTGTCAAGTAAGTTAGAGAACAATCCTATGGTTCTTGGGTGAGTGTTCCAAGGACCATAGAATTGTTTGAATTTCCCTTTCGAGGTCAGAAGCAGCACTCCAATCTCGTAAAGGAGAGTCAGAGGTTCTACACACACACACACACATCGCAGCCAGCGCAGAAAGAACCATGCTAGCTGCCCTCCGAGCTTGGAAAAGCCTTGGAGGAGGAGGAAAAGGGGAGATCTGATGGGTGGGGAAAGGAGGAGACTGGAGAGGCTAGAACCAGGGGTCATCCCATGAAGTTGATTGGTGGGAGATTCAGGGCAGATTAAAGGAATGACTTCTACTAGTCCTAATGGCTAAGTGAACCTCCAGTACCAGAGGCAGTAAGCCTGTATGAACTGGTTGCTGGGGAACATGGGAAAAAGGGTGCTGTTGCACCATGTCCTGCTTGTAGTTCCCTGATCGACAGCTGGTTGGCCACTATGTGAACAGAGTGCTGGACTAGATGGACCCATGGTCTCATCCAGTATGACTGCTCAGCATGGCTAAAAAAAACCCATCTAGTGAAATCTGCAGAGCAGGAGGATAAGGAGATGAAGATCGCCTCCACCGCTTTTCCTGCCCTGCATTGGATGATTGGAGGCCTCCAATCCGTACATTTATCACAAATGTCTGAAAGGAACAGCCTCTATGTGTACACTAGTGCTATAAGCACGTAAGCTCTCCTTTATGGATGTCTGTGCCGTGATGAATTTATTGTATCTGATTATGTTTGCAATTTTAGAGTTATGACTTTAATGACGTTTATATGTTGTACTATTTTACATGGGTTATTAGCCACTGTGGGCTCCTTGTGAGGAAGGACCAAACAGAAATCAAATTAACAATTATATCTCTGCTTAAAAGCAAGTCCCACTGAGTTCAATGGGACTCACTCTCAGGTTAGTGCACATAGGATCACAACCCAAATTTGTTTTAAAGGAAAGGAACTTGAAAATAATTTGGCCCTCAGCAGAGGTCTGTTTATTTTTAAGGTCCAAATATTGTAAACCATTCAAAAATAAATACAGCATAATATATTCTGTATCCAAGATCCATAATCTGACATTTGGCAAGGAAAGAGAAAACAGGGAAAAGGCTAGAGGGGAAGACATGGAAGTAGGAAATAGGGTCAGGGCTTTCCCCCTAATGAGGACTAGTAATATGCTTTAAAGAAAGAATAAATATTAGGAGTCTTGAATGCCAAACTTCAACAGATTCAGAGCTTGCACAATAAGTCCATCTATGTGCAGATTATACAAAGAAAACTTCTGAAGGGCATTCAGAAGAGATCACAGCCATGATAAAGTTTCTTCTTTCCCCTTGATTTTGAATATTTATCATGAATCCTTTTGAAAAGTATCCTGCAACTCAGTTTAATTCCACTCCCACCCTAAAAAGGCAAGATGTTTTTATTCAATTTGTGGCTGGGTGAGTTCCTAGCATGCTGATGACTCAACACAGTATCACTTGGCTTGACAGAATTACCACCCTTTCAACCCTTTGGCAGGATTCCATGTGGCTTCACATCCGTATGGCTTGAGAGATGAAAGTCACACAAAGCAGAGATGACTAGTACCGGTAAGGCTATTCAAAGAATCCACAAAAGCCTCCACAATCCAGATAGCAACAAAAGCTTCGTACTTCACTATAGTTCCAAGCAAGGGCCGATCCTGCAAACTTCACCCTTTCTCCTTAATGACAAATGTGAAACCAAATGAATTCCAACACACTAAGCCCCAAACAAATCCAGACACACCCCAGATTGTGTGTGTCTAACCGAATGAGCAAAGTTACTAAGTGAACTCATGACTCAAATAGATCAACAAGAAGCCCTTAAGAGATTTTGTAAATGGCTTTAATCGAAAACAGCTTAATGACCGGGTTGTGTAAACCTTGGCTTGGACAATGGCAGATTCTTGGTGAAAGGTGACTTGGTAGCAATCTGGCCAACGCTGCCCATCTAGGGCCGGATCTACACTACTGCTTTAAAGCAACTGTATATAGAGTGTGTTCTGAGCCCCACATGCCTTTCAGAGCAAAATCAAGTGCTTGAATGGGTCAGCGGTCAGTCAATGAGGCTTAGCAGGCCTGACAAATGCAAGTCCGAGAATAAGGCCATGGCTAGGCCAGGCCTATATCCCAGGATTGTCCTGGGATCATCCCTGTACATCCAAATGACACACAGGGGATACTGGGAGCAGGCAGGGATGAGCCCTCCATTTGCCTGGGATAATCCTTAGCTAAGGCCTATGTCTAGACCAGCCGTTCCCAATCTGGAGCCACCCAGATTTGTTGGATTGTAACTCCCATCAACTCCAGCCAGCTTGGCTATGCTAGTTGGGGGATGACACATCTGGAGAGTATCAGGTGGGTGAAGGCTGGTCTAGAACATGACTCTTTTTGCATTTAATTTCAGTTTTTTTTCCTTTCACTGTTCTGAAAAAACATTCCCTGGCTTCTTGCATGATTCCTTCTCAAAATTGTGGACTTGGCTTTTTACCAGGCTTCAAGTTCCCAGTCAGCACAGAATTGCAGTGGGTGACCTTGGACCAGCCACTATCTCCCAGCCTAACCTACCCCACAAGATAGTGTGTGAACCATGTACGTACCTTGAAACCCGTAGAGGAAGGGTGGGATGAACATTTTTTAAATATTTTTTTCAAAAAAATAGATTCTATTGTAGTGTGATGGTGGCAGTAAAGCCTTGGCACTCTGAGCACATGCATAAGGGGTGAGATGCCTAGAAAGGAAATAGAGGGGGAAAGCCTGGAGTGGAGGAAAATGAAGTAGTACTAAAAACAGGTTCTTGCAATGATGTAGTCGTGGGTGGGGGTAAAGAGTGGGGAACTTGTCCATGAGGGGTGGAGAAGGTACTATTTGTGAGGAGCTACTACAGATGAGGGAAAATAAGGAGGAGATTTTGTGAAGAAGGTTGGTTCTCCAGTTATATAGGATGCTAGCAAACAAGGAAGGAGCTTAATTCAGCCTTCCCCAACCTGGTATTTTTGGGATATTTTGGACTTCAGCTCCCATTCCAATGGGCAGGAATGCTGTGGGCTGAAGTCCAAAACATCCCAAGGCCATCAGGCGAGTTTTATGTATTAAAAAGAACTTAAATGCTATGCTTGCTGGAGATGGTGGGAGTTGTAGTCCCACACATCTGAAGGGAACTAGGCTAGGAAAGGCTTGTAGAGAGAAAGGGGTGGGCATTCAGACATTATCTCGGAGATTACATCTGTGAAATGTTAAGACGGTATCAAAATGCAGCCTGTGTGAAAGCACCTTCTAGCTGCCAATTCTCAAGGCCAGACTGCATGTTGTACTCATCTTCTATAGCGCCTAATCTAAGCAGCTTGAATACTGAACTGTATCCAGACAGTTAAAGGTAGGATTTTATGAAGGATCAAAAATGTAAAAAGAAAGATACCATAGAAACGTTCCACTCAAAGTCATGGTATTGGAGCACGTTACCTCCCCTTTGCCTAATTTGCACTGGGTGTTCTGCACATGTAAAATGAAACATGACACTAATTGGATTAAACAGGAAGCCCTTGCCCACTGCCATGGCTTTTGCTTCTAATAATGAATAATAAATGGGGTAGGATCTGCCAAAGCATTGGATGGGATAGCAAGAGAGTTTATTCCCCTCGCTGACAAAGAATCAGCCAAGTGGAATGGCAGACTATGGTCAAGATTAATCCCTTTTCACCAATTATTCTTAAAATTTTATTCTTTATTTATACTACAGTGCATCTTATTAGTTATATTAGACCTGAGCAGGATCTACACTACAGCTTTAAAACCGTTTATAACAGTAGTGACAACGATTGGGGCCCAGGACACACTCCCTATACAGTTTTCAAACCATTTTCAAAGTGTCATATCCTGCTTGGTGTAGATCTGGCCCTGGAAAGGCCTTCTCACCAAGGCTCCATCCATATTCACAAGCCCTTGTCTGAGTTGAGCACGAATGACCAGACTCCTTTCGTCTCTTTTTCCAGGCACTGAGCCCCATGAAGTTACATTCATCTCTATGCATGACACCGCGCCCTTGATCTTTATAGATGATTGATAAGAGAACAACTGCTACAGTTGTCTGCTCTGTTTTGCAGGGTAGCCTTTGGCAGACTCTAGAGAGAAAGCAAGGCAGATGAACTGAGGTAAATTCAGGCACTTGGCTTTGAGCTGCTATTAGTTCCGGAGAAGCATTTCATAAGGACACGAAAGCTCTGTTATTGCAGGATCCTCTTGCAATTTGGCTGACCCTACTAACCACATGGATTGGAAGGAGGGGGAGACTCCTCCAGATTTTTCATTCAGGTCAAGCCCTTGCTCAGATATACACTGTGGCATTCTATAAGTGAACAAGGAAAAGGGAGAAATGTCTCAGGATGGTATAGACAAATTTATGTTGATGCTCAGCTCCTGACTTGGAGCTGAGCAGAAGCAGGGAAGAGCAGCTGGCCCAGCTCAAGTAGAAGCTAGAAAAGTAAGCCAGTTCCCAGGGAGCGAGCGAACAGGAAGAACAAACAGGAGTTTTACAGGGGGAGTTCGGCAGGGGAGGTCAAGGGGGAGGCCTCTAAGAAAAAAAAAGAGGTGGGAAAAACAAAGAAAAACATAAAGAGAAAAAAAACCCCACAAAACCACCACCACCAAAAAAACAACAACAACCAAAACATCTTACTTTCCCTTAAGACATACTCATAGTTGTATACCTTCTGAGAGGACAGGACAAAGCAAAGGCAATTCCACTATAATCAAAAAGGAAAAAACCAAAGCAGAAATCGACAATATGGATGGAAAGGAGTCCCTAGAGGTGGTGACCTGCAAAGGATGTGCAATGTTTGTGTTTCTGCCTGAGCTCAATATGGCGTATACCTGCAACAAGTGCAAGCTGGTGGCACTTTTGGAACAAAAAGTGAGAGGACTTGAGCGGGTGTCCACCCTCCAAGGAATAAGAGAAGTCGAGGAGTTCTTAGACCAAACGGTGGAACTGCAACAGCAACAAGAAGCACATGAGATTGAAGAGCAACAGCCAGCTGAAGCAGAAGTGGAGTATGCTGAGGAGAGGAAAGCCAATGAAGAGGAAACTCCCTGGAAAAGAGTGACAGTTAGGAGCAGAAGAATTAGAAGGCATTCTGCACCGGTGGAACCATTAGAGTTAAGCAACCGCTTTCAGCTTCTGGAGAATGAGACTGAAGGACAGTTTGCAGAGGAAGAAGTACAGGAGACACCATGCAACAGTGACCAAGAGGCAGAAGGTCGGTCAACCAAGAAGAAGAGAAGAGTAGTCGTTGTGGGAGACTCCCTGCTGCGTGGGATTGAAACCCAAGTATGTCGTGAAGACCCATGGACTCGCCAGGTGTGCTGCCTCCCTGGAGCACAGATTAGAGATGTGACTGAAGGGTTACCGAAGCTCATAAAGCCCACGGACACATACCCCTTTCTTCTCATCCATGTGGGAACAAATGATGTCGCCAAGCAGAGCTACGAAGAAATCATTTCAGACTTTGAAGCTCTGGGAAGGAAACTGAAGAACTTTGGGGCCCAGATAGTTTTCTCATCCATCCTCCCGGTTCTTGGAAGAGGAATAGAAAGGGAAAGAAAAATACTCCGGATGAATGACTGGCTTCGAAGGTGGTGCCGTCATGAGAGTTTTGGATTCTGGGACCACGGGCTACGCTACTTGGAACATGGACTGCTGGCAAGGGATGGGTTGCACCTCACAAGGGCTGGAAAGAATGTGTTCGGCCACAGCATGAAGAACTTGATCAGGAGGGCTTTAAACTGAATCTTACGGGGGCGGGAGATGTAAATTTCGAGGCAACAATGAATGAAGGCCAAGGCACCACAGTACAGAGAACAGCTCCAATAGTGCCCCAAAATAGTGTCCGCAACAATGTAGGAACAAAGCCAGACTATAAAACACATGGTCTTCGATGTCTATATACTAATGCCCAGAGCATGGGAAACAAACAGAACGAACTTGAACTCTTATTACATGAAGGCAAATACGACTTGATGGGTATAACTGAAACCTGGTGGGATGACTCCCATGACTGGAATATAGCAATTGAAGGATATAACTTGTTTAAAAAGAAGAGAAGAAATAGAAAGGGAGGTGGAGTTGCACTATATGTTAAAAATACCTATCCCTGCACAGAAATGCAGGCGGATCAGACTGGGAGCCCCATCGAGAGCATCTGGATTAAAATAAATGGGGCAAGGAATAAAAAGAACATGATAATCGGAGTCTACTACCGATCACCCAATCAAGGAGAAGACGAGGATGAAACTTTTGAGAAAAAATTTCCAGTGTTTCAAGGAAGTGTGATGTAGTAGTGATGGGGGACTTCAATTACCCTGATATCTGTTGGGAGACCAATACTGCCAAAAGTGGCCCTTCCAAGAAATTCCTGACATGTGTGAGTGATAACTTTCTCCTACAGAAAGTGGAGGAAGGAACTAGAGGATCGGCAATCCTTGACTTGATATTGACCAATAGGGATGACTTAGTGGATAAAGTGGCAGTTACGGGAACTCTGGGGGAAAGTGACCACATCATACTTGAATTCTTGATTATGAAGGAGACAAAAGTTGAGTGTAGCCATACACGTACTCTGGATTTTAGGAAAGCTGATATTAATAAACTAAAAACTATGATAAGTAAGGTCCCATGGCAAATGAGCCTAATGAGAAAAGGAGTGCAGGATGGGTGGGAGTATTTAAAAAAGGAAATTTTAAAGGCACAGTTACAAACAATTCCAACAAGGAGAAAAGATAGAAGACAACAGAGGAAACCAATGTGGCTCCACAAAAAGCTTAGAGATGACCTGAAAACAAAAAGGGATACATATAGGAAGTGGAAGGAAGGCCAGGCTACAAAAGAAGAGTACAGAGAAGTGGCGCAGAAGTGCCGAAATGGCGTCAGGAAGGCTAAAGCTCAGAATGAGCTGAGATTAGCGAGGGATGCTAAAAGCAATAAAAAGGCTTTCTTCAGATATGTGAGTAGTAAAAGACAGAGGAAAGAAATGGTGGTTCAACTGCTTAATGAGGATGGCAAATTGATAACAGATGACAAAGAAAAGGCTGAAGTGCTCAATTCCTACTTTGCCTCAGTCTTCTCCCAAAAGCGGGTCTATGACCCCCCTGGAAAAAGTGAAGCAGAAGTTGAGGGGGCAGGATTACAGTTTGAGATTGATAAACAAGTGGTCAAAGAACACCTAATTTCCTTGAATGAGTTCAAATCTCCAGGGCCCGATGAACTACATCCTAGAGTAATGAAGGAGCTAGCGGAAGAACTCTCAGAACCTTTGTCTATTATCTTTGCA
Organism: Elgaria multicarinata webbii; assembly: GCF_023053635.1. Taxonomy (NCBI): domain Eukaryota; kingdom Metazoa; phylum Chordata; class Lepidosauria; order Squamata; family Anguidae; genus Elgaria; species Elgaria multicarinata. Next base: position 41,036,599 of record NC_086178.1, read on the forward strand.
AAATCGTGGAAGATGGGTGAGGTGCCGGATGACTGGAGGAGGGCTAATGTTGTCCCTATCTTCAAAAAGGGCAAAAAGGAAGAACCTAGGAACTACAGACCAGTCAGTCTGACATCCATCCCTGGGAAAATTCTGGAGCAGATTATAAAGAAGTCAATCTGTAAACACCTTGAAATCAATGCGGTGATCACTAGAAGCCAACATGGATTTGTCAAGAACAAGTCCTGTCAGACAAATTTGATCTCATTTTTTGATAAGGTAACCTCCCTTGTGGACCGTGGGAACGCTGTGGACGTCATATATCTTGACTTCAGCAAAGCTTTTGACAAAGTACCACATGACATTCTGATTAACAAACTAGCTAAAAGTGGGCTAGATGGAACAACTATTAGGTGGATTCACAGTTGGCTACAGAATCGGACTCAAAGAGTACTTATCAATGGAACCTTCTCAAACTGGGGAGAGGCAACGAGTGGGGTACTTCAGGGCTCAGTCCTGGGCCCAGTGCTCTTCAACATTTTTATTAATGATTTGGATGAGGAGGTGCAGGGAACGCTGATCAAATTTGCAGTTGACACAAAATTGGGTGGGATAGCTAATACCCTGGAAGACAGAAACAAACTTCAAAGTGATCTTGATAGGCTGGAGTGCTGGGCTGAAAAAAACAGGATGAAATTTAATAGGGATAAATGCCAAGTTCTACATTTAGGAAATAGAAACCAAAGGCACAGTTACAAGATGGGGGATACTTGGCTCAGCAATACTACAAACGAGAAGGATCTTGGAATTGTTGTAGATTGCAAGCTGAATATGAGCCAACAGTGCGATATGGCTGCAAGAAAGGCAAATGCTATTTTGGGCTGCATTAATAGAAGTATAGCTTCCAAATCACGTAGCAACCAAACCAGCACATTCCCCACTTGCCTTTCCCTGGTGGAAAGGCTGAGCGCATGGGTGGGTGGGGTTCTTGGTATGGGAGGAGAAGGAATTAGGCGATCACTAGGGTGACCATATGAAATGGAGGACAGGGCTTCTGTATCTTTAACAGTTGCATAGAAAAGAGAATTTCAGCAGGTGTCACTTGTATATATGGAGAACCTGGTGAAATTCCCTCTTCATCACAACAGTTAAAGGTGCAGGAGCTATACTAGAGTGACCAGATTTAAAAGAGGGTAGGGCACCTGCAGCTTTAACTGTTGTGATGAAGAGGAAATTTCACTAGGTTCTCCATATATACAAATGATACCTGCTGAAATTTCCTTTTCAATACAAATAATAATAATAATAATTTTATTTGTTACCCGCCTCTCCCTCTGGATCGAGGCAGGGTACAACACAAATGCAAACATCATATAACTAATTAAAACATTTAAAACTAGTACATTGTTAAAAGCAGCATATTATTAAAAGGCAAATTTAAAATTCAAGTGGGTAGGCCTGCCGGAAGAAATCAGTCTTTATGGCTTTCTTAAATTCCGGAAGACTATTAAGTTGACGAATCTCTCCCGGCAAGCCATGTTAAAGATACAGGAGCCCTGTCCTCCTTTTCATATGGTCACCCTACAATCACCATTTTTGGATTGGCTAACAAGGACAGCACAAAATGGTAGAGCCTTATCCCATGGGACTGAGAGCTTTTTAGAAATTACTTCTTTTATTTTATGTTTGCATTCCAAGTGATTTGATTTCCATAGAACAATTCCATTTGCATTCATTGCACATTATTATTATTTATTTATTTATTTATAAAGCGCCATCAATTTTAATGGCACTGTACAGAATAAAACAAAACAAGACAATCTGCCATATGGCTGAAAGCACATAGCATTGTTGTTGTTTTCTGAATTTGACCCTGCTGTGCCTACTACCTATATGCTGAATCCTGTCTTACCTGCTACTGGAAAACATCTGTTTTAGTTTGTGAAATAAGACAAAATTTCCTAGGAAACACTGGCACCCTCAGGTGGAAAATCTTTGTACAGTTACATGATAAATCATACTGAAATCATTAGACCTCACTTCTGAGTAAATGAGCACTGATAAACACCAGAGTGCAGAATGGAAAGAAAAGCATTCATTACTGTTTGTATTGACGGCAAGCAGGTACTAACTTTTTGGGATTTTTGAATTTAAGAAGGAACATCTGAGGGGCAAGAATAGAAAACCTACAATAAATCATCTCCAATGATAATTTTACTTATGGTAGACTCATTGAAATAAATGAGTCTACCATAAGTTAAGTTATTTTTATTTATTTTATTTATATCCCACCTTCTTCCCTCCAAGGAACTTAAAGTGATGTACATAATCATCATCCTCTTCATTTTATCTTTACAACCACCACCTTTTGAGGTAGGTTAGGTTGAGCATCTGTGACTGGCCCAAAGTCATTCAGTGAGTTTCCATGGCTGTGTGGAGACCAGAACCCAGTTATCTCAACTCCCAGTCCAACACTCTATTACCCCACACATTGGGTCTCAAGCTAGTCATGACATTTTTAATTTCAGTGACTTGGTTCAGACAACATGACAGCCCACCATAGGTTAATTAACCCTCACAGCATGTACCTTCTGCCATTATGAATATGCAACCCTTCCCGGGGATTACCATGGCTTGTCATGTCATCCAAACCTGGGTGGTGGGAGTTATTTGAGGGTTGAATAGCCCTCGCAAAACCCATGGTGTCTTTTAGGTTATGCAAAGGTTGTTTAACCCTCAAATAACCCCCACCAACCTGGTTCATACGACACAAGCCACAATAACCCCTGACTGGGGTTACATATTCATAATGGCAGAAGGCACATGCCCCAGTAACCTGAGAGTTAATCAACCCATGGTTGGGTGTCATGTCATGTGAACTGGCCAAATGGATCTACTGTAAGTAGGATTACCATTGCATACAACCCCCAAACTCAGAACACAGGAAGGAAACAATAATTTTAGGACAAAGAAGAAAAGGGAGACAAAGGTACTGAAGAAATTTATTTATTTACAGAAGTACTCCCATTTCTTTCCTAATTTTAGACAAAAAGTTGGAGCGCTTCTATAAATAAATAATTATCTTAGCACCTTTTGAGTTTCACCTCTTTCTTGAGGAAAAGGGCTGAGAGGTGTGTAGAAATCCCTGCTTAGCCCCAGTTTCCCCACAGGCCTAATTGCCTCTCTGCAGTGTTCTAGGAGTCACCATCTCCATTTTCCAGTACATAATAAAGAAATTTGAACAGGAAGTCGGGAAAAAAGGAACCAAAATTAAATGTTCCAATAAAGTATATTTATATTGATCTCTTCCAATGACAAAGCTGGTGATCACAAGCCCATCTCCCAATCGTATACCTAGGTTACCACCCTGTGTAGATACCTGAAATGTGTGAAACATGTACCACATAACTGTATGTAGAAACACAGCACAATATTATATAGGTCTACTCAGAAGTAAGCCCTACTGACTTCAAAGGGACTTACTCCCAGATATGTGTGCTTTAGGATCACTAGGGTGACCATATGGAAAGGAGGACAGGGTTCCTGTATCTTTAACAGCTGCATAGAAAAGGGAATTTCAGCAGGTGTCATTTGTATATATGGAGAACCTGGTGAAATTCCCTCTTCATCACAACACTTAAAGCTGCAGGAGCTATACTAGAGTGATCAGATTTAAAAGAGGGCAGGGCTCCTGCATCTTTAACTGTTGTGATGAAGAGGAAATTTCACCAGGTTCTCCATATATACAAAGGACACCTGCTGAAATTCCCTTTTCAATACAACTGTTAAAGATACAGGAGCCCTGTCCTCCTTTTCATATGGTCACCCTAGGATTACAGCCTTAAGAGTTTTTCTACATGAGGCTGTTAATCGCTATATCTACTTTCAGTTTCATCGCAGAATTGAGATCTACACAAAGAGCTTTTCCTTTCCTGCTTTTCCACTACATAATCTCAAGGTGGTGTTGTGCTATAGTGGAATAGCACAAATACGCAAGTGCAAACAGCGCTTTCAGAAATAATACCTCATTTCCCCCTTTCTAACCCCCCCACCCAGAAACTGCTCTGAAAGAAAGAGAAGTGAAACTGGAGCATCATGTCATCATCTAAAGAACCCCTAAACAACTGTGAGTCTCTTAGTCTATAAGCATTTGATGCATAGATTTTACTACCGAGTGTCATGGCAGCCTCCCCCAACCTCACATCCCCAGATGTGTTATTTTCCCAGTATTTTAACAGTTTATTATCTTAGTCTTTTAACCCTGCTGTTTTAAAACTGTATTTTAAATCTGTATAAATCTCTGCATTGCTGCTCGGTCTTATCCTGGTTGTGCTTTTATATATTGTACTTTTACATTGTATTTTTATACTGTTGCTTGTTATATACTTTGAATTGTACTTCATGGTTTTAATTTTTGTGAACCGTCCAGTGAGCTTCTGTTATTGGGTGGTATAGAAATTCAATAAATAAATAAATAAAATAAACTGCAGCTCCCATAATTCCCAGCCAGCATGCCCAAAGGCGATGCGGACTGGGAATTATGGGAGTTGCAGTCCAATACATCTACTGGATGTTAGATTTGGGGAGGCTGTGCTATGGTATACTCATTCTTGATTGGAGTGCCTCAAAGACTCCTCATAAATCAGGTAGCAGCAATCAAAAGAATGTACACACCATCAGAGTGATCTTTGGATGCTTTACAGGACAAGTTGCAATTACTGCCGCTTTGCTTAATTTATACACTTTGTTGTTGTTTATTCGTTCAGTCGCTTCCCACTCTTCGTGACTTCATGGACCAGCCCACGCCAGAGCTTTCTGTCAGCCGTCGCACCCCCCTAGCCCCCCCAAGGTCAAGTCCGTCACCTCCAGAATATCATCCATCCATCTTGCCCTTGGTCAGCCCCTCTTCCTTTTGCCTTCCATGTTCCCCAGCAACCAGTGTACATAGACTTACTGCCTCTCTGTACATAGACAGAGCTTTGCTATCATAAATGATACAGTTCTAAAAAACACAGCAGTTAAAAAAGTTTGCTTTAAGCATTAACCAACATGCAAATCTGCGAGCTGTTCCTCAGGGATTCTTGCACATTGTTTAATAGAATTACTTGAGTTTAGATTGCCCTCTAGAAGCTATTCCACATACTTACTTCCATTTACTGAGATTAGACTGATTCCTTTATGCAGGATGATTTTAGATCTTAATGACTCTGGTAGTAACCCAAAACACATTTACCTGGAACTATTTTTTGAAATCAATGAGACTTACTTCCATGTAAATTTATTTAGGATTGTGGAACTAGACTGCTTTCAGAACAGGAAATAGAAAAGCTAGACAGGAGAGAAGTCATATTGCTAAGCACTTGTGGCTTCACAAAAGGAACTGTACACACACAATGAAGACTGATTTCCCAGACGTCAAGCAGATATGATGAAAATGTTCTGTACATTTGGCAGCCTTTAAAAAACTATCAAGACAGGGGTTTAAACATAAGACTTTGCAACAGAAGAAACCTTTCATCAGCTATAACACCTCTGATGTTCAGACAGTCAAGAATGACCAAAGTATATTTTCTCTCTCTCTCTTTCTTTTTGTTGACTTTGTTTAAAGCATTTCTACCTTGACTTTTCCAAAGCTCAGGCTAGTTTACAATTCAACACTGTAGCAATAGAAAAATATGGTTTTACTGTACATCAAAGGACGTGCTTCCTGAATCACCAGAAGTCACATGTGGGTGGTGTAATCCATATTGGTCCGAACAGTAGAATGGGAACTATTTACCTTGCTTTCAGCAATGCTATATGGTGGAAAGCGCTATCTGGATAAACACCCTTATTCAAATAAAAATCTCAGCAGCAGGCAGAAACTTCTTTTATGGTTATAGTCAAGCAATCGTGGTTAAGACTTAATCAACAATTATTTAGAATGTAGACGATGAAAAGAACATGATAAAAAAGCCAAACCAATATTTAGATTCGAAAATTGAAGCTGTAAGAAATTGCTTAATGGCTAGAGAGTGAAGGAACTTGGGCCTTAGCTAGACCTAAGGTTTATCCCAGGATTGTCCCGGGGTCATCCCTGCCTGCTCCAGGGATATCCTGTGTGTCATTTACATGAACAGGGATGACCCCAGGACGATCCCGGGATAAACCTTAGGTCTAGCTAAGGCCTTAGAAGCAGCTCATTTCAGATAACCAATGAAGTGGTTGAAATGAGCAGGCCATGGTTATGCCTCTGCGAAGTAGTAACAAAGAATAAAAATAATTTAATATGGAATTTGTTTTTTTGTTTTGGAAATACACAAATCACAGTACCACTTCTAACTATCTAAAAAATTCAAGGAATAGGAAAATGGGCTGTATAGAAGCATTATGTCAGGGTACAACCACACTTATTTTTGTTCTTCTCTGTCCATATAATAGAATTCAATTCTACAGAGAGCTTCGGCTATTGGGTGGTATAAAAATGTAATAAATAATAAATAAATACTCTCATGATAACTTCAGCAGTACTTGCATAGCTTCCAGTTCCTCTCCCTGTTGTAACTTGCAATATTAGAATTGTTTTCTGTATTAAAAAGTCCTAGCAAGAATGTACAAGCTCTTGGCCATGCAGCAATAGCCATGATGGTTGGGACTGATGGGAATTGCAGTCCATCCCATCTGAAGGGCACTGGATTGGGTTGGGGAAGGCTGTACCAGCTAAAGATTCATTTTCAGGTGAACAGAATTACTCAGAACTCCACAGTGACCACATCACCTCATTAATACTGGTTCCCCCAAGAGAACTTTCACTAACCTGGTGTTTCCAGATGTGTTGAACTACAACTCCCAGCCAGCTGGCTAGGGATACTGGGAGTTGTAGTCCAACACACCTGGAAGTCGCCAGGTTGAGGAAAGCTGCTATACATATTTACTAGGAAAAATAAATTGTACTAGGTTGAGTTGGGCTTATTCCCAAGCACGTGTGTACATGATTGCTCCAGCCTCAAGCGGATGACTACGTTCATGGCTGGGAAGTTAAGTCCCCACTGAACTCAACAGTAGAATTTCCTTCCAAGCACCCATGGTTAAGATCGGCCGCAAAAACAACGAAAGCAAACGCGCCTAAGGCATATTCGGTTACCTAATAGCAGGAAGGAGAAGACCCATTGAAACACAGCGGCGGTCTGTCCTCTCCTCGCCAGGGGAATGTTGAGCGGGGCAAATTCGACCTTCATGTTGCCTTGGACTGTGCCAGAAAGCAAAAGGCCACCGAGGTTTTACGAGGGATGGCACCGAAAGGGCAAAAGCAATAAGCAGACCTTTCTCGCCTCCCTCCTAGAGCAAGGCGGGGTCCTAGTGCTCCAGCGGTTGGCCACTCCATTACCCAACGCCGGGGAGCGATAGCCGAGCGCGCTGCTCCTTCCAAGTTTGGAGACATCCAGCCCCCAGGACGAGGATTCAATCAAACCGCCGCGAAGCTCCCGGCTGCCCCTCCTACTCTGTTCAGTCATCGCGCAGCGTTCGCCCCGTCGCGAACTCCTCGAGGCCAACTTTTCTAGTCCCCCTGGATCAGCCCTGGGAGAGCAAGCAACGGGTCGTTTTCATGCAAAGCGCCGAGGCGATCGCTGATGAAGAAGGGGCCACGTGGAGGCGGCCGCGTTAACCGAACCCGTTAAGAGGGGTGGGTTTTCTTTAACTGGAGACGGGGTGGGGGCCCTTGGCTGGACGTAGCCGCGAGAGGAGGGAGAGACCAGGGCCAGATCTACACCAAGCAGGATATAGCACCATGAGAGCGGAATATGGTATGTGTCATGGGCCCCAACAGTTGTCAGTGCACTTCAATATCGCTATAACGCAGTAGTGTGGCTCCTGCCGTTTACATACCGCTTTCATAGTGCAATATCTGGCTTGGTTTATTAGAATGTAAGCCTATGCGGCAGGGTCTTGCTATTTACTGTTTTACTCTGTGCAGCACCATGTACATTGATGGTGCTATATAAATAAATAATAATAATAATAATAATTGGTGTAGATCTGGTCCTGAGCTCTGAATCGGAGAGTAGCTGCAGGGGCGCCGCAATATATGGGAATAAAAAGACACAAAAAAGTGCATTTGAGCACTGGGAGGGAAGGCAAATTTTGTCCCCAATGTTAAATTTCTGAAAGACAAACAGCGGTGCATTTCACTTTATTATCTTAGTCCTTGCAGTGTAATGTTGTATTTTGTGATGCATTGGCACATTTATTCATTTTACATTGGTGATTTTATTAGAATTTTTTTTAAAAAATAAATCAGTATTGTAAAATGCCTAGACAAAAATATATTTTAACAAGTGTTTAATAAAGTTAAATAATTACGAACACTACCATTCTAAACTTTTCTTCTCTGAAGTTCTGAAGTAAATCTTACACTGATTTTGGTGATGTTAACTCTCTGATAAGCATGCTTCGAGTTGCCATGGCCCTATTTATTTTAATTTCCAGTTATAATTTGTAAGTGAAAAAAAAAACACCATTCCTTTCATTAGCAGGGATCTAGCTATGGAGGAGGCTTGCCCCCCTCCCTTTGGCACTAGCTATGTAGCATTACTTAACGCAAAAAGAGGTCCCACTCGTTTCAACCTTGCTTTGCTTCCTAGTTATCACGTGTCGAATCAAAGTATTCTCTTTTTCCTTTGAAGCCTCTCGCTTGTTGCAAGCGTGGCTCTGATGAGACTGCTTTAAACCGGCTCAACAAAAGTCAAAACAGCTTGTGATGCTGGCATAAGCTTTTGTGGACACTGTCCCCTTCATCAGATGCATGAAATGTTAACCTCAAATTTATATACACATTGCAGCGGAATGGTGGGGGAGGTGGCAGTGGGGAGGGATGTGAACTCTGTTGTCAGAGGAAATTGAAATGCAAAAAGTACAGACAGTGGTGATTGTCTTAACAGTTGTCACACACAAAACTGTTGTTGAGTGATAAGGTAGATATGTTGCCCTTTTTGAAACCATAGCAAATCGACTCTTTTGATGAATTGTACCACAGCAGGAACAGGATTCTCACTAGAACTAGAATTGCTCGACAGGCAGAAATCCAACAGATAGAGTTTGGGTCCCATTCACTCTATATCAGCTTTCCTTAACCTTGTGCCTTCAAAATGTTTTGGATGACAGCTCCCAGAATTCCTGGCAAAGGGCCATGGTGGCTGGGCTGATGGCAGTTGAAGTCTGAAACATCTGTGCTCCTCATTGCAGGTATTAAAGGCACAGCACCCATGCCAGAAAAGAAAGAAAGGGGCCATTCATCGTAACCCATGTTCTGGTTATCTGACTAAATATGAACTAGAATTGAGCCCCAGGGGCCTGTCCAGTTGACAAAAGCAAATGAAAGGGTCTTGGAGGAGGCACATTGGACAGGGTACATGCCTCATTCAAATGAAATGGTCACTGCACTTGGGAAGTTAAACTATCCACGCCCCACAGGGAAATGAATGGGAGTTCTGCAAGATCATGGAACTATTCTTATAACTAGGAAAAGACCTTATCAGTGGTAGCCCCCCTCCCATGGAATGATAGCCCCACTGAGGTTCACCTGTTGCCAACATGACCATCTGTTCAGCACCAGCTTAAAACTGCCCTCTACTCCCAGGCATTTGACAGCATATGGTTGGATTTTAATGTCAGTTGTTTTAGCAGGTCCTGGTATCTCATTGTAATTGATTTTAGCTGTTTTAAATTGTTTTTAAATTTTGTATGTTAACTTTTTAAATATTATGTTTTCCAATTTTTCTGAACTCGTGTTTGGATGCTTTTTAAGGAATATATCTGCTGTTACAAGACCATTCTACATCAGACCATTCATCCCCAACCAGGTGCTCTCCAGATGTGTTGGACTACAACTCCAACCATCTCCAGCCAGCATGGGGAGAATGGTTACTTTCCCTTCCCCCTTATCAATGTATACTATTTTGTAGATCTTGTTTCTCTTCCCTTCCTCTCCTTTTGTTTAGCTTTGCTCTTTGCTCCTTACATCACCCCTCTCTCAAATGAGGTTGTGGGTGTGTTTGGCAGCAAGAAGTAGAATAGACAAAGGAAACCGCTCAAACTAACATGTGTCTGCAGGTTTTTCCTGCATGGAAACATCCAAGTGCTGCTGTGAAAGCCCAATTCTGTGATATTTTCTTCAGTGGAAGGTCCACAATTGCACATGTTTGAAAGAGAACAAAAACCTGTACCTTTTAAGAAGGAGAGGAATAAAATTAAAGGCCTGAATCACTAAGCTAAAGAGTTGGTGAATGTATTTGATTAGGGTTATTTTTGTATTTCTCTCTCCTTAGTTTAAGCAACATTTTTATTTCAAATGATGAAAGTAAAATCCCATTAGATTTTTTAATACTACAATTCTTGTTTGTATACAGTTAGTTTTACCCTAGCAGTTATTATCTGGTGCAGTGAGAGACCGTGTTGTGTATTGTTAGAGAATTGGACTAGTTCTTTGTCTTCCTGGTAACACCCAATTAGGACTCCAAAGATGCACAGTACAGTCCCTTTTCTGTGCAATGTACTCTACACATGTTCTCAAAGGCTTGACTCTATTGGTTTTTATTTGGGATTCTCTCTGTGTGATTGTTACGTCCTCTTATTTTTCCTCTCCTCCCTCAATAAGCTTTTTAAGGGTGCAGTCCTATGCAGGTTTAGACAGGGGGAAAAGTCCTACAACTCCCAGCATTCCTTACCTAGTAATACCAGCTGGGGAATGCTGAGAGTTGTAGGATGGTTTTTTCTGCCTAAACCTGCATAGGATTGCACTCTAAATAGCTGAACATTTAGCTGCATGGTTTTAAAAGAAAATTTCTCACTAAAATGTTCCCCGTGTGCAAACCAGCATGATTGCTAGGTTATGTTAAGTCCTCTGCCTTCTGTGCTTTGGCCAAGTAAATCCAAGGAAGCTTCCTCTTCAGCGGTGTAGTGGCAACTGTGTTAATTCACCTCTCTCCCACCCCCTATTCTATTTTCTTTGTATAGCAAACGGGCCTTAATTGTCCATTCAAGACCAAGCTACCCCAAAATACTTTGCACTAGCGCAAGGATAGCTGACAACAATATATTGTTGGGGAATCCATTTTTTCTCAGCTACTGATTGCAACTAAAAACGTGCAGGGCTTTTTGGTACTTCCAATCCTGGGATCCATAGCTCCATTACACCAATATTCCCCTTTTATTTTTTTCCAAGAGCTGGACTGAAGGGAGGGGTCTTTAGCAGGAATGGTTAGAAACTCCCCAAGCAATTGAACAAACTACGATGTAACAGCAAATTTAACCTGACTACTGACAGCCTATTATGATTCTTTTTTTGGGCGGGGAGAGACCTTTGTAATGAAGGGGATCTGCCATTAGACACCCCCCCTCAATCCTAACAGCTCCAAATTAGGAAATTTCTGGTTCTACTGACCTCATCTGGAGCAGAAGGATTGACAGACTGAAAGCTAATAAATCACCTGACCCAGATGGTACTTTCCTAGAGATATTAAAGAAGTCAAATGTGAAACTGCTGGTTTTCTTACAAAAATATATAATATGTTCCTAAGATCAGCCTCTGTACCAGAGGACTGGAATGTCTGTGCCAGGTAAATTGGTTGAAATCCATTATTAAAGGTAAAATTAGTAAGCATATAGAAGGACAAGCCCTGCTGAAAAAGAATTAGCATGGCTTCCACAAAGGTAAGCCTTGCCTCAGTAACCCTTTAGAGTTCTTTGAGAGTGTCAGTAAACATGTGGACAGGGGTGATCTAGTAGACATAGGCTTAATCTACACCAAGCAGGATATTGCACTATGAAAGCAGTATATAAAAAGCAGGAGCCACACCAAGCAGGATATAGAGGTATGAAAGCAGGATATAGTATGTATTAATGGGCCCCAACAGTTGTCAGTGCACTTCAATACCACTATAAAGCAGTAGTGTGGTTCCTGTCTTTCTTATAAATACATGGAAATATCATCTGTGCTGCATGGGGGGGGGGAAAGCAATATATGTGTTGGTGCAGCACAATTCAGGCATTTAAAACACACACACACCCTACTCAGCAATAGTAGAAAGGTTGGGCTAAATACTACTTCCTGTCAGCAGATTTCAGGAAATACCATCACCATAACAACACCGAATTTCCAGAGCTAACACATGATGGCATTTCTATGCATTTGTAAGAAAGCCCTATGGATTTTAATTGAATCTTCTTCATAGGAAGCAGTCTTATACATTTGCCATTGCCTGAAGCTGTGATTTACTGGTTATTTTTTGATGCCATGGCTATCTCTTACTATTGGAGAGAAATCCAGAATGGAGGAAGGAACTGGGAACTAACTTCAGCCTCATGGCTTTATTGTTATACTGATATAATAAGAGTAGGAGTGTATTCTTCCCAGCAGTATATTCATCCCAGCAGAAGGAAAGAGAAAAGTTTGTCCCTTTTCAAACTCAAGTGTTAAACAGATACAGGTGTTTTATGGCCATGGCTAGACCAGGCCTATATCCCGGGATCATCCTGGGATCATCCCTGTGCATCCAAATGACACACAGGGGATCCCGGGAGCAGGCAGGGACGACCCCTTCATTTGCCTGGGATAATCCTTAGGTCTAGCTAAAGCTAAGAAATATTAAGGCCACCTTGCAAAAGCTTCCTGCAGCAGGTAGTAGAATACAATCTCCAGTGTTATTGTATCCAGGTATGGGTGGTGTGTGTGTGAGAGAGAGAGCCCCCCCCCCCCCAGAGATAACATTGTTGACATGGTGGGGAGTGAGCTCAGAGGATCAGTCTGAGAAAGACTGGAGTATGACAACCTGAAGCAGTAATATCCTCATATTGCAGGTGGAACTGAAAAATGAGCAACATATCACATACACTAAAAAAATAGCAAACTCACTTTTCGAATGCTGATCCTTATGTAGCCAAAACTGCACCACCCACACCCAAGGGGTAGTCATCAGCAGGCTTGGAGGAAGCCAAGTTTTGCGATTTAAAATAATATTTATGGGAGGAAAGAACAGTGGAGCCTGGTGGCTCCGATTTTGGTAGAGCTGTGAATGCATCCTGGATTTTAGTCAGATCCAGCCAGAACTCTAAAGGTGCTATCCAAGGTGCTGAACCCTATCCCCAAAATCAGTTTGGCACTTTGGATAGGTCCTTTAGAGTTCTGACTGGTTTTGACTAAAACTCAGAGTGGATTCACGGAGCCACCAGCTTCCACTGGGGTGGGGACCCTTTAGTCCAGCCTTCCTCAACCTGGGGCGCTCCAGATGTGTTGGACTGCATCTCCCAGAATGCCCCAGCCAGCTGGCTGGGGCATTCTGGGAGTTGTAGTCCAACACATCTGGAGCGCCCCAGGTTGAGGAAGGCTGCTTTAGTCTCTATTGACTTGCAGGCAGGCAGGTAGGTAGGTTGTCCTCTTGACAGATCGCTGAAGGCGGTGCTAAATGGTACCGGAAGCCAAAGGGAGTTTGTTACTTTAACCTCTTCTAGCTCGACGTAAGTCTATGGAACGGAGAATAACCCCCCTCCCCACACACACATACACGCCTTTCCTACAGCTGATGTAACTTTCCCTGCCTGAGCTGCCTGAAACACGCCTGATCATACATTTACCAAATTTTCGGCAGGTTTCCGCCTACCGGACTAGGCACCACATGGATAACCGAGTGCCTCGACGACCTTCATGCTAGGTTGCTGTACTTGGCTGAGAAAGACGAGCGAGGAGCGCGTGGGGTGGACGGCGTCGGATCAGGCAGCAGTTCGGACAGAAGTCACGGAGAACTGAGGGCCGGCGCCAACCCGGCGAAGGGCCCTTCTTGGCGAAGCGTGCGCGTGGCGCATGCGCCGTGGGGGCCCTGCGTGTGTGTGCGAGAGAGAGAGAGCCGTCCTCTCTTTCCAGCCATGCCGACTGTCAGCGTGAAGCGGGACCTGCTTTTCCAAGCGTTGGGAAGGAGCTACAGTAAGGAGGACATGGCCGAAGGGCCTGCGCGGAGGGTGCTTGGGGTTGCAGCCAATGTTAATCCTACTTAGAGTAGACCCATTTGAATGAATGACACTGAAGTTAGGTTACAACAGGGGCTACAATGCTTGGGGGCCTCTGGAGTTGAGGAAGCGGGAGAAAAGAGGCTGCAGGAGTGCCAGGACATGCGGCTTTTTAGGCCTGAGGGGTTGGTGCGGAGGTAGGGTGGCCACTTATAAATCGCCAAAATAAGAGGACAACGGAGGACAGAGATTGGCTAATATTTGCATATGCTGATTTATATGTATGGACGTATATTTAGAAAGCATTACTATGATTTCAGTAGAAATGCAATGAATCTCACCATAGGATGGAAGATACTAAGCATGGCAACCTGTTCAGTTTGCTGCCCAGGTGCTAATTGGTGTTGGACAACAGTTTGTATAGTTTATTATTTTTAAACTGGAATTGAACAAGACAACATTTCAAATGCAGTATGCCTTTGGCAGCCTTTCAAATAGAGGACTGTCCTCTGTAAAAGAGGGCAGTGGGTCACCCTAAGCCTGGAAACAAAACATGCGTAGATACGTTTTGGACTATCCTGTAGCCAATAGTTCAGCTAGGTAATTTTAGAACCTGGACTTAGAGTGCAATCCTATGCACATTTTGACAGGAAAAAACCCTACAATTCCAGTATGGTTGGCTGGGGAATCCTGGGAGATGCAGGACTTTTTTGTTGTCTAAAAATGCATAGAATCACACCTTTAATGGTCTTATGCCCCTTTAGATGTCCTTTAAATAGCAATGTGTATTACCTCATTTGTGAGGCACACAACTAACATTTCTCTTCTCTCCTTACCCCAATTTCATGCTTTACAACTGTTTCTGCATTCCTGTTATTTTAGAACAAAACTAGAAATACCTCAACCCATCTAAAAAACTGTTTGCCAGTGTTAGTTTTTTTAAAAGAAATACTCTGATCAATTTCACATTTCACATTTATAGCACCACAACTGGAATAAAATAGATCTTGCTTCTGTTCCCCTGATTCCTTCATCACTTGCTGCTCCTGGGGTGTGATTTGGGGGCGCTGTGAGCTGTGGGGCCTTGGACTTTGATCCCAAGGTCCACCGCTGCCTGTGGTCCTGATGATCAAGTCAATCTCTGATCTTGTCTAATTCCCTGTTTGATGCAAGGAGGCACTACTACATTACTGTTTTTAGTGGGTGGTACTTCTAACACCTGGAGTACGGTGAGGTACCATTGACTGAAAAGATCTGCTCTAAGTGTTTTGATAATTTATTTATTTATTTATTACATTTATATACCGCCCTGTAGCTGAAGCTCTCTGGGCGGTTTACAACAATAAGAGTTCGAGTTCTCAGGTATTTGGTGTCTATGTGTTTTTTCATTATATGTTTCAAGTGCAGGAGAGCCTAACTAGCCAATTTTTAAAGTTTAAAGCAAGTTTGCTGGGGTGATGAGAGTTGTGGTCCAATACATCTGGAGGGCATCAGGTTGAGGAACACTGCTTTAAAGTGTCAAATAGTACTTTTCCCAAGAGGACTTCACTATAGTTCTGTGAACTTCCTATGTATTGTAAAAAATCTTTTGGAGACTCTGCACTGGCTGTCCCTCTGTGCTTGTCATGTCCCCCCAGTTGTTGTTGTTGTTGTTGTTGTTATTATTATTATTATTATTATTATTATTAACTTTTGTATACCACCCCATAGCCAAAGCTCTCTGGGAGGTTTACATAAGATTAAAACACTTAAAAACAATATACAAAATTTAAAACTACCAAACTATACAACATACACAGAAACATAAATTTAAAACAACTATAAACAGCTTTAAAAACTAATCTAGGATCAGTGAAGCTCATCACATATTGCTAAATGCCTGGGAAAAGAGAAAAGTTTTAACCTGGCGCCGAAAAGATATCATTGTTGGCATCAGATGGGCCTTGTTGGGGAGATCATTCCATAATTGGTGGGCCACCACAGAAAAGGCCCTCTCCCTTGTTGCCGTCCTCCGAGCTTCCCTATGCAGGATAGATATTACATTGTTGAGAGGGGACTTTTGGGAGCCTGATTGGGGCACTGCTTGATCCTCTAGGAATGTGTAGAAATGTACAGGTTGGAAGTGGAACTGAGGAACAGAAGGAATCAACAGGGAAAATAAAATAAATGACATTCTTATGATAAGGAGGGTGAAAAAGAGGAACTCAAACAAGATATTTGATTTTGTAAAATTACATATATCAGAAACATACCTGTTGTCAATTAGCAGTTTGTAACCAAATGCCAAATTATCATGCTGGAGAAGCAATGTTGCATTATGACGTTAGCGGTCTTGGTAATCTAAGCATTATCCCATTACACGGGTGAAACAAATGAACTACTTAGCTTTATTTAGTCTTATCACTTTTTGGCCACCTCTGTCAATATGTATTTATCTATTATATTTCTATATCGGTCAATAACCATACACATAAACTTTTAATTAAATGCCAAGGTAGAATCAGTCACTCTTTTTAAAAGGACTGAACAATTTTGATTTATTGTAAATTTTAACACATACCATAACTTATCAAGGGAATTTCTTTTCAGCGGATGAAGAATTTGATGAACTATGCTTTGAATTTGGTTTGGAACTTGATGAAATTGTGAGTATTTGTCATTGCTGTATATACTTGCAAAGCTATTCAAGATCTAGTATGTGTGGTATAATCCAGCTGCTGTCCTACCAAGTTTTCTTCCTTAATCATTAGGATCTAGTTCTGTAAAAGGCTTATTATATTGAATCCTTAGAATAATTACTATTGATTCTAGACATTTTTTCCCAAGTCCTCAGTACCCTGTTCAACTTTCAAGGAACTGTCTGTTCTTACTCCCAGACATCAAAATAGTTGGGCTGCCTTAATAAACTCATATTAAGCAACTCATATTATTTCCCCATGTAGGTATAATTTTTTCAAAGTGCACAATTTCTAATATGCACTTTCTGTAAAGCATATTTGCTTCATTTCAGACTTCCGAGAAGGACATTGTGAGCAAAGAGAAAGGTGATGAGAAAGCAGAAGGTGCCTCAGACATCGTTCTCTATAAAATTGATGTTCCTGCAAACCGGTATGATCTGCTTTGTTTGGAAGGTCTAGTCAGAGGTCTTCAGGTCTTTAAAGAGAGGTAAAGTGGCACTTGGAAATGTTGTATTTAGATAGTTGCTAACCTGTATTAGTCACGGGCTCACTGCTTAGCAGCCAGATGAAACACTTCAACTTGTTCAGCCCCCAACAGTCTTTGCCCCTGTTCAGATGACATGCTAAGCCATGGTGGTTAAGTATTTTGAGCTAAACTTTATGGCTTAGTGTGTTGTGTGAACCATTCTTAACCATGATGTCTACAAAACCACGCTTTAAACATGCTCACTACCCATTTACTGCAAAACGGTTAGCAGGCTAACCATGGCTTAGCGTGTTGTCTGAACAGGCCCACTGTGTAACTTGAGAATAGATGAACTGCCTTAAGCAAGCAAAGCTTGCAATACACTAGGAAGCAATTGAATGATTTATACACATACTCTGGATGTAAAAGTAACACTTTATTCTCATTTTTCCTGTCTTCCACTGAGAAGTTCATTATAATTAGAAAATCATATGACTTGCTTTACTTTCAGTTTATTTAATTTCTCTTTGTATTCATTGGATTTTATTTATTTTTAAGCAATATCTTACTGCAAAATAGTGTTCTGTCACTTGTAACTATTTTAGACTGTCCCAGACATACATTTAATCTTATGCATGTTTTCTCTAAATTCAGTCCCATTGCATTCAAGAAGACTTATTATCAAATGTTCACAATTCATACACCTCTAAAGAACACTGATGTATTTTAATTACTTTCAGCAGCGACAACAAAACAAGTACTGGTGTTTCCAGTAGATTTTACATGCTCTGAAAATATTAAATGACAGTAAAATAAACATTTGGTGCTATTTAAAATATTTAAGGCACAGCCCAGCCTTGTCTTACATATGTTGGTGAGAGACTGATGGAAAGGATGCTATGTGCACTCCTTAGAGAAAGGGAAGATTTTCTCTAAGCACCACTACTCTCATACTAGTATAAATCCCATGTCGCCATGGGCACTAGTAGTCTGGGAATGGTCAGATGAAAATTTTATTACATTTTTTACCACCCAATAGCCAAAGCTCTCTGGGCAGTTCACAAAAATTAAAACCACGAGGAACATAATAAAACATCCAACAAGCTAAAAGCCCAAATACAAAATACAATATAAAAAGTTTGGCTATTTCCCTTGTGACTGAAGCAACTTTACATGGGATCCGCCACTGTAATTTTTAAAATAAATGAAGTTACTAAACGTAAACTTAAAATAAAATGTTGAAATAAATGTACCGTAGTACTTCTTGGAAGGTAACGTTAAGGGTAAACATGAAGCCATTTTTGTGTTGTCCTTGGCATTGCCATGAAGTTCTTCCTGGGAGGCAGGGGGTGCAGTCTCCCAGTGGTACTTGGTGCTCTACTAAATGAATCAGCCCAGAGTCGACAGTCCAAGGGTACTGTCTGTTGGAGTGGTGTGTTCCTTCTGGCAAGGAGGAGAGAACCCATGGATAACTCATCACCTCTGTTGCGGGGCCAAGGGGCTGTTATACTTGATGCACATCCCGGGATGGATGTGCTGAAGGACCAAGGAACATAGGATCCTATTTGTGGGGGGCAGGAGAGCAACTGAACAAACTTTTGTCCCTCTTTTTTTCTTTCTTT
This sequence comes from Elgaria multicarinata webbii, assembly GCF_023053635.1. Taxonomy (NCBI): domain Eukaryota; kingdom Metazoa; phylum Chordata; class Lepidosauria; order Squamata; family Anguidae; genus Elgaria; species Elgaria multicarinata. The sequence goes on from NC_086178.1 coordinate 41,055,321, forward strand.
CTTTCTTCTTCTTCTTCTTTTTTTTTTTTTTGGCTATTAGAGCTCAGGCTTTGAGCTTCTTTGAACTTTCAAGCCAAAGTTTATAAAAAAATTAGCAGATCTCTAGTAATAAGTGTTATACACTAACATATTCTTATATAGATATCTGTAAATTTTCCTTTGATGTTACAAATATACTCTCTTTTAATGTTTCAGAATAAGGGCCCCACGATACAAAAAAATCATGCCACCCAGTGGTGAAATACAAAGGCTTACCATCACTGAAGAGGTAAATGAATCTAAACTATATCTCAGCATGATCAGCAAGATCAACAATAAATATTTGTCATAATTGTTCTTGAGCATCAATTTGTTAGAGGCAGGGGTAGGGTTAACCGACAGTGCTACAGCTGTTCGTTTTGATTTCATTGTAACCAGTGATACTTTTCCTGAAGATATATGTCCGAAAACACTGTGTCTAGCCTCTGATTGTACCTTTTTACATTGCAGACCACCCATGTCCGTCCTTATGCTGTGGCTGCAGTTCTTCGTAACATAGTTTTTGTCAAAGACCGCTATGATAGCTTCATTGATTTACAAGAAAAACTACATCAGAATATATGCAGGTTAGTTGGTAATAATTCATTCAGTCAATCAGGTATATTGGGGGGGGGGTTAATGATGAAATATCAAGCAATATTTTATAACTGTAATGATTTGCATACTGAAAGAGAGAGTCTTATACTTAGTAAGGAGTATTTTGAGATGTGTTTTTAATGATATTTTTAATCACTTAGTTATAAAGAATAAATTTTTGTATAACTATAGTTGAGAAAGCTTCTTGGATTAAAAAACCTTTTAGAACCGTCACATTTGATATGCATTTTATTGTGTAACATTGGAAGCTCATTTCACATACCTGTAGCACAAAATTAAGGGCACAATCCTATCTGGATGCCCATCAGACTCTAAACTCAGAAGCTGATGGGCATCCTATACAGAGCAGGAGGAATGTGGAGGTGATCTTTGCCTTCATACTTCTCCTAATCTGTATTTCATTTAGATGGACATTTTTGCCCCATGTAGCTGAGGTGCTGGGGAAGGGAGGGGATTCCTCATAAGCCAGTCTCCCAGTCTCCTCCCCTCTGTGTCCACGGGAATGCCCCTTTTATCTTCCCTTTGCAGTTGCTGGTTCTTCCTGTGCTGGCTGCAAGAGGGTGGGGAGCTCAGACTCCTGGGTCTGAGGTCAGATTGCTGTCTCTGACCTCAGATCCAGGAATCCAAACTACCCTAGACTCCAGACGCTGTCTAGGGGCCATAGGATTGTCCTCCCATGACTTCATATTTCTGTAAAGGTTCTGCACCTGCGTTTTTCATTAGGACACTATTTAATGGGAATTTCAGGTATGGCTTGCATCTTCATTACTTATTTGTCTTGTTTTTCTTTTAGGAAAAGATCATTAGTTGCAATTGGTACCCATGATCTAGACACAATCACTGGCCCATTCACATATACAGCTAAACCACCATCTGAAATTAAATTCAAACCCTTGAATCAGGACAAGGAATATAATGCTTCTGAAATCATGGATCTGTACAAGGTGGGTGCCTTCAAACCAGTAAAAGGGAGGAACTAGAAGGATTGCAAATGTTAACAGAGGTACACTGTTCACAATCTAGAAAATCCTACAAACTTGTTCTCTTTATGTAGTTTTGTTTCTCAGTCAGCTCTCCATACTACATTAAAATAAAATAAAAACCACCTTTGAAATGCTAGGAGTGCAAGGCACAAAGCAAAAATATATAGCAGCCTTTCCCAGCCTGGTACCCTCCAGATGTTTTGACTAGAACTCCTATCAACTCTAACCATTATGCATGCTCGCTGGGCTGATGGAAATTGTAGTCCTAAACATCTGGAAGGCACCAGGTTGGAGAAGGCTACTCTTGAGCATCTCTAAAGTAGCTTTCTGGACTGACATTTTGCACTAGATTTGGCACCAAAAGAGATTATTATTATGTTGAGAACATGTTTCTTAGGAATTACATTGTTGCAATATATCAAACAGACTCCATTCAGACACTATATGAAGCTGGGTTTTTCATTTCCAAATGTTTAAGAGGAAAACTATGCTTTAGAGCTGCTTTTCTGGCCTGAGTAGCAGTGTCAGTCCCAGCATGAGACCGAATACATTTTTTAAAAAGTTTAGTTCTCTTGAAGGTGCCTACATGTACCATTATAAGCTCCTGAAAGAAGATCACAACAACAGTTAAATACAAGGAAGAAAGTTAATATGTTTGGTGAATTGGACTCTGTTTTCCAAGTGTGTTTGTGTGTGTGTTCTTTAGCATATGACATGTGAAGTTCTTTAACATATGACACAATTTTGTACTAGGGATTGAAATGTATTTTAGAAGCATTAGCATTGTTTTCTGCTTGTTTAAATAAGATCATGATGCTGTAGTTATGAGATGATAACTTGCGTGCAGTAACTTCTGCAGAAAGAATTGTAAACATCAACTCATGTTTATTTGTTTTAGACGGATAGTCATCTTAAGCATTATCTACATATTATTGAAAATGAACCACTTTATCCAGTTATCTACGATAGCAATGGTGTTGTTCTTTCCATGCCACCAATAATCAATGGTAAGACTGTTCTTTGCTAATTTTGTGTTAATTTGCTGCTGCCGAGGAATGATATTTCCTCCCTGTTACAGTCTGGTGAAGTTCCTTGTGATGGTCATACCAGTAGAGCTATTCTCAACTTCTAATTGTATCGAATCTGTAATGAAAAAGGAATGAAATATTTTTGTTTAAAAGTGTAAAATTGCAACTTCTTTTAAAAATGTAAATTGTAAATGCAAGGAAGAGTTGCTCAGAAACAAATGAATCACATAGGTACTTGCCTGTGCCAAACTTGCAAACCATGTTTGTTGCTATGTAATGTGTGAAACAGCTCCAAGACCCCAATATTTTTGAGCCCATCTTTATAATGATATTGTAGAACTGCAGAAGTTTCACTCCAAAAAACATGGGCATGGATGGCAGTTAATATTTCCATTTGTTGGTAGTTATTACTTTAACTCAGAACAGTTGTTCAGTTTTATCATGTATCCTTCTAGTACTGAACATTGTTTTCAAATGTAGTAGCTTGCCTCCATTTATTTAAAAAGTAAGTTTAGTGTTTTTGTTTTTCTTTTGCTATGATAAAGTCATGACTGCAATCTATTAAGACAGTCTTACATAACCATATGATGCTTTCTAATTGTCAACTCTAGAAATGGGGGAAACAACTCTATGTTGTAGCCAATCTCCCCTTACAATTAGACAGCCATGGGAGCATGGTGCTGTAATACTAAAGATGGGCTGTGGAAGTATTGCGTATTGGTTTCAGAGAAACGTGTTTGTGCATAATGTACTGGGATGAATTGATGTGAAAGGATTTAAAACCTCTTTGTGGCTAACCCATAGGATTTCATATGAACTTCATGTGGGCAACTTTTTTCTCCTGTGCTGCTTTTTCCTCTTTGTCTGGACCTATGTTCTAAAATATATAGTCAAAAGTGTTTACTGACAGATGAAATAATTCAATGCAGGATTTAATGAGGAAAACAAATGAAAACTAAATATATTTTTATTGACTAGGAATATGCAGTTCTAAAACCAAGAATAGTCTTGCTGAGGAACATTGAAAAGTTGAGGAGTTTTTGGTATTCATGGTTGAGTAGAGGATAGGGTATAAGAACAAAGTATGCACTGAAGTTGTTGAAATGATCTCAAATCTGTGTTACTCAGAACAGATCTTAGATCATTTCAACAACTTCGGTCCTTTTGGGCAACGTGCAAGCTTGAATTGTTCAGTGTCATCATTCAAAACATTTAATATTAATTTTATTTAGAGTATTAAAACATATCAATTTTGCTGCGTGGTTTTATCCTGGTTGTGCTTTTTATATTGTATTTTGTATTTGTGTTTTTAACTTGTTGGTTGTTTTATGACGGTTTTAATTTTTGTGAACCGCCCAGAGAGCTTCGGCTATTGGGCGGTATAAAAATGTAATAAATAAATAAATAAATAAATAACATATCCAAAGCTGTGTTATATCCCAGGATGGTTCACAGTAAAACTTCATGAACAGAAAAATACAATAAGCAATAACAAAACATTTTTAAAAGCACTTAAAGGTGCAATTCTTTGAATGTTCAGACAGGAAAAAGTCCAACAAGTCCTGGCATTCCCCAACCAGCCATGCTGGGTCGGGAATATTGGGGGTTGTAGGATTATAATTTTTTGTCTAAACATGCATAGAATTGTGCCCTAATGATGTTCAACTTCTTGAGTTGTTTGGGATTGATCTTAATACCCATCATTTCTTTAAATCCTATCATCTGCATGTACTTAAACAACAACACTCTCGTCTTTAGAGAAATATTGATTAGTAATCTACAGGCTCTTATGCCTTTTCCAGCTTCAGGAAATACTGATGTATCCTCAAAGACAGCATATTTCAGGTGCACTCTAACCCTTGACTTCTTGCTGAAGAAGTATTACTTAATGTATTTTGAATTATGTTTGCTATTGTTTTCAGCTGGATTTAAATGCAAAGCTCTACCATGTTTGTAAAAATGAATGCAAGAGCAGCAGTTGACACCAAAATCTTAAAATATTAGCTTTCCACTAAATGTGCCCTTCTCCAACGACTTCTTTCCCAGGCCCTGGTTCCAAAACTATATATGTAGGTTTATCCATACAGATGTGTTTTCATAGAACCTATTCAGACAACACAGTAAGTCGTGGTGGTTAAGCATTTTGAGCTAAACATTATGACTTAGCATGTCGTGTGAAGCAATCTTAACCATGGTGGCTACATAACCACAGTTTAAACATGCTCACTAACCATTTGTTGTGAAAGGGTTAGCAGCATAATCATGCCTTAGCGTGTTGTCTGAACAGGCCCAGTGTTTCTTCCTGACAGCAGCTCAGCTCTAGGAACTGAATGCTGCGCTGCTCCTGGAAATGAGTGCAACTTTATCATACATCCTGTTGCACAGGATGAGCAACTGTGGATGGAGGAGAGCAAGAACCCTGGCTGGACACTTGCATGCCCTTGTGCGTGTCTAAAAAGGCTCCTTGGATCCCAGCCCAGATGCATATTTGTTATGTTGTATCATCAGGTGTATTAGTAACTCAGTGAAGGTGCTGTGTAAGTAATAGAAGGGTCTCTGGGCCTGTCCATATTTAAAATAAGAGGTCAACCTGTGCGACATCAAACAGCTTCAAATATCTGTATCTGTATTTTCTAGGGGACCATACAAAAATAGGTCTTAACACCAGAAATGTGTTGATTGAATGTACAGCCACAGATCTTACCAAGGTAAATAAGCTTGATAAAGAAGCAAAATATAGAACAAAAGTATAATTTTGATTTGCAAAGTAACATGGAAATAATGCATCTTTGATGCTAACCATAACTTTTTGCATATATTGATCTCCACAAATACGTCCTCAGCAAAGTGGATGTGAGAGTTCAGGTTGATGTTTTACAAAGGGAGCCTATTTCTAAAGCCACTGGATTGTGGGACACTGTTGTTGGGCTAACCTTTGTCCCTCTGGAAATTGAATTTTAGATCAGTGATCCTTATAGGACCACGGCCAGTCAAAGCTCTGGTCTTCCGGCAGCCTCTGAGACACTCACCTCATCTTGTGGAGCAAATCAGTCAGTTTTAGCCTGTGGAATTGGGTTGGGTGGCTTCCCCACACTCCTTATTTTGTGGAAACTGTTATTTCTGAAAATTAATGCACTAGGTTAACTTTTGCACTGTGAACTAACATTGTAACTTTGCATTTATAATAAATCACATATCTTAATCTAAGAATGAGCATATTGTCTGTCTTTTAGGCAAAAATTGTCCTTGATATCCTCGTCACAATGTTCAGTGAATACTGTCAGAAGCCATTCACGTGAGTCAGTAGGAACTCTTTTATTTGTAAATATGTTCATTTCCTTTTATATCCTGTACTTTAAACATGTTTGCTTGTTTCCCCCCTTAGTGTTGAAGCAGCAGAAGTAACTTATCCCAATGAAAAAAGCTACATCTTTCCAGTGAGTATTACAGAAGTAATAAAATTGTAGCCAATTAAGGGTTTTTATAAATACAAGGTTCTTGAACACTTTTTTAAAGGAATCATAAGTCAGCATATACTCATTCTCTGCCTGGTTCGCACACAGGGCCCTCTAAATTCCATTCCTAATTTGTTCTCTTGCATTCCTTATTTACTGAGTCCAGTTTAAACTATTTTCCCACAACTGTCCCACTTAGCATCTTCAAGTACTGTGTTGGCCCAAGATGTACTGCCTGGAGTGGAGCCCAGTTGGTGCCTTTTAACCTCTCCTCACCCGAGTCAACACGTACAAGAAGACATTGTGCCATTGGACACTAATTCCTGTCATCAACTGTCCTCCCTCCTGTTGCACCTGAAGCAGGTTGCTTCACCCACTTGTATGGCTCTGTTTAAGTAGGCTTTCTGGTCTTCCAACACACTGTGCATTGTGCACCACTGGGTATGCGAGAGGAGTATACACTCACAGACCCAAATATTTAGTCCAACTTCTATAGGGGAGATACATTCCATTTTTTAGTTCTGTACTGCATACTCTGTTGCTAAAGTGGCATCCAAAGCAGCGTACAGCGACATAGAATAGTATAAATCAAATAATAAACATAAGCATAACCATAAATAACCATATTCCGTTAAAACATCTTTTAAAAACAACCCAAAGAATGGCTGGGAACCTCCCATGTGCTTCTATAGTCAGGGGTGTGTTTGTTTTCTCATTGAGCATCAGCAGGCCCCCATGCCTCCTAGAGTGCCTCCCTAGAGAGGGCTCTCTGACCTTGGAGTGGAATGGGTGCAGAAGGCTGCTGCTGGAAATGGGGGGCTGAAAAGCCCCCATGTGTGAGCAGCGCACTGTGGGTGCTTTGATCTTAGCCTGTATCAATAAGGAATTAAAACCAGATCCAGCCCTCTTCAGCCAGCACAAAACATCTTGCTAACAAGCTAGGTTTTAGCTAACTTCTGAGATGCTTGCAAGGGAGTGACTTCCAATAGTAGCATGTTCTAGAGCATGGAGGCCATGACAGAAAACATGCATCTCTCTGCCCTCACAATCCTCACTTTTGTAAAAGCTGGGAGACACAGATCTGAAGGAGTGCAGAGGGACCTATGGAAGTAAGTGCTCCTTTTAGTAAGCAGGCTTCAGACTGCCTAGGTTGTTAGAAAATAATGGCCAGTAATTTGAAGTGGCACCAGCAGCACATGGGAAGACAGTGCAATTGATCCAGCATAAGACTGTTGTGTCCCATGGCTAGTCCCTTTCAAAAGGTGAGAACATAAGAAGAGCCATGCTGGATTAGGCTGAGGGTCCATGTAGTCCAGCTGTCCATTCACATAGTGGCCAACCAGCTGTCCATCAGGAACCCGCAAGCAGGATATGGGTATAACATCGCCCTTCCGCCTATGTTCCCCAGCAAGTGGTGTATGTAGGCTTACTGCCTCTGATACTGGAGGTAAAACATACCCATCAGGACTAATAATCATTGATACCGTCTCCTCCAGGAATTTGGCTCCCCCCTTTTAAAGCCATCCAAATTAGTGGCCATCACTAAATTCTGCAGTAGCAAATTCCATAATTAAACTCTGCACTGTATGACGAAGTACTTCCTTTTATCTGTCCTGAATCTTCTACCAATCAGCTTCATGGGAAAACACTGGGTTCTAATATTATGAGAGAGGGAGAAAAATGTCTGACTATCCATATTCTCCACACCTTGCATAATTTTGTATACCTCTGTCATGTGTCCACTTACCCTTCTGAACAGTCTTCAAAGGCAGCCCCACATAAAGCACATTGCTGTAGTCAGTATATTACCAAAACAAGGATGACTGAAGCTAAATCAGTCGGTGAGAGGTGCCACCTGAGAATCCAGTACCAAAGCAGTTTTGTTCAAGAGTGCATCTGTTCTATGCACCTTGTCCTTTTAGGAGGAGTTTAATCCTGTCCAGGACTGAGAGAAGCGGAAGCCCTCCAGACCTAGGCTTTCCTATCATTATAACCTCTGTCTTGTCTGGGTTAAATTTCAGTTTGTTTATCCTCATCCAGCCCATAGTTGTGATCATGCATTCATTGAGGGACTGAACTGCTGTTCCTGGATTTGTTGAAGATTAAAAACAGTGCTGAGTGCCATCAGCATATTGATCACATTGCACTCTCAAACAGCTGGATGATTTATCCATGTATATAGATGTTAATCAGCATTGAAGACAAGAAAGACCCTTGTAAAAAAGTAGCTGTCAGCATAGCTCTGAGAAGGAAGAAAATGGTCAAGAGTTGGTTATGATATGGCTGCTCATTGCGGGAACTTCTGAACCCGATGTGCTACACACGCATTTCACAGCAAGAGAAACTGTGTCAGTTAGCCCACATTCATTTCCCAGTGATCTGCTAAACCTTGGCAGTAGAGATAGACTTGTGTGTAGTGAGCAGCTCAGTTAGGCAGGGGGGATAGCTGAAGGTAACGTATTTGTTTCCCAGCCTGCTGGTGATTCTTGTGTAGTACTGCATATAGAGATGGAAAAAGCTTCCTAAAGATTCTTTCTTTCTCTTGTTAGGGTAAGACTATTTGTCCCTTTGCAAAGGTGGTATCAGTTGGATTGTGGAGACTAAGGGTCTTGACAAACCACAGTTTTCTGATTAAATGGTGAGAGACTTTAATAAAGTGCTTTTTCATGCAATGAATAATTGAGGATATTTTGATGGCCGCCAAATTGGATGGCTTTTAAATATGATTGCACTGATTCATGGGGAATATGCCTATCCATGGCTGTTAGCTAGCCTACTAAGAATGCTTGTGATTAAAGACAGTATACCTCTGATCACAGCCTGGTGAGGTTGAACAACTTTTCATAGTTACTTTTGTTATGCGAACCAATTCTTAAGTTCTTAGACTGAACTGACGTCTGTATTAAAATTTCCCTCCTTCTTTGTAGGAGCTGGCTTATCGTCGTGAAAAGATAAAGCCCGAAATAATGAACAAGAAAATAGGAATTAGGTATGTTAAATATCTCCTCTTTTTTGAAAAATGCACATAAGCATGCCAGTGACAGCATTTGTGTGACATTTCTAATGCATGCTACATTATTCAATTTTTAGCATGTAGTAAAACTAGGCAGAACTGGTCACTTGACAACTCTTCCTGTTTGAGATCTAGGATATTTTTATTCCAAGTATTCTCCTATAGTACGCTGTAACTATGAGGACTTAACAGCTATATGTTGAGGGAATACATTTGGTTGGAGTGGAGGGGAGTTAGGATACTTGCTCAAAATGCCAGTGGTTAGTATTTGAAAACTATAAGGCAGATTCCTTTTAGAAATTGAAAGTTCTTATGAATTAACTCCACACCAAGTGTCACAACGAATGGCATTGTACTTCTGGAGACAACTATTTTATGTCCTCGTTTGATTTGTGAGGGCGTTTTGGCTATTTTGGAGCTATAGTGCTTGATCACTGCAAATGAAAGGCAGTGGCTTCAGAATGAAACCATGTGACATTTCCTCTTTAAAAAATTGCTCTTGCTTTTGTTTTAGTGAGACTCCATCAAGCCTTGCAAAGCTGCTCACCAGAATGTGTTTGAAGTCACACGTCATAGGGAATGGGAACAATATAGAGGTCGAAATCCCTCCTACCAGAGCTGACATTATCCATGCGTGTGATATCATAGAAGACGCAGCAATAGCGTATGGCTATAATAACATTCAGATGACTGTTCCGAAAACATACACCATAGCTAATCAAGTAAGATTGCACCCTTAAGTAAACAGTCTGTATTGTCGGTTAAAAGGCTAGAGGTATGCCAGAAGGGTTCTTAGAAGAAAACTGCGCCTAAGAATTAAAACAATATTCTGTCCTGTCTTGTAACAAGGGGAGCTTACCATAGCAAGGATACAAAACAGATGCCCAACTGATCTGAGAAACTCAAACGACCTGCAGTGAATGGGCTTTCAAAAAAGGCAAGGTTTAAACCTGGAGGCCATATTAAATCTCGAACCGGGAATTGCATTTCCTCCGTAAAGACCAGATGTAGCTGGTTGGGGTTACCTTGTTTTTCCTTTTTTTTTTTAAAGGGCGCATAGCAGTCATCTCCATGATTTTGTGATATTCATTGAGCTGAAAGTTTTTTTAAAAAATGTTTTCTTTCCTCTCTAGTTACCTCTCAATAAGCTCACGGAACTTCTGAGGGAAGATTTGGCAGCGGCAGGCTTCACCGAAGCACTAACTTTTGCTCTGGTGTGTGTTAAAGATCTATTTCTGGAGGTTAAGACTTCAGTGGCAGAAGCTGTATTTTACAAGGGTGTCGACTGCAGCAGTGTTTTCTGATTGTTCTATCAGGTCTTGATTTTACATGACCCTACACTAGTAGTGGAAAGTAATAGTTGTTCTGGTTTTGAGCTTTAAGACCCAACATAACTGACCTTGCCCTACTCACTTTGCTCTCTCTCTCTCTGCGTAATCTAATCAGGAGGTTGGAGAAAGAAAAGCTGTCTTCAATACTCAGGTCTTCAGTGCAGAACTGAGACCAACTGAGAACATCTATTCTGAAAGGAAAATAAGTTTACTGGTGCCGCCTTTTGTGTCAGGGGAGTTAAGTCATGACTGACTGCTCTGCTATCTCTTGAACAGAAAGGAACTTCCCAGACCAACATCTATGTTTGTTCTGATTTTGTAACGTGTATATCAAAATGTGGTATGTCAATAGATAACAGAGAAGGGAAGTGATCAGCTAGAGTCAGGAGGTAAACACTTCTTTGTGAGAGGGGGCAGTCTTAGCCACTTTGAAAAAGGTAGTTATGAGACTGCTTTTCAAGAAACACTTGTGCCCTGAGGATTGTGATAACTGGCTAGTCAAATTATTGGATGAAACTGATTATCTAGATTTATCTCCATCTGGTTTTAGACTCGGTTTCAGCATAGAAACTCTTTTGGTCACTGTGATGGATGATGTTTGCTGGGAGAAGGACTGGGGAAGTACGACCCTGCTAATTTGGCTTTTCAGTGGTTTTTGGCCATCGTATCCTGGATAGGCTATCTGGGCTGCCACTTGCGGGGTTGCCCCTACTTGGATGGCCAAATGATACTGGGGGACTACTGCTCAACCTAATAGTATGGGTCCCTGCAGTGCTTCATGTCTTTCCCCCTGCCTTCTGTAACCTCTACATGAAACTGTCAAGTGAGATCATTTGGGGATTTGAAGCAAAGTGTCTCTAGTATGCTGATGACACCCTCTCTACCTTTCCCGTTCATTGGCATCAGGTGAGGCTATGGAAGTCTTTGGGTTCAGTAATGGACTGGCAGAGGTTCTGTGTTAGGTCCTTCATATGACCAAGGCAGTGGAATCCAATCTGTTGTGGATGGGGTTGTACTCCCCTTAAAGAACCAGGTTTGCATTTCGGGGATGCTGTTAGCCCCGGCGCTGTCCCTTAAGGCCTAGTTGGTATCTGTGGCGCTGCATGTCTTTCAGGCAACAACTGATGCACTAACTTGGACAGAGAAAGCTTTCCATTTTAGTTAGCTGCTAGGTTGACTAACTGGAACCCATTATAGAAAATGTCTCTCAGCAGTTCTTAAACAGCTACACTGGTTGCTGTAGATTTCCAGGCACAATTCAAAATATGTGTTGTTACCTGTGGAGCCATAAATGGCTTGGAACTTGGTTACCTGAAAGACTGCCCTCTGCCTTGCAAATCTGCTTCAACCTTCTGATGGGAGTTGTAGGCCAAAAGATCTAGAGTGACACAAGTTGTCCACCCTTGAAATGGACAGATAACATTAGTGATATTAAACTACAGATTGGCCCAGTTGGCTTGGTTCCTGTTCTGATTATTCCTAGATGCTTAACTTAAGTATGAGATGTCTCAGATAATTACTCTGTCATTTACATAGCCCTCCATCCTATTGTGTATTTTAAACTTGCATTAGACTGTGCAGTCCCCTGTCATTGTGTATTGCTATAGTATGCGAACTGTACACATATTCAATCCTACATGCTTACTACTAATACACGCAGTCTTTCCAAGTATTAAAGACGGTTGTATTGTGTCAACATACATATAATGCATGGGACATGGGCAAGCAGGTAGTCCTGCTATGTTTGACATACACATTTTGGTGAAGATATGAATAAGCTGTAGTTTATTTAGAAAGCAAGTAATAGTGGCCACCTAAAGCAGTGTTCGAGAAAATTCCTAAAATTGACACAAGTATGTAAACTGTGAGCAGTATTGCCTCTGCTGTTTCCATTGTGCTTATGGGACACACTGCTTGTGCAACTGGGCTTTTGCGCATCTAAAAATGACTCAGGAAACTAGCGGATACAATTGTTTCCAGATAGGAACACGTCAGTAGTGCTTCCTCCCTTGAGCTCCACTGACCACCCCTATTCTGGAAGCAAGTGGAAACACTAGTTTTAGATTACTTTAGAACCACAAAAGCCCTGTGGCATCAGCTGTGGGTCCTACAAGCACATGCATGCAATATAATATTATTCTGTATTTTTAATATCCTGTATTTGAAAATTGTATGGGCTTTTCAGTAGGAATTCATATTAACCTCAGTATGGGCGGTATAAAAATGTAATAAATAAATATAAATATAAATATATAAATAAATGTTTTAATCCTGACATATTAAGTGATGTTATCTCCAGTAGTGATTTTTCCCCAAGTAAACAAAGCATAAAAATGGAGTATTACTGAAATACGTAATACTGTAACACCAAAGCTAGCATATCACAGGACCATCAGAACTAGTAGCCATTGATAGCAAAAACTCCCAAACAAGGCTATCTAGTTATTTTTGCACTTGAGTTAGAATTCATGTGGTTGAATTAAAATCATTTGTTTTCTTCCCACTGGCAAATCTTAGTGTTCCCAAGAAGACATTGCTTATAAACTGGGGATTGACATCTCTGCAACCAAAGCTGTACAAATAGCAAATCCGAAAACAGCAGAATTTCAGGTGAGAACTACAAACTCAGTGCTAGCTCATATTGCTTGAAAATTTAAAGTTGGGATGGGGAATGAGTATCCTCCAGATGTTGTTGGGCTAGAACTCCCATCTCCCTCACTATAGGCTATGCTAGCTGGGGCTGATGGGAATTGCCCCATGTTCTCATCTGTGAATTGACTAATGAAGAGCTTTGGTTTACTGTGGCATTTAAGAGTGAACATAAGAAGAGCTATGCTGGTATCAGACCAAGGGTCCTTCTAGTCCAGCATTCTGTTCGCTCAGTGGCCAACCAGCTGCTCACAGGATTCCCACAAGCAGGACATGAGTGCAACAGAATCCTCCCACCCATGTTCCCCAGCAACTGGTGTACACTGGCATACTGCCTCTGATATTGGAGGTAGCATATAGTCATCAGGACTAGTAGCCATTGATATATAGCCTTCTCCATTAATTTGTCTAAGCCCCTTTTAAAGCCATCAAAATTGGTGGCCATCACTACATCTTGTGTAAATGAATTCCTTATTTTTAACTATGTGCTGTGTGAAGAAGTCCTTCCTTTTATCTGTCCTGAATCTTCCACAATGAAATGTGTAATTGTGCTGCAATCCTAACCCCCGGAACTAACTCGCAGGGGAAAGTTAGGAACAGAGGGCTTTAAAAACAAACAGAAACACTGTTCCGGCAGGCGGACAAACAGAAAATTTCCACCCCCACCTTCTGCTTTGGCTGACACAAGCCAGCAGGACTAGTCCAGGTGGTAGAACTGTCTTGTTGCTCCCTCCCCTGCCCCAATTTAGGATTGCTGTGTTCATTTCAAAGATCTTACTTTATCGTTCTCAATTTTTGTGGTCCGTTCTGATTATCTTTTGTAATACTTAACTTCTTTGTTGGATTCTCCAGTTAATTTTACTGAGTTTTTTCAATGAGATAAGATTTTTGGATAATTAATATAGAACACCTTTCTAAAAAAATGATTTTCCCACGAGCCAGTGCTGTGAACGTTGAACTTTGTTGGCAGACTGTAAAGGGTTGAGAATTGCTGTGGAGTGAGGGACAAACAAGGGAGAAATTAATATATTTCCTGTCAATGTTGATATTCCACTGTTGTCATGGGCTGCTCTCCGGTGGAGATGTTCTTTCCCATAGACAAGCTTAATATATAAATTTCTCTATGTGACCTGCAGGTGGCACGCACTGCCCTCTTGCCTGGACTCCTGAAAACAATTGCAGCTAATCGGAAAATGCCTTTACCTCTGAAACTCTTTGAAATCTCTGACATTATAGTGAAAGATTCCACCAAGGGTAAGAGAATTTCTGTGTAACACTGATGTCTTAAAACGTTAAGGACATGATTGAGTCCTCCACTAGTGCAGCCCTCACTACAGAGAGGATTCCTATAGGCATGACAGAGCCCAGTTTTTCCTCTGCCTGTGCTCATGGATGGATGTTAAGAGGGAATGGAAGCCTGTGTCCAGCTGCCATATCCCGATCCAGCCCTTCCCATATCCAACTTGTACCCCTTGGTGCAAGTTACGAGCGTACATACATGCACAAACTTCCCATTCCTCCTTAAGTCCTTTTGAACTGGTTAGGCACAGTCATGTGTGGACATAGGTGTAGAGGGAGCGTCAGGGCTCTTTTAAGTGCCTAGAAATCCTTTGCACGTCCTTTGTTAAAATTGGGAGTATTCAGGTAGTAATGGCGTAGGAAAGATGTACTTTTCCAAAATACAAGTGTCTTATAGATTTTGTGTTGCTAGAGGGCAGCATCTACCAGTTTTATTTCTCCCTGCATTTTCCCAGCTTGTGAAAGGTCAGTTAACTGTCTTGCAAATTGCATGGAACAGGATCTTCAGACAGCACTTTGAAGTCTCTATGATACATATGTAATTTATGCTAACATACTTGGATGTTCCGTTTTTTTAAAACATAGCAGAGTTGTTTTATGGAATGATGCAATAGGTTTCTAGTTAGAGTGAATTGAGGCTCGTCCAAGAAAGCTTAGCTCAGGTTTGGCAGCATGTCTTCCGTGTGACCTTCATAACCAATGAACGTCATAACCAAGTACAATATTTCAAATCTGCCTGTCATTATTTTGTGGGGAGAAGCTATAGCTGTTAGTACCTTCTAATTAAGATCCAGACTATGGGCCTAGTCCTCACTGTGGTGGTAAACCTGGACCCGAGCTACTTCAAACTGTAGGTGGAGACTTACATTTTTGGTTGCTAGAGGGCAGCACACACCAGTTTTATTTTTCATTGCATTTTGTTGGCTTAGCTCTTCCTCTGAATAAGCTGAAGGGAATCTTGTGTTTGTGCTTCCCCTTCCCTTCACTCAGCTGGGAAGGAGGAGCTTGGCTGGGTGTGGAGAAATGTGCATAGGGGGACATGTTTCTCCCTTTCTCATAATACTAGAATCCGGGGTCATCCTACGAAGCTGATTAGTGGGAGATTCCAGACAGATAAAAGGAAGTACTTCTTCACACAGCCATAGTCAAACTATAGGATTCGCTACCACAAGATGTGGTGATGGCCACCAATTTGGATGGGTTTAAAAAGGGATTAGTCAAATTCCTGGAGGACAAGACTGTCAATGACTGCTATTCTGGATGCCTCTACAGTACCTCCAGTATCAGAGACAGTAAGCTTTTGTACACCAGTTGCTGGGGAACATGGGTGGGAGGGTGCTGTTGCTTGTGGGTTGCCCGTCAATATCTGGAGGGCCACTGCATGAACAGAATGCTGGATTAGATGGACCCTTGGTCTGATCCAGCATTGCTTTTTCTTATGTTCTTAATTCTGGGAGCCTCCACTAGTGGTCTGACATGGTACAGTTCAAAAGCAGGTTTACCAGTGCCGCCAGATTTAAGCCCAGGAAAGAGTTTTTTTTTTTTTAATTATTATTTTAAGAAAAGTTATTTCATTTCATTCACTTCATTTATTATATTTCTATACTGCCCAATAACAAAAGCTTTCTGGATAGTTTCCAAAGATTAAAAACCTTAAAAAGGCATTATACTTAGTATAAAACCATTTATGTACAAACAGTCAACACACGCAAAGACACACGTATATTAAAATAATAATAATAACGAACAATAAGAAAAATCTAGAACTTGATTTAAACCTCATCATATGCTGTCAAATGCCTGAGAGAAAAGCTAGCCATGTTGGCACCAGTTGTGCATTGTTGGGAAGATAATTTCATAATTGAGGGGGCACCAGTGAGTAGTCCCACTCCCTTGTTGCTGCCTTCCAAGCCTCCCTCAGAGGAGGCACCTGGAGAAGTTCCTTGTAGTGTGCAGTATGTCCATGCCAGGAGACATGCTCCATCAGGTATTGTGGAATTGCGTATGTTCCTTTGGATCTATACCTTTTGATCAGTGTGTAGGTGTAAATGAACGTTGATACTAAATGGGTTTAAATCAGGCAATGTCCTTTGAAATGCAGTCTTTACAAAGTTGATAACTTTGGCTTGCTTTTTTTTTTAGATGTGGGTGCAAGAAATCAGAGAAATTTCTGTGCTGTCTACTATAACAAAAACCCTGGTTTTGAGATAATCCATGGATTGCTAGACAGAGTCATGCAGCTCCTGGATGTCCCACCAAGTAAAGAGAATGGATATTATATTAAAGCAACTGAAGGTAAGGAAAGCTTAGACAATGCACACAAACCTTAACTTCTTGTCTGCATTGGGCCAAATTGCAAGCCCACCTGGACAGTGTCTGATTCACTTCTAGATACTGGACTTTGTGTGTTTAGATTCTTGACTGCCTCACTTTCAGTGCCTTTTCACCAAATGCTCTGATTGCTCCATTTACTCCCTACATTAGCTCACTATGACCTGGCATAGTCACTTGGTTGGGGAAGGCTGTTCTGTAGCATTTCTATTGCTGTTAATCATAGTTTCTCTTAGGCTTAGTATTTAGTAAGCCCCTGCACAGATGGAAGGATGAGAGTTTGCCTTGTATGCTGCCAAGTTGCAAGCGCAATGATTTGGAGCAAATGGCTTGGAACCTAAGTAGCACAAGCAGAAGGAAACTTAAGGCCACTTTCCTATTCCCTCTGGCCCTGTGCATTCCCTGCAGAATCCTCTCTGCAGGGTCAGGGGACCCTCTTGTACAGTGAGGGATGGGATGCAAGAGCCCACTGCGGAAAGGGGAATTGGCCCAAACAGGGCAAGGACCAGCTTGAGTGAGCTGCATTTTGTTCGCACAACTTAGGATCCAAGCCACTGTGTAGTTCTACTGATGCAGGAGAATGATCTTGCTAACAGTGCAGGCGCTTTGTGTATTGTTTATTTGTACAAATGTATATACTACTGAAGATAAACATACCACATTGGTGTAAAACATTAAAACCACTATATAAAACCATTAAAATTGCAACAATAATTTTTCATCGCAAGAGTTAATGCAGTGTTGCTCCGCAGCTTTTCTTGTAGAGTTTCAGATGTTTGTGGAGCGTAGGAGCTCTTTACTTTGTACCATGCGACTGAAAGATATGTAGAGTTGAATGTCAAATGGGCTATAGTATGAGGCCAGGCTTTGAATCAAAAAGCATTAGAATGAGTCATTTATTTGTCCTAGTTCAGAATATACCATATATATGACTTCATTTTTTTTAAGTGAGATTTATATATTTCTATGGGATGTGTTTATGTTTTTTTAAAAAATGTTCCTCCACAACTCCTTTTGTCTTGCAAAGTTATGTTGAACTATAAATTTCTAGTATCTTCCTTAAAAAGAAAATTAGAGAGCTAAAAGCTTATCTATGTGGTTGTCAAGCAGGCATTAAAATTGTACTATAAATCAGTGTAAAGATGTACGTATGTATGATTCCTGTAGTTAGTTTAATGTATGTGTTGCAACGGCATACATCAGATTTCTGACCAGGTTAGAAAGCCTGAGTTAAAACATTGTGCATTTAAAATATAAAACTTTGCTAAAAAGTATAAAATTATCTGACTCATTTCAGAATTTAGCTAGAGAAATAAGGTGTCTGTTTACTGTATAGGTTCATTCTTGTTCCATATGTGCAAGCCACGGCTATTAGATCACCTTCTGTTACAGTAATACGTAAATATCCATTAAGTTAATCTTGGGTCGTAACCTTTTTGCCCTTATAGCAACACCTGTGCAACTATTGCAGATGCTTGAAAATATGGGTGAAATTGTGATGTTCCCCAGGCCTTCACACTAGTGTTTAGTGTAACTGGAGCCCTGCAATGTATTGAGGGAGAAATTTAGCCCTGAGTGATCAAGTGTATTACAAGATGAAACCTTGCTCATTTTTAAACCTTGCTCATTCTGGGACAACCCAAAATATTTACTGTCTGACACTTAATGGGATCATAAATACATTTTTCCAATTTAGCATCCTTTTCAGAAATGAAGGATTAGATCTAGATTAATTTGGTCATGCTTTAGTCCCATTGAAATCAATGGGACAGATTAGTCGACGAACTTATGCCCCATTTATTTCAGTGGGACTAAAGTATAGCTAACTTAGTCTGGAACCAACTCTAACAGTACAATCCTATACATGTCTACTCAAAAGTAAGGATGTGTTCAATGGGACTTACTCCCCGGTAAGTGTGTGTAGGATTGCAGCCCTAGTGGTTAAATGTTTGCCACTTTCTATACGTGTTGCAATTTCTTTTCCCCAAAGCTGCAAACGAAAAGCTCTAGACTACTTGTGTTCTATGTAGTTTAGAGGCCATCTTTTTTTTCTTTCTTTTTTTTGCATGCCCTCTTTAAGCTCTGTCTTCATTGTCTGGATCAAAACTGCAATGCATAGAGAAATGGCAGGTCTGACTAGTTCAGCTGGCATGACAATAGAATCTTAATCTTAGGGTTCAGGGTTCTAGTCCCTTTCTGCACATGTCCTTTGTTCTGGCCTGTATGTGCGGGAGGCCTGCTTCTTTCTAGACTCAGAGAATAGTCTGAAGGTACATGGTGCAGCTCTTCTACTCAAGCTAAGCAGGTCTGATCCAATAAGCTGCCGAGGTAGGAGATCATTTTGGGACCATGTATAAGCTTCTCAGAGGAAGAACAGGGTTGGGTAATAAGCAAAATAATCTTCTCCTGAACTTCACAGAGAGCTCAGAGCAGAAGATACCTCCCTATCATCTTCAGTTAATAGGATATCTGGCAATTGGGAATGATCTCTGCCTCAGATCTTAAAGAGTTGCTGCCAAGTCAAAATAGATGGGCCAATGGTCTGCCTTGTTATAAGGATCTTCATATATGTGCATGTCTGGTGTTGTCCTAATAACTAATTAGAGCTGCCTATTATGCCTGAATTCTTAGAACAATGACTAATTTCAACTATAGCTTGTTTAAACAAGGTAAGATCAAACTGTGTTTTATGATCCAAGCTTATTTGAAGAAACCAGAGGTTAAATTAACCAGAGCTCTGTGTTCAAATGTTAACAGGGAATTTTGGCTGGTTTCAAACTGGATCTCTTCCTGGTGGCCACACCTTAGAAAAGGCGTGTGTGTGTGTGTGTGTGTTGCGTGTGTGAGCCTGAGGCTTACTGTTGGTCGTGCATATATTCAAAAACTATGGTTTAATATTACATGTGAAAAGAGTCATAAACTACAATTTTATTTTCCCTCTCATATCAAAACGATAAATTAGTGTGGTTGTTGAATACTTTAAATTCAGGCCAAAGCTTACATTCGTACAGTCTCTCAGAGGCCATACTCTAGAAGTGTGTGTGTGACTTCATCCAGGATTTGTAGTCTTCTACAGTTTTGCATATTAATATATTTGTACAGAACTTGGTGCAATAAAACGTTAGGGGTGGTGCAGACCTTGGAAACCCTTAGCTTTCATAATTTTAAACTAGATTCCTTGTCCATATGGCTACAAAGAAATGTTTTAAAATGTGCAGACACCATGCATGAAAGACTCCAGTGCAACGATCAGCATTCTGCATGACCACAATCTTTGATGGCAACCACTCATTTTGCTGTTAATATGCATGGTGCTGCTATTTCTAACCTGTCTCTTTTCTTCTACCCTACTCTACCTTTTACTTCTCCTTATTAAAAGAACTGAATTAATTCTGGATCCACAAGCACTTTAAATATGAATTGAGGTTGTTGATGAAAAAAAGGAAACATTTGTGTATTGTATCGATTTGCAACATTTTGAGTGCAATGCAGAATGTTCTGTGTTTCGGTGCAGAAAATGTCAATGTTGCCTTTGTCTCCCATATCCCTCTTTGTAAAATCTTTATATAATGTTCAATTCAAAAGTCTCCATACCAAAGTACATTTTTCTCAGTGCGAACCAAATATTATTTACAAGTTCATTTATTATTTATTTATTGCATTTATATCCCACCGTTTTTCCTCCAAGAAACCCAAGGCGGTGCACATAATCCTCCTTCTCTCCATTTTCCCTCACAACAACAACCCTGTGAGGTAGGTTGGGCTGAGAGCCTGTGACTGGCCTAAAGTCACCCAGTGGGTTTCCATGGCTGAGTGGTGACTAGAACCCAGGATATCCTGACTCCCAGTCCAACACTTTAGCCACTTTACCACACTGTCTTAGCTTCTTCTGTTTTAAGGATATGATAAATGCAAATTTTGAGCATCATCTGCAGAATGAATCTTCATAGTGAATCTGTTCTCTTAATGCAGAGTTAGGGGTTTCTTGGCCTACTACAGCTTTAATATTTTACTATTTTAACCAACATTTCAATACATGTAGCATCTGAGTGAATCAATGCCCGACAAAAATTTTCTCTTCAAATTCTAAGTGAATGTTCCAGATTACGATGTCCAAAATCATATTTAACCTTTTCTTTTCCCCTGCCCTGCTGCCTGGCCCATAGGATTGAGAAATCTGTACAACGTTCTACTGTGAACTGAACGCAAGTTGAGTTCAACAGCAGCCCTGAATTACAGGAAATGTAATATTAGATGCTTTAAAGAGATGTCTAATATTTTTTTTGTTAAAATAGATTTGCTCCTCTCTGTTTTGGGGCATCTATGCTATTCATTGCATTTTCCAGTTATTTTGGTGAAAAAGAATAATAGAATAGTAGAGTTGGAAGGGGCCTATAATGACATTGAGTCCAACCCCCTACTCAATGCATTTGGCCAAGACTTGTATTCTTTTAGTCCTTTAGTCAGATTTTCATCAGTTCTCAAAATGTATCTACTATGTTTTGTGCATGAACTTGCAGCCTATGTTGCTTTTCTAGGATCATCCTTGTGTGAACATCTTTTCTGCAGGTTCCTTATTCTGCCTGAATAATACAAATACGCTTTTAAGCCTGTCCATTGAGATGAAAATACCTACTTTTAAGTCTTGGCCTTACTTCTCTATTAATTGACAGAGTTGTATTATAATGCTAACATGGAGTTGAGTGAAATGCATCACGATGTTTGATTGACAGTTCCTCCTCCCCTGGTTCTCCCGATGGTATCCCATCAGCCATTGTTGCAACAAAAACAAAAAATCCCAGTGGCTCTCCTAGAGTGACACTCTCTCCTTTTGCCACTCTTGCCAGGGAACTCTGTAGCCAGTGGGAAAAGTCAACTCAACACAATGGGAAAGCCCTCCACATAACACGCAACACAACGGTTATGCAGGAACTCTCCTCTGCACAGCGTGGATATTCTGCATGGAGTGTTTTCCAAAAAAACTCCACTGTTGTGTGGAGTTTTCCCACCAGACAACACATTTCTTAATGGTGGTATAAAAACTCTACCATGGAGTTCTAAAACCACTGTTGAGAAGCGTGTTGTCTGAACTGAGCCCTACTCTTTTCTATTTCTGGCCTCCATTTATTTAATTGAAGGTGTGGTGCAGTGTAGAAAATGCTAATGACAATAAACTATACTGACAGCTTTTCATTTAAGGTATGGTTGGCAATCAGACAGCTATTACATCTGTTGGAAAATGTCCTGCACATTTGCATTACCATAAAATTTATGGCATAAATGAAAACAACATTCAGGACTGCAAGATTAACTTTGCTCTAATGTAATGAGAATCTCAATGTCATTTGGGACGAACAACTAGCCAGAACCGTTGATCATACTCTTCTGAAACCTCAGTAAATACCTTGAGCAGTACACCTAGAAGCAGATACTGTACATACTGCTTGAGGCAACCCCAATTCAGTATGGTCTCAGTTTGATCCATTGATTACTACTTTTTATATCTGGTTTCCTTGCACTCTGAACAAAACACTGGGGAAAGTCAGTAATTGGGAGTGTCTCTCTCAATGCAATGAAAGTGCAAGGACTAGGGGATTCTACTCATTTCTTTCTGTTTCTAAATCACTGCCCCTTTACAACATAATCTCCACAGATTATGCTCTGGTTCCAGGTCTTGCCTAAATTATTTCCAGGTCCACAACTACATCTCAGAATGCAAATCCTGGTGTTGGCTACAAGGCAGTTTGCTGGGAAGTAATTGTTGCGTCCTATCACTTCTCCTTGGTCTTTTGGTGTGTTGTGAATCAGTAAAGTGTGTCAGAAGTGAAGCTGCAATATTTTAAAACAAAAATCATGCTGTAATAGTAAACTCTCTGCAAAGAAACCAAAAATTGAAGCATTTGTATTTGATTTGCCACACTGTAATCTATAGTTTGCAATGGTTTTTGTGTCACAAATGTGTTGCAGACTGTTTTAGTCAGGCATTATACAAACTAAGTTAGTTTTTTGTTTGTTTGTTTGGTAAAGTTGCATAAATAGCTAATATTTCCTAAAGTCTATAGAATGAACTGCCGAAGATTCTCAATCATATAGTAACTTGAGTCTCAAGAACAACTGCAAGCTGGTGACCCTGCTTCTAGCTGATCTTAGGGCAAGTGTTTAGGTTATATGTAGGGAGATTTATCCTCCCACCCAGTGTTACTTCCCTTCCCTCCTACCCCAGTCAGACATCAAGTTATGAATTGGTTCTAATTGGCCTATGTCATAATCCAAAGACACATGATGCAACAACCCTGCTGAAGCTAAACATTCTGGGTCTGTTTAGTGCTTGCATGGTAGATCATCTAGTAACCTTATATACATTGTAGTGAATTCCATCATGGAAGAAAGGAAGGGCATAGATGTATTTTTAAAAAATCAGTGGAAGAGGTGAAATTAGTGATTGCTAGGAAGGAGTTAGTTTTCAAGTCTTCCTCTAGAATGTTCCTTCCTGAATTGATTTTGTTATCCTGTATTTAACTCAGTTCTCTCACTAGCAATCATTTTGAAATGTTTCACAGGTAAGGGGAGTGCTGGATGCCCTACCATTAGCTCAACACTTCATTGTGTTGAGATATAAAACAAACAAACCAACCAACCAACCAACCTGTAACTCATGTTGACATGTCAGTGGGGGAAAGGGATGGAGTGTGGAAAATAGTGGCACACTACGGAACTGGAATAATCTTAACTTGATTTGGAACTTGGGTATGGCACCTTCTGTCTCTAGCCTCCTTCTCCCTTCATGCGTTGATTGAAATTTTTCTACAGTCATCTGCACAGGGCTAGAGTAGTTGTTTGCCTTCAATGCATACATTGCAATGTGTAAAGCAGTGTGAAGGATTCTGTTTTTGAAAAAGATTGCAATTCTAGTATCAGTTTCCAGAAGAGTAGCTTTTGTGGACTAGAGCCTACTTCATGAGATGCATACAACGTGATCCTCAGTTGTTAGGTATGGGTGTAAAGGGGGAAATGTTAACGGCTGGAGTTAAAGGGCAACTCAATTAGAAATTAAATATATGCAAAATGACCCTTCACAGCAGCATTAATTGGTGATGATACAAATCATCTTAGCATTGCTCAGTAAAGTAACACCTGTAGTAGGTGCAGATTCAAATGAATAAAATTGAAGATTTTAATAAGTTGCAATTCAGCAGTTTCATGCTGGAATTTCCCGCTGAAGTTCCTTTGTTCTGAGACTGCCACTTTAAGATCAGTAACAATGTGACTTGGTTGGTTGGAACATTCTCTTACTGGATATTGCCAGTTTGGATGTCAGATATCTATCCATTTATTCTTTTGCATAGAGTCTTGCCTATTTGTCTTACATAGAATGCAGAAGGGCATTGCTGGCAGATGATAGCATAAATTACATTGGAAGATGAATGCTAGTATTTTTGTCTGGAAATACCAGTCTGGGTAACTTTCTGTATATACAATCCCTTATTGTTGATTTGGTGGTGTTGGCAATTACTCTTTTATCTATTGATGATAACCTAAGTCATATTTTACATGGATTCACACACTGGAAAATTATAGCTACTACAGTGGAAGGGGCACCTTTTGATGTCAGCCAGTGGTAAATAGTTAATGCAAACATTGATGTATGCTCAGCTTCATTTATCAGTAATAAACTTCACTATAGAAATTATGAAATAAAATTTTTCTTTCTGCTTGAAGGGAGTTGAGACTCCAGAATGGGCTAACTGGGTAATTATCCCTTTTCATCTTGCATCTGCATACTTGTCCAGACTACCACACCTGTCCCACTGATTCAAACATACAATACAGTAAGGGATTTTTCTTTTTGATGTTCAGAAAAAAGAATGAGAGGTTGCTGTTGAATTGGGGGATTAGGTTTACATCTATTAGGAACTTCAGGGGCTGTTAACTGTTTCACTTCCGGCATAAGCTATTTACGCAGATCAGATTTACTTGTTTGCATTTGCTCTGTAAGTAGTTTTTTTAAATTATTATTTCCTTCTCAGTTTGAAACTAATGCTAGCTGTCAGTGCAAACTATGTTATAGTCTCATGCAAAACTATATTTAATGGTGGACAAAATTATCTGCCGTATAGAATGGCCAGCAAAAGTATTGCTTCTGTGCAACGGGGAGACATAGCTGCTATTTACATGGAAAATTTAGCAAACTATGGACATTTACTATGAAAATGGCAATTAGTGAAAGACATGCTATATGTGGCTTGAGGTTACAGCAAACACATTGGTGAACATAGCCCCTTCCTCTCAGTTACTTAAATGTTTCCGGTATTTATTTATTTCAAATTATAGGATTGGAACTATGATCTCTAAAGCTTATCCTAACTCTGATCCTATATCATTCCTTTAATCTTTTTCTCCCAAACATGGGAAGAAGGAAAGGAATTGGACAGAGAAATGCAGCCATGTAAGGTGTCTGACAACCAAGCGCACAGAGAATTCAACAAGCCCTTTGAAGGTCAATTAGCCAGAAAATGTGCTAAAGACCAGGTACTGCACTGGATTAGTGACCAAAGAGTTATGCCTTGAGCAATCAAAGCTGTCCTGCAGTCTGAACACAAAGACAATTATTGGTTCTTAGGGGCATAATTGTAAAAGCTGTAATAACGGAATTCTTTGAACCTCAAAGCATTCAAGAAATCACATTCTTACTATGAACTATTATTTTTGTTTCTTGCTTACATGTAATGTTCCTATGAGAAGAATAGAGTTGTGCCATACCTTTCATAGTTATTGATTTATAGAGATGGTATGCCTTTAACTGATAGTCTCCCCCTTTGGGTGTTCTGTGACACTTCAACAGTTTTCAAGCTATGGCAATAAGTTCTTGATTTTATGAGCTTCCAAATAGAGTTTCATCAGAATGTATTTTTGATACAAATTTATCCTATTTTATTCTTTCTTGTACTTACTTCATTTACATTCCAGTCCATAACTAGAGTTCTCTGGGCAAATTACAGTAAAAATTAGATGTTGGACTATAGCTCCCATCATTCGCTGTGAGGGAAATCAACAGTCAGGCTGCTGGGAGTTGTAGTCCAACATCTGGGGACTCCAAGATTGAGAACCACTGGTCTAGGGGCATCAGAAAACTGAATATAGGCTGGAAAACCAATGGTGTAGTTTGCAAAGACTTTACCACAGAAGACTTACGATAGAACTGTGCTTACACTGGCAGTTGGGGAGCCTTTATGTGTTACAAACTGACACACTTGCTGATCCTAACTGACTTGGAGTGCAATCCTGTGCAACTTACATGGGAGTAGATCCCATTGAACATATTGAAAACATGCATAGGAGTGTACTGTGAAGGATTAGCTTGGAATCTCCTTGCCTGAGTAAGTTACAACTTTCCAACTCCTAATTTTGGGGCAGAATTGTTGTGAGTGGCTTCTAATTTATTAGTAGCTCTCTTATGCGCTTCTAGTTACTCCTGAAAGTATATAGGCCTGCTGTTGGTATATGTATATATGGCCATCATTTTGCTAAGGATCCTTTTTTCACCAAGGATATTGTATTTGAAAGGGAAATCCTCCTGAGGTTAAATAAATTCAAGCCTCTGATCGATTGAGTCTCTTAAAGCCATGGATTTTTTTTAGGGTTTTGAAAGGGGTTGAATGTGCATTAGACATAACTCAAATAACCCAAGCATACTGGCAGCTTTATCTTATGCTGTTCCTTTGCCCATCCATAATGTGGCTGTGCTGTATGTATGTTTTTATTCTTTGTAAATCACCAAAGATCACATGTTAATGGGCAGCCATATAAATATGGTAAATAAATGCTTGGGGATGGAAGAGCGCTCTCTCTTTATTTTACATACCTGCTTTGGTCACTTCCTATTCTTTGTTATTAATATGCCAACCTGCTAACTTATCCCTGCATAGAGAAAACATGCATGTTTTATGTCTAGGAAGAGGGGGCAGACTAGAACCATTCTTGCTGACAAAACTAGCTTTCCATGGATTTTTCACATTGAGGAGGTGGTGTATTCAAATGCATGATTTTCCTTATGTGAAGTGGTAGAGACACAGGAGGATCTTGTAACATACCTTTTAAAAAAAAAATTAGGGATGTAATCCCTGATAGGGGAATGTGTTTTTCAAAATGTTTTCTGCCTTCTTTCTAAAGGTAATCAAGCAGGTTCTAAAGTTTCTAGTCCACTTTAATGTTGTTGTTGTTGTTGTGAACTACTTCTTTATATTGTATTTTATATTATGGTTTTATATTGTTTTTTACTTTGAATGTTTTTAATTTTTGTGAACCGCCCAGAGAGTTCCGGCTATTGGGCAGTACAGAAATGTAATAAATAAATAAATAAATAAATAAATAAATAAATAAATAAATAAATTTAAGTGCTAGTAATTATGTATATGAATAAGGCTTTTGTTTTCATTCCCACCTGGATTTTTTTTTTAGAATGCAGGGAACAGAGTAATCCTGTGGAACTCCTTTGATAAATCTGGTTTATACATAGTAGGATTATAGCAGTTGCAAAATTTGAGGTGCAAATTGGAATTGGATTTTATTTTATATTTGCCTTAAACTGAATTTTTCAATAGAAGATCTCTTTTGGGTAAAATTCCCCAAATCAAAATGAAATGGTCACATGTTGCTGTAACTCAACTTCTCTCAGCATGCTATTTGCAGGAGTACATCACTGAGATATAGTTTCCAGCTCCTCTGAGATCATTTTTGAGCCATTTAGTATGGAATACTTCATGGGGGCTTTTGCTAATAACTTCTTTTTTAAAATACCTAGCTTGGACCTCGTACATTAATGCAACTCTATCTGAAACCAATGACTTCAGCAGCCGTGCTCCTTATGAATTTCTGTTGAGGATTAGATGAGATACAGATGCTCCCCCCCTTTTTTTTTTTTACAGCTGGGGCTGTACGTGACTTTGCCTTGTTACACAAATACAAAGTTTGAAATTGTGGCAATACGAGCTATAATATGGCCCTTGTTAAGCCTGGTGACAATCAGGTCCTTTACAAAAAATATATGGTTTGCTGGTTATGTTAACCCTTTTGTTCTAGGATGCAGCATCCCTTGCAACTGAGGAGAGTGTTAGTCTGGCCCTGATGCAAACATAGCTTTGAAAGAATACCTCTGAATTGTAATTAAAAGCCTAACAAATTTGGAGATCTACATTGCAGTCCTTGTAGGATTTTTTTGTTTGTGTTTTTGTAGGGACAGATCTGATGGATCAGGGTTTTGGGATCCCTTGCTTCCAGATGTTGCTGGACTCAAACTCCCATTAGCCCCAGCCAGCATGGTGGGTGCTCAAGAGTTATAGTCCAGCAACACCTGGAGATCACAACTTCACCACCCTGTATACTAATGTTGGTGCACAGCAGGAGATTTCACGGCTGAGGGCCAAAATGTGGCTCATAGCAACTTGGGTAGGGGAATGGTTAAGGTTGCAGAAACAATATGGGGGAAAGCGTGATAGATTTCCCTACCCCTTAGTGCAACTTTTAATGGAAGAAAAAGAAATGTTGGGCGACCCAATTAAAGATACTGTGTTGCCTGTTGTTTTGTTGCAAGATACATAAGTAAGAAACTCTTGTTGGACAAGAGTCCTAGCAATCACTTGCAAAGCATCCTGAAGTTCATTGTAGCGCCCTCACATGTCTATAAAGGTGGTGAACATTGCATCTGAGGGCATTAATGCCCATCCACAGGGTGCTATCTCCCCCCCCCCCCACTTCGGATAACTTTATCACACTGTTTTTGTATGGCAGCTGATTCCTATAAAACAGCTATAAAACATGGACAAAACCAACAACACATTTCCACATAATGCAGCTTTCTTTGCAACTTTCCCCCCTATATTGGAGCTGAGTTGCATGAACAATTTGCCACTTCAGAATTCCATGTTAAAGCGACTGTGTGATGATTTTACCAAGATTTTTTTTAAAAAACATGGATTAGTCTTTAGTTTTATTAGTTTCAGAAGATTTGAATAGGAATACAAGAGGGTTTGAGAACTGGGGATATAGTGCAAGCCAGAGCCACTTTGGCTGCATGGGCTCAACCTCTTTGTGCTGTTACATCCGTGTAAGACTGGTTGACTCAAAACTAGCAGTTTTATTTTTCTAATCATCAAACATGGACATATAACTTTGTTTCACAATATATTGAGCAGCTTTGGCTAAACTATTCTGATTTACCCTGATTTTGGACTGCAGGAAAAACAGTGTCTAATATGTTTTGAATGTGAAATATGTCTTCTAATAAGGCTGTATTCTTTTCACCTCTATCATCGCTCAATTCTGTTACTACTACAAAGCCATTTTTCATTGTTTTAGCAGAAATTGTTAGAACACAATCATGTTTGTTCTTGTTCCATTTTGTGGCATTCCCCCCTTCCCCCAGAAAAAAAAATATTTTGTTACAGTCCTATACTTCCCAGTAGCCAAAAGCTCTCTGGGCAGTTAATTAATTAACCTTAATTTCTCCCTTCCCTTTCTTTTCTTTCAGGCTCTGCTTTTTTCCCTGGCCGCTGCGCTGAGATCTTTGCCAAAGGGCAGAGTATCGGGCACCTAGGAGTCCTCCACCCTGATGTTATCACCAAATTTGAGCTCACCATGCCCTGCTCTGCTCTAGAAATCACAATTGAGCCTTTCCTGTGAAATCTGGAGCACCGACTCTTCTTCAGTTCACATTTGTCCTGCATCCATGCTGGTCTTTTACTATCATCAGGCACTTGTCCCTACTCTTAATGAGCTGGACCAGTCTTGTCACAGTCTTCTTTTTTAATTGGAGTTCTTTCAGTGCAATATGGCTGATTTTAGTAAAAAAAAAAGGGGGGGGAAGACTTTTCTTAATAGACCGAGTCAGAAGTTCAATGTATTGACAGAACACAATGTGTTTTCCAGAAAGTTCCAGAGGCTAAACTTCAGACTGTAACTGATTGTAGCTGCGTAACAGGAATTTCATTCTATTCTTATTGCATGAAATAAGATAATTTATTATACCAAATGTTGAACAAATGTGAACAGAACTAAGGAATTGTGCTTTCCTTGTGTAAGGTTTCAGGAGCTCTTCAGTAGTTAGAAAAGGGCAGGGCAGTGAAATATGTATTCCTTCCAAAACTAGAGCAATTTCGTAAACACATTTCTACAGTAGTTACAGTTGCCTGTCAATCTGTTTCACTGGAAAATAAGGGATCAAAATAAAACTTGAAAAGTTCTGTATTCCTGTATTTAAGTTCCAATGGGGAAGGCTGGGAGATGGGTACTTATCTATGCTGTGGGGTATCGAAGTTTAATGGAACTCAGCAAGGTGAACCAGTCGTCCTGTCTGGCTGTGCCCCAAGGCTTCTCCAGCAAGAAAATAAAATAGGAACACCCTAGTATATTTGTGTACTTTCTATACTCCTAAAGAGACTCTTTGGCTTGTGAACATGATGCTAGTCCCATTCAACGGTTCAAATTGGGGAAATAAAGCTACTGATGAGAATACCACGGGGAAGTTTCTGTTACAGAGCTCAACATGCCATTGTATATATTCCAAGTTCATGACTTGACCTTTGCCAGTTGGTAAGTAGTAATTGTGTCTGCTGATTTACACAACTTGTCCTGTAGCATATTCAGAGTTTGGGTGGAGGAGACAACCCCAAACTGCAGCATATGTCCCTTCTAATGCAGCATGAAAACAGCAGTGCTGGTTGCTTTGTGTCGCAAAGAGGCTAAACCTCCTCTCTGCCCCAGCAACCCCAGTCCAGGAACACTGTTTCCCTGCTGACATCAGTAGTGATCCTAGTTGCTTAGGATCATTGTGGGAAGAATCACTTTCCCAGTACTACTAGGGCAGCAGCGTAATGTGGGCCTGTGGATTGTCAGCCCCTGCTCTAGATGAGTGTTTAATAATACGCTTGCAAATAAAGACACATGACAAAATACACTTTAATAAAAAATATAGTTTCTGGAAACATTCAAGGTTTGAGTAAAGCCAGAGATAACCAATTTTCAGGCTACACCTGACACATTTCACAACTTACAGTCAAATGATACAAAAATAGAAATTGTGCAAGTTGTAGTTTATAAATCTGAGCGTATACGTGTGTTCATAAAACAGAATAAGTACAATTTGGAAAAGCAGTTCTAGCACAGACGAGCTGCATCTAAATCAGAAGCCATTCGGATGACTAACACACAATTAAGAAATCTATTTGCAATATATTTCCCTGAGGACTGAATTAGACATTGTTTCTGCACAAACATGCTCTCAAGGCCTGAGATGGTAGAAATATCAACTGGCAGATGTAAGGAGTGTTTCTCACATGCAAATCCACCCCACCCCCCCAGCCCTAAGCACCTCTGGTTTTTTGGGTCCTGATTAGGTGAAGGGAGGGGAATTGAGTGCTGGAAGAATTCAGTACCCTTGACAGTGGCCAGTGCTCCCCTGCAAGTAAATGTGCATTAACATCACAAGGGTATTATAGTGCTTCATCCCTTGTCTAATTATGCCCTCGTTAATTTCTATTTTGACATGAAAACTTCATGGGCTTCAGGTGTTTGGCCTTCATACAACCCATATGTTACATCCAAAGCATGAAGAGGCTCGGCGAGATAAAAACTCATCAGCCCTATATTTCTTTTTGTGGAAGTGCAAATACCATGAGATGTTAATTTAAACTTAGTTTAATACTAAATCTCTCTTCCTAAGCAGCTGATTGGGGGTTGTTTTAAGGTTGATGCCAGCATTTAGATTGCAAGTAATTCCCAGGTCTGCAAATCAACATCCCATTTAATTTAAAGGTTCTGATATTGTACTACGTATATTTGCTTCCCTATGGGGAGAGTCTATGCAAAGCTGTAGTCTCATAGCAATTTGCCAGCATGCTTAGAATTGAGATGTCCTCCCTGGATCTTTTTCAACATCAAACCCGTTCTAGCCTGTCCTAAAGCTCTAGTATAGTGATCTTTTTTAAATGCTGTCACAAAGAAAGGCAGCAGCTGTTTCAGTCTTGGTTAAAACCTTCAGCTGCAATAGGAAATATAAGTTTGCATAGACGTGATTAGTGGCGAGAAAGATACGGCGGTCTAACAGCGTTACTCACTGGTTAACAAAAAATAAACTTGAAACCATTATCACATTTGCACTTGCCATTAAATTCTTTGGTCCTCATTCTTTGTTCTTCAGTGGCCCACTGATTGGGCAATTCAAGAAGGGAGTGCACTACTGCAATGCTGGGAACTCTACCACAGCACAGCTTCAGAAGCTAATAGTATTTCTGTATCCATGGGGCATTTAGCATTGGTTTAGCACTTCCTTCAAACTCTGAGCTTAGTGACACTTACCTTCTCACTGCCATTATCACCAGTGACTATTGCTCTTCTTCCTTTTTCTTGTCATTGCTACCTCTTGCTTGGGAGGCAGAGCCAGTGAGAGCAAGTATGCAGTGGCATCTACTGCTCTTCCTTCTCACCACCACCTTCGTCTGGGCCAGAGCAAGAGTAAGCAGTGTACAACGGTGAAGAGGAGGAGCAACTCCAAGGGGGCTCATGTCACTGGGCCCTTGCTGGGGTGTGGACCTTCAGCTACTACCTGACCACGCTTACCCTTGACCCTGACCCTTCAAGGGAGCCCAGATCAGCATTCAGATTCAGGAAACTCACAAGATCAGTGCTGTGCTTGCTCCTTCCATAGAAGAATGTCAGCTTTGTCAACCTTGCCCTACATTGGAAGGGAGCATGAAGGGCATCACAACACCCATAGAGCTGCATTTGGTAGACCCAGGAGTCTGTTTTCTAGGATATTAATTATTATTTATTTATTTATTACATTTTTGTACCACCCAATAGCCAAAGCTCTCTGGGCGGTTCACAAAAATTAAAATAAAACAACCAACAGTCTAAAAACACAATTACAAAATACAGTATAAAAAGCTTCAAATCTTCTTGGTAGATGAGCAGCCTTATTCAGTGCCAAACAAACTTCAGAGCCCAGTCTTGCACACAGCATTTTATTCTCCCTGTGGCTTGAGCTTCTCCTTATCTTTCATTTCTCATACAATATGCTTGGAAAAAGCAGTGGTCTCCCTACTCCCCTTTCAGCTACATTGATCTTGTGGAATCTTGCTTCTGCTGCATCAGGTGTAACCCCATAAAGCTCACTGAACTGTTAGACTTGGGGAGAGCAAAAGCTGCTAAATATCTAACCACCACCTACTGCAGAGTACCAGACTACTAAGAAGCTCCTTTCAAGGTCTCCAATATTAGCTATGCAGAAAGGCACAATACTTTTTTTATTCAAGTCTTTACCATGATACACATTTGTTGCATCCCAAAATCTGGGTTATTCCTGGGGAAGGGGGTGGGGTGCGGAATGCACAGCATTCAATTTAAACCCAAAAGCTTATGCAGTAATGGCACAAGTACGGTAGAATTCAAGCCAATGGAAGAATAGGTTATAAATTTGTAGGGCACCTCAATTCTGAATTGCTGCAGAGCTTTATGGTCATTAATAGAAACCTTGTACCAGGAACACAGCGATTTAAGAGCCAGGTTTTTTATGATCTGCCGTGTGATCACCAGTACACCAATTCCCACCAAAAACTTTGCAAGCATGGTCAAGAGCATTTCACCAGAGACTGAGAGAACATGATGCGTGGCAGCTTCAGCCAAAGCATCTGAGATGTAGCGATTATTTATCCAGAACCCAATAGTGGCTCCTGCCCCAGCTCCTAGAATAGTGGTGGTGTCTGCTCTAGTAGGGCTGTAATGATTTAGTTTTGGGTAGTTGTAACATAAGAGGAGGGGCACAACGATGCAGAACGCAGGGCACAAAGGGCTGTTTAGCATCAGATGATCAATGAGATCCCAAGTAGGATAAACAAGAGCAGTTAAGAGGGCTGAGATCAGACTGCCGACGATCACATCCTGGAAAGATATACAGAAGAAGATGAGGTCAGACATATTTATTTATTTACTTTTAAACCACCCATTAACTTAAGTTCTCTGGGTGGTGTACCATACATTAGAAAATAAAACATCAACTTTAAAACAAACTATATCTCCCAGAATAAAATCAAGATAAAACCAGCAGCAAAGAATAAAACCATTACAACTTCATAAAACCGAATTAAAACCACTAGCAGAGTAAAATACTAAAAGCAGTTCTCAAAATGCCTAGAAGAATAAAAAGGACTTTTACCTGGTGCTGGAAATACCATAAGGCAGGAGCCAGGAGAGCATTCCACAAAAGGGGTGCCATCACTGAAAAGGCCAGCTCACCTGTACCACCTGCCTTGCCTCATTTGGTGGGGGCACCTGGAGAAGGGCTTCAGATGATGACCTTAAGGTCCAGGTAAATAGATATGGGAGAGAGAAACTCCTTTAGTTAACCTGGCCCCAAACCATTTAGGGCTTTAAAGGTTAAAAACAATACCAAACTGGGCATGGAAACAGACTGGTAGCTAGTGGAAATGAGGAAGTACTGGTACAATTTGATGAGCGTGTTTCCACTAGGGATGTCACAGGATTTATTGGTGGGTAATTTCTGACATTGCACAAAGTACAATTAGTGCAGGGGGGAGGGGGTGGGCAGGGGAGAGAGAAAGGCACAAAATTTTCCAGGACTACAATAATAGCAATAATAATAAAAAACATTCCGATGCAGTCTGCCCCCACTTACTGGACCAGAAACGCTGCGGAAATCCACTGGGTTTAAGTGGAACAGATTTCCCAGCATCTGACATCCCTAATTCCCACTTGAACCAAACACAAACAAAATACTGAAAAGAAGGGAAGGGGGATGGTTCCTCAATGCCTGCGCGCTATGACCTCATTGCCTTGTTTTCTGTATCACTAGGGTAATGGTTAACAGATGAATCACTTCCTTGCAAATGCATTTGGCTTTTTAAAAATTCAGCCTTGCAGAAAGGAAAAAAAGCTGCCTGGTTGACATGTAACAACAACCCAGAGTGTGAGTTGTTGAATTGTGAGTTGTCGTTACAGGCGAGCCCTTCACTATTGTTTAACTATAGGTTGTTAACTATTAACAACCCCAGGAAGAGAACCTATGGTTTGTTGTTGGGCAGTGAACTCTGGGTTGCTCATAAACCATAGTTTAAAAACATAGTTTAAACCAGAGAGCTCCGGCTATTGGGCGGCATAGAAATGTAATAAATAAAGTGTAGGGTTCACACATAACCCACGAGTCAACAACAACCCACAATTCATGAAAACCCATACTCAGCCCATATTCTGGGTTGCTGTTACACCGGGGTGGGGTGGGGAGAGGAAGCAGCAGCGACCACATGGCCCATTCAGTGGGTGTTTTTATTGCACTGCTTTTCCTGCACGGAGCGGCAAGTTTTGCTTCAATAATAAAAAAAAGGATTTACTGGGTCTTATTTTGTCACGGAAAATAATAGCAGAAGAAGCAGGAGACACGTGGGAAGTGGACGGTGTTGTCAAAAGGACTTTTGAACATCTGTAAGTGGCCAGTAATGAGCACGCTATAAAACGCTCATCTGATGACACTCTTGATCCTCCATGAATTTGTCTAATCCCCTTTTAAAGCCACCCAAATTGGTGGCCGTTGCTATATCTTGTGGTAGTGAATTCCAGTTTATCTAAACGTGCATGCATAAGAACTTCCTTTTATCTGTTCTGGAAATCCCACCATTCAGCTACATGGGATGATCCCACTGGCTTCTAGTATTATATAAGAGGGAGAAAAATGGACCCCTTTCCATTTTCTGAACACCATGCTCAGTTTTGTATACTTTATAAGATCTCCATTTGGTCACCAGGTAATATTGGTCATTCTGCATTGGTTCTTTGTTGTATTCCCTTGGACCTCCACTTCCCTTACTCGGCTTCGTCCTTTTTCTTCTGCTGCCCCTTACGCCTGGAACGCTCTTCCAGAACACTTGAGAACTACAAACTCAATCACTGCTTTTAAAACTCAGCTAAAAACTTTTCTTTTCCCTATAGCCTTCAAATATTGAGTTTGTTCTGACTCTATACTATTAGCTTTACCCTACCCGGTGCCTGTTTACACTTCCCTGTGCCTGTTTGCATTCTCCTTCCCTCTTTATTGTTAACTACAACTTATTAGATTGTAAGCCTATGCGGCAGGGTCTTGCTATGTACTGTGTTATCTGTACAGCACCATGTACATTGATGGTGCTATATAAATAAATAATAATAATAATAATAATAATTTGGATCATCAATGCTAACAGTTGCATTGACCTTCCTCTTTCACAGAACTCAACAGCTAAAAACAAGGATAAAGGATTCTCTGTCCTTTTGCCTGTTACAATTTGGCTTTCATTATCAACACCTTTATCCTAGGTACTTCTACACTAGTTTACTTCTCCATTACTGGCACCAATTCAACTTAATCCAGACAAGACACCTCCCACTCCGCAAGACACGATGCATTCCTGTGTTTTTCCCCAGAATCCTCCCTTTTTTTAAGGTTCTTGGGTTTACACTGGTTTTCAAAGCTTCTATTGCAAAACCAGCACAAAAACTTTCAAGGCGTGAACTCACCTAGCGCTATTGTCACATTTGGTATGGAGGTGTGGTTTTCAATGTGCTTATAGAATTCCACCTCTTTGCTATTTGCCCATCCTTCTGCCATTACCCTCATCATATTCTAACATTGACATGTCTATTCAAAAGTCTGACAGCACACACAGCCAACTCCCCTTTCAGCTTCAGTTTTTTGTTTTGTTTTTAAGGAAAAAGCACACAAGGACTGTAATGACATCCCATGATCGATGCCCTTTTTGGGAACAGTGGGCTTCCCAGAGGCACCTGGTTGGCTACTGTGGGAAACAGGATGCTGGATGAGATTGGCCTTTGGTCTGATCCGGCCCGTAGGGTTCTTATGTTCTTAGACCAGCCTTCCCAAACTTAGAGTGGTATCCAACCTTAGTCCTACTTAGAGCAGAACCACTGAAATGAATGGGACTTCAACTTTAGCCCCAGGCAGGAATGTTAGGAATCCAAAACATCTGGAAGGCACCAGGTTATGGGAGACCATGGGCAGCCCATCAACTGCTACTCTTGACAGACTTACCATGTCCACCACGTTTCATGTTTGGTGCTACTGATGCTGGAGAAAGTGGAATTCTGATCTAGCATCATGAAATTAAGGGGCAGGGGGTGTACGTCTCTGCACGTTTGGGTGGCAGTAGGAGAGCACCCCGAGGACATGCATTCCTCATCTGAGATTTAGGAGCAAAACGTCTAAGTCAGCCATGTGCAATTCCAAGCAGGACCTAGTCTTGTTCTCCATAAAGCATATACTAGCAGATATACATGCCTTATTCAGGCATTCTACATGCAGATAAACATGCAATGAGGGAGAGCACTCCTTTCCTTTGTTACCCTCTACTCCTGGGAGGGCAAGAGTGCCTTCTCTATCCGTGGAGGCTCTGCCCATGAGCCAGAACACTTATTTTTCCAGGATTCTGGCTCATGTGGAAAGCCTGCACAGATACAGAAGACTCCTCTTCAGCTGAGGGCGACAATGGAAAGGGGCAGGGCTGGAGCACTCCCTCTACTCATGCATGTTTGCTTTATCCACTATGGCAGATAGACAGATAGATAGATAGGCTTTGTGTCTTTCCCAGTAGACAGAAAACAGAAGCCTAGCACATGCAGAATGCAAGGCAGGTGACTCGGAAAGTTTCGAAGAGACACATTTTTACATCTGTCATCTGAAGCTTGCAATACAAGCATTACTTCATAATAGCAGCCAGGGCTCAAGCAAGTGACAAGACAAGGTAAGACAAGATACTCCTCTGCTAGAAAAGGAGGCACTGAGGATTTCTCCCTTTCACTCGCTTCCAGACTCCTAGAATTGATGAAAAGGGGATTTGCAAGGCTAGTAAATTATCTATGATTGTAGAATTAAGGCAGTATTTGTGTGTGCTGTGCATATTTGTGTATTATACACCACTCACGCAAACACACACACACCCCTCCAGCTACTCGTCATCTTTTCGGTGGCTGGAGGAGAATCAACCTGTCCATGTTTCCAAAAAATAAAACCTCCGATGACTAACTCACTGAAGCATAGAGTTTCAGAAAGATATTTAAAGCAAGTTTAAACAACAATTTTCTGTTAATGCAAACTTTCCCCCACCCATAATCTCACAATTTAATTTAATGATTTCTTTAGAGAGGGTTATTATGTGTCTTTCATTCACTTCACACAATGAGGAAGTTAAATTAATAAAAAAGATTAAGGCGGAAACCACCACAAAGACATGAATGC
The DNA here is from genome assembly GCF_023053635.1 of Elgaria multicarinata webbii. Taxonomy (NCBI): domain Eukaryota; kingdom Metazoa; phylum Chordata; class Lepidosauria; order Squamata; family Anguidae; genus Elgaria; species Elgaria multicarinata. The sequence continues at coordinate 41,093,338 of NC_086178.1, forward strand.
AGCACGAAGGATTGACGTTATGCCTCTCCCTAGTTTAGCAGTGTTAAGAAATATGTAATTCTAGTAAACAACGTTTGGATTATTGGTGAACATCTTGAAACGAGTTCTCTGTCAGATTAAAGTCTAACTAGAAAAGCAAAGCAAAAAGGACAAAGAGTACTTCAATGCTGCTACTTTCAACTTTGCGATGAAAGAATAAAAATTGCAATGTGTCACCATATCTTCAACACACGGTGGATGTAAAACACTACAGACCCTTCCCTACAAAGCATTCAAGTATATTGGTACACATTTTCCTCTAAAAGATCACAACAAACACAGATTTATATACCAAGGCCCCCTCCTCCCCAAATTATATAGGCTGCATTGTACACTAATCGTTCCCAACTTGCTGCCCTCAAGAGGTGTTGGACTACAACTCCCATCTGCCCCACCCAGGCTAGAAATGAGGAGTTCGAGTTCAGACAGCACACTGCAGCTAATTGTGGGTTAATTAACCCACAACAGACTGCGGCACCCATGGGCACCACTTTCCATATGAACTCCCCCACTCGGGGATGGTTGTGCTATGCAAACCTGGTGTGCATATGTTATGTGAGGGTTAAACAACCCTCAGCATAACCCATGGTCTGTTTTAGGGTTATGCAGGGGTTGTTTAACGCTTGCATAACCCAAGCTCACCAGCTTTGCATGACAGGAAAAAAACCCATGATGATTAATTGGGTATCATGCTACGTACTGCTGTTCAGAGGAGGGCAACCAGAATGATCAGGGGTCTGGAAACAAAGCCCTATGAAGAGAGACTGAAAGAACTGGGCATGTTCAGCCTGGATAAGAGAAGATTGAGGGGAGACATGACAGCACTCTTCAAATACTTAAAAGGTTGTCACACAGAGGAGGGCCAGGATCTCTTCTCGATCCTCCCAGAGTGCAGGACACGGAATAACGGGCTCAAGTTAAAGGAAGCCAGATTCCGGCTGGACATCAGGAAAAACTTCCTGACTGTTAGAGCAGTACGACAATGGAATCAGTTACCTAGAGAGGTTGTGGGCTCTCCCACACTAGAGGCATTCAAGAGGCAGCTGGACAACCATCTGTCAGGGATGCTTTGAGGTGGATTCCTGCATTGAGCAGGGGGTTGTACGCAATGGCCTTGTAGGCCCCTTCCAACTCTGCTATTCTATGATTCTATGATTCTTTTGGTGTGTTTGTGTATATACACATATAATATACAAGCACACACACAGACATAGATATGGATCAGCACAGCTGCCTGCATTTTTTTGGACTTTCCTTGGCTCCCCATAGCCATGATATACCACAGTGAGCACCTGCACATCAAAATGTATCAATGCACTTTTTTTTCATAGCAACAATGAGCTGACCGTTAGACATTACAGAAGCTGTATGCTTATTTTCCTGCAGCATTAATCAGAATTCCATTGACACTTTTATTTTCTGCTATTCTATAGTATTGTTTGCTCTTTTGTATCTTTTAGTTACTGCAAGCTGTCTTGAAATCATGATAAAGGTGGCACATAAATATTTATTTAAAACGGTAAAGAAAAAATTATCCATCATATCCTGATGTGATGACATCCATGTTTTTATACCTTCTGTGGCCAAAGCTATGGCAAACACAGGATATGATAACATGGGCAACTTCATTTATTTATTACAGAGGAAGAGCTGCTGTATTTCAGCAGCTGCTGTGCAGTTACCATGAGATATCTAGGTTGGTCCTAACAATTCAGAAATGGAGATAGCAGCTTTCAAGTATCTGAAAGGCTGTTGTGAAGAAAGCAGAGCAGATTTGCTCTTTGTTGCTCCAGAGGGCAGAGCTAGAACCAATTGTTGGAAGTCGGCTAAACATTAGGAGATGCTTTCTACCACTGAGGGCTGTTTGTTAGCAGAATAATAGACTGCCTTGGGAGGTGATGGGTTCTTCTTCACTGGAGGTGTTTCAGCAGGAGCTGCATGGCCAGCAGTAGCTGTATTTTGCATTGCGGAGCCTGCATTTAGCAGTGGAGGGACTAGATGATCTCCATGGTCATTTCCAATTCTATCAATTAGTCTCAACATAGCAATTTTCTTTGATAACCATCAGGAGCCAGTGTGGTGTAGTAACTAAAATGCTTGACTGGGAGTTGGGAGATCTGAGTTCTAGTCCCCACTCGGCCATGGAAACCCACTGGGTGACTTTGGGCCAGTCACAGACTCTCAGCCCAACCTACCTCACAGGGTTGTTGAGGATAAAATGGAGAGGAGGAGGATTATGTATGCTGCCTTGGGTTCATTGGAGGAAAAAAAGTGGGATATAAATGCAATAAATAAATAAATAAATAAAAACAAAAGAAACCCTGACATAATGGAGTTTATAGCTCACTCTACCAACTTAAAGCATCAACATCCAACAAGCAAAGTCAGATTGATTCTTTCCACCTTTTAATGGGACTGAACTACACTACATTGTTTCACGTTACCTTACCTAGCTTTATTCCAACTATGAAATTACTGAAATTGTCCTCTGCATATTCAGGTGTACTTTCTGAGACACGATGGAGAACTGGAGAGGAAATAGCAGTCAAAAATCAAGAAGTGGCAACTGTGTTTAAGTAGCCGCAGCAAGGAGCCCACTAGTACAAACCTAGTCGTTACCTACTATACAGCAATAATGTTTTCTCCTTTTAAAAATAGGATGGATTTAAAATGCAAGGATGCATCTCTGCAACTTAAGATGAAGAAATGCTGGACCCGACTTTTTACAGTATAATGATGTTATTTGATCTAAGTAGTTTTTTTAAAAAAATAATTAGATTCCTCCACAAGAGCGCTTTTGGAACTATTCCCATGAAGGAAATAAAGGCTATGTCAAAATTGGAAATCCATACGGAATGTGCAGGAAAGATCTACAAACAAGAGCAAACATGAATCTAATATCCTGCTCACACATCTTTCTTGGAAAAGGGCATTTGTCCTGGATTAAATGAGATTAAGAGGTGTGGACTAGAAAGAGTAGCCTCCAAGCAAAAGGGTAGAATGGTGCTGAAGCTTGTACCCAGCACCTGAGGATACGGGTCTGAACAGATGGCTTGGAAGTCTTGAGGCCTGCTACGTGTTCCCTTGATCCTTGCTCATCCTGGCTATTTCCATTCACCAGGGATAGGTTGGAGATACAGACCTCAGAGGTGGAAATTATCTCTTGGACAGATGGAATGGGATAGTCCCAGCTCCCTTGAAAGAGGCCGTGGTGAGGCCTTTATGAAAGGACCAAATTTAAATCCAGTGATCTGGAATAACTACCGCTCAGTGGTAATTATCCAATCATCTTCCATTCCTGGCCAAGTGTTGGATCCATTCCAATCCAGTTTCAGACCCAATTTAGGGATGGAAACAGCCTTGGTGGATGACTTATGCTATAGAATGAATGGAGGCTGGGGACTGCTACCTTGTTGGTTCACCCAGACTTCTTGGCAGTAGGATAGCTTTCGACACTATTGAACACATTATCGTTCTGGACCACCTATCCAGGCGGTTGTCTATATGTACAGAAAGCCCCGAGGTGTCTGCATGATGGCACTGTATTGATTAGACAACACAGCAGCCACCTCGCAGCCATCATGGGGCTTTCCCACAAAGCTGCAAAGAAAAAAGGTCGGGGACATACCCCAGCATTTTCCCCCAGAGTGAGGCGAGTGTGGTGCATCCGTCATCTATCCATGCTCTGGAGTTGTGGTGGAGTCGTGGACGGATGGATGGCAACCCCTGTTTGGTTGGCGTCTATCCAGGCAGGGGGTGGGCCCAGCCACTGGAAACCCTGAGCTTTTGCTGCTGCATTGGGATTAGCCGCCACCACCCTGAAGCAGCGAATGTGGTGTTTTGCTTATTGCAGTGGCAACCTTCCGCTGTATAGGCAGCCTCCAGGTTGGGTTTGTAAGGCACGGTGTTATGGTGGTTTCAATACTTCCTGGAGGATTGGTCATTGGCTGCAAGGTTCTATCTTGTCCCCTATGCACTTTAATATCTATGTGAAACTGCTGGGAGAAGTCATCCAGGTATTTGGGCTGAGGTGTCATCAATGGTCAGATGATATTCAGTTCTACCCATAGCAACACTCTACTTCTTCCCCAAATTCTGAATAGATGTAAATGTGTGGGGATTGTTGTTGCAACTTGGCAGGACAATAGTTCTACAAAGGATTTATTTATTTTAAAGATTTATAGCCTACCTTTTGGGGGGAACTCTCCCATATGTGCATACTATGATTATGTTAACACTCGGTCAGTATTACAGACCATTTGCCAAGAGAAAAGATCATTTACCAACGAGTTGTGTTTACAGATGACAAACCAATCAAGCTTCCCAGTACTGGATGTTAGGGGAAGCATGGGTCTAACTCAGCCGAAAAGACAGGGAACTAGCAAAAGAATCAGCAAAGCTATAGGAGAAAACCGGATTCGAGACTTCTACTTAGATAAAGATAATTGAATCCATTCAAACACATTTAAACTGCAGAAGATTTATTGCTGTTACATCTTTAATTCACTTTGAGATCAGAAAAAATCCTCACAGAACTATAATTCAGTCTGTCTCTCCACCCCCCGCCCCCATTAAAATAGCGTTGTTCTTTCAAGGGAGTCAACAAAGCCTTCACTCTTCACTACCACCAACCAAATCCGAATTTAGAAAAGTCTTTTACTATCATCGAACACTGAAGGAAATATGCAGACTGAATTTTTTACTGGCTGACATTGGGTCATTAATTAGGGCTAAACAGGAGACATCCTCCCTTTTAAGCCACTGTTTTGATCTACTAAGGTCAAGACATTTACCGATGTTCGTGGTGATGAACAAGCAAAACTTAGTCGTTTACAACAGTATTCAGGATGCTCCCAGTATGAGAACCAGCAAGTGGTATGGTTAAAATTGCCATATACCTCTTCTTATTACATAACCTACATTCAGCCTAATGTTCAATGAACAAAACTGTGCTATGTATGGGTGAACAAGTATGTTTTCCATAAGTACCAATACTTATTCAGAAGCATAAAACAGGCTAATGAAACTGTGGTACACAGAACACAGGAAGAAAATCTCACAAGAACAGGACAAGAACGGACAACAAGAACCGTCTTTTCTCACTGTCTGTATTTAAAATATAAAATAAATTGCCTGTCTATTACAAGGAAAGACAACACACACAAAACTGTGCAGAACTCTACTGCCTGAGATTATTGCGTGCTGAGATTTTATTTTATTTTTACAACCTGCTTCTTTACAAGTACAGAAGTTATCAACCAACCTGGTACAGGCTAGCAGGCAATGATGGGAGTTGTCGTCCAACTCATGTGGAGGGCGCCAGGTTGGGGAACGCTGAATTAGGGGCTAGTTTTAGTTATACTATGAGCAAAGATGATGCGTTCCACCAACAAGCAAACCATCCAGCTGTTACTGCACCTCCCAATCTCCTGACATTCTTGGTAGCCATGGGCAAATGGGGAAGTGGGTGGGAAGACCACGATTCTATTGAGTCAGCAAACTTTGCCCCAAGGGGCACTTACTTGCAGGTGATCCCTGAAGGATGGTGATCAATTTTGGGAAGAATAGCAGGGAGAAGAGATAAAAACTATTTTAATGTTCAGGAAGTTCAAGCATGGAGTTTTATTTATGTGCACTGCCTTGCCTTGGTGTGGGAGAGTCAGGACAGAAATGAGAGAAAATGGATGTCAAATAGGTTGGAGCTGGAAGTGTAATTATGTCCCGTTTTGGAAGAGGTGTTTTTTTTTATGTTATTTCATAGTATTTGGTTACTATCTATATTTATTTATAATTATGCTTCAGGATTATAAAAATAAATTAATATATAGTTGCATGCACCAATACGTCAGGGAAAGACCTTACCAGCAGTGTGTGCATTCCTGTGTAAATTCTGCTGAGGCCTACGAGGGTTGAAAATAAAAAGGCTCCCATCAGGCCAAGTTCAAGTGGGTACTGTGAACATAAGAGGAGTGAAAAATGTCAATGGCAAATCATATCTATCGTATAACCAAGTAGGCATCAGACTTTCACCAAGGGCCCATCTATATGGAAGATTTAGACTCAAGTCAGTTCTGGGGTATTTAAAGTCCTATGAATTAGAATAAGACACCTGTGAGTAAACTGTTTAGCAACGAGGTGTCTGTGTCCTTAGAATAATTTGATTCCTGGACTTTTTATCCTTTCCAAAGACTTCAGGCTGCACAGTTGGGACTGGGTCCCAGAGATGCAAGAATCAGAGTTAGCCTGGGTTGGCTCCAGCCTTAGCCCTAGTTAGACTAAGGCCATAGCTAGACCTAAGGTTTATCCCTGGATCGTCCAGGGGTCAAACCTGTTCATCTAGGTGACACACAGGGGATCCAGTGCTCAGGCAGGGGCGAACCCTGGATGATCCCAGGATAAACCTTAGGTCTAGCTGTGGCCTAAGTAATTTTTACTAATTTTTGTGAACCGCCCAGAGAGCTCCGGCTATTGGGCAGTATAGAAATGTAATAAATAAATAAATAAATAAATAAGCAATGGAGCGTAGTCATGACCAACTTAAATCAAATTGATTTCAATGGGTCTCTTCCAAGTATGACTAAAACTAGAGCGAATCAACTGTATTTAAAGACCCACACTGATCAAAGTAAAGGACATAGAAGAAGTCGTAATAGAAATAATGGTAGCATGTGTAGCAGAAAAGGGAAGACAGTCTTCCCTCTGTAGAAGGGAGCAGTGGAGGCTGGTGGCTCCACAGCCCCACTGAAATCTGGTGACACCAGCTTCTACTGGATGGGAGGAAAAGGGAGGAGAAGAGAGGGGGAGAAGTAGGGGCTGGTCTCTTCCCAGCCCTGCATTTGGACCAATTGCTGGACAGTGAAGACAGCCACGATTGCAGAGGCATTAAGTCATTCAAAGCAGCAACATTAAAGCTGACGGAGGAGTTCCAAATGAATCTCTCCAAAGTGGTTGACTGCAAAACAGAGCAACAGAGGAGAGGCTGTGTGCATAAGTGCCTGGTGTAGAGATACGAAGGCCTGGGTGGGGGGAAAGGGGGATAAACATAGTTTTGGAAAATTTGGAAGAAAACTGTTCCCTCCACCCCCTCCCTGTGTTGCCTCCCTTCCCTGCCCCTCACACATTTTTCCTTGTTTTTCCTCCCAGGCGTCCACAGCTCCAGGGTATTGATGCATACTGGGACAAAATATTCTAACTTCACATAGATGATGATAAGGGTCAAAATTAGCTACACATTCCTAGGAACAAGCTCTCCCTTCTGTCAAAGTGAAAGGTTCCCTGAAAGGGTCAGATCAGTGGAAGAGGCAAATTCAATCAGGAAAAGGGATTGCAAATAAAATGATTGTAATTGCTACACACACACACACACACACACACGCACACACACACACAGAGAGAGAGAGAGAGAGAGAGAGAGATTACAATGGGGAATCTGGCTGCACACTGAGCAAGAGACAGGCATTTGGGTCAAGCGTCACGGCCAGGTTCAGCCAGAGCTGCCCCAGTGCAGAAAGATCAACTGGGTAACTTTGGGCTCATCTACACCAAGCAGGATATTCCATTATGAAAGGGGTATATAAAAGGCAGGCGCCACACTACCGCTTTATAGCAGTATTGAAGTGCATTGACAACTGTTGGGGCCCATTGACAATTACCATATTCTGCTTTCATACCACTTTCATATTGTTATGTCCTGCTTGGTGTAGATGTGTCACGGGCCCCAACAGTTGTCAGTGCAGTTCAGTACCACTATAAAGCAGTAGTGTAGATCCTGCAGTGCATTTCCATACTGCTATAAAGCAGTAGTGTGGCTCCTGCCTTTTATATGCCACTTTCATAGTGGAATGTCCTGTTTGGTGTAGATGAGCCCTTTGTCTGAGAAGGCAAAGGAAGAGAGAGAAATCGACACACTGCTGGGGGCCCGCAATTCCTAGAGCCAGAGCCACTCTTAAATGCTGGACAGGAAGAGTTCAATGGTTCAGGGAGGCGTCACGCGGCAACTTAGGCCTACCTTGTACTGGTTCACTGTCACTGCAACGAAAGTAAAAGAGATGGCAGTTGCTGCCATGGCATGTGTGGAGGGCATCCCATATTCGGCAGTTGTCCTTTTCTCAAGCTTGACAACAGGTGGCGAACAAGGGCGGGGCCACTTCAGAAGGTCCTTGGAGACTTGGCCAATGTACATAACTATCTGGAGAGAGCAAATAGATGCATTTACATTTACATTTGCCCGAAGGAGCTGAAGGCGAGGGGCAGGGAGGATGGCTGAGGGAGGAGATCCTCATCTGCCTAAGACTGATTCTCAGTTACAGCCTTTCGCTACTGGGGTAACACTTGAGATCAACGATTACTAGTTTTGTTAGATTTTATTTGTTTTTAAAGCCCGCCCTTCCTCTAAAGAGCTCAGGGCAGCCTCCATGCCGCCCTCCCACTTCTTCCTCACAACCACCCTGTGAGGCTGATTAGGCTGAGGAACAAAGACAGGCCTGAAGTCACCCAGCCAAGCTTTGCGGCTGGATTCTGAGCCGTATTCTGCACCGGCTCTGGGCATCTTCCAGAGGTTTTGGACTACAGATCCCAACATCCTTGGCCATTGACCATATTGGTTGGGGCTGATAGGAGTTGAAGTCCAAAACATCTGGAGGGCGCCTGGTTGGGGAAGCCTGGTGGAGACATTCTCCACTGCACCAGCAAGCAACTGTACTATGTTTTACCAAGCCTGGGGAACAGTATCCAAGGAAGGACAAAACATAAACCAAGCGTTTGCCTTCAGTGCAGGAGTTTCCCCTCCAGTACACTATCAAAATTAGTGCAGTGCTGAAACCCTCCCTGCCTTTCTGCCACAGCTTCGTTTCCCTGCAGAAGACGCAGTCACTTTTCGTTGGGATTTTGAGAATTTCAGAGAAATTTCTCAAAGTGCAGGCACCGGAGTTTACCTTACTGTAAGGAGGTGGCCGAGGGGTGTGTGTGATCTTTCTTTTACCATCCCTCTGTCCCATTACATCCTTGCAGGCATCCTAGCTGCCTGAGTTTCTTGGAAAGATCCCTAGAGGACTTGGCCAGGACTTCCTCCCTTGGGACTTCCCAGTCCTGCTATCTGCTGAGAGCCTGAAAGCTGAGCAAGCTGCTGCTGTTGTTCTTGTTAACAGGACTTCTAATAACAACAAAGCAAAACCAAAAATGCCTCTCTCAGCTTTGAGGCACTGAGCAGTAGCAGCACAGGGAAGCCTCAAGGGAGGAAATCCTTGCTAAGTGCTCCAGGGAGCTTTCCAAGAATGGGGTGGTGGTGGTAAAAGAAAGAACACACCCACCTATCCACACAGCTCAACCACCTCCTTTCAGAAAGGTATGCACTGGCACCTACACCCTGAGAAATTTCTCTGAAATGCTCATCACCCCTTCCCACAATTTTGGGGTGCAATTTCTTTTGGCCCCTCCCCACAACCGATGGTCAAAAATAAATACTAGGCAATACTAGATAAATAAATAATACTAGAACCCAGGGTCATCCCATGAAGCTGATTGGTGGGAGACACTTTTTCACACAGTGCATTGTTAGACTATGGAATTCACTAACACAAAATGTGGTGATGGCCACCACTTTGGATGGCGTTAAAGGTGGCTTAGACAAATTCATGGAGGAAAAGGCTATCAATGGCTACCATTCCTGATGGCTATGTGCTACCTCCAGTACCAGAGACAGTAAGCCTATATACACCAGTTGCTGGGGAACATGGGTGGGAGGGTGCTGCTGCACCTCTGTCCTGCTTGTGGGTTCCAGGCAACAGCTGGTTGGCTTCTGTGTGAACAGATTGCTGGACTAGATGAAGCTTGAACCAGCATGGCTCTTCTTACGTTCTTAAATAGATTGGAAAAACTTACACGTCGCTAATCAAAACACTTTAGCTGCCTATGTACTCTCATTTATTGGCAAATAGTTAGGCCCACGAAGCCTGTATCAGCCTTCCACAAACTGGTGCCTTGCGGAAAGCTGCCCTACATCTTATCCATTTTTACATTATTGGCACCCAATGGTTTTGCCCATTGGGAGGGCACCAGGTTGCCTACCCTTCAATTATTTCTTGGTTCCCCCCAGGAAGTACAACCCACTCAGGTTGAATCCAGCAGTTCTTTCACGTTGTCACATCTCTTCCCTTTTGAGAAAGAAAGAAAGAAAGAAAGAAAGAACCTTACACGTAGTCTTTCAGGTGGGCGAGTCTCTTAATAACTTGCCCACTTTGAGTGTGTTTTGATTCAGTGATGACATCCTACCTCAACCACCATTTCAAGGTTGGTGGATTGCACCCCACATGGTCTCAAACAGACTCTGCCTACGTTTTATTTAAACAAAGCCTTTCCCACAGAGCTCTCTCTCTCCTATAGCTGGTAGCAGTGGGTGTTGGCCTCAACTACTTTCTGGCCCTTCCCGGGAAGCACAACCCACTCAGGCTGAATCCAGCAGCTCTTTCACATCGGTACACTGACAGCCAGACAAACAGTGGTTTGGTGGGTTGCTGGGAGCCCCATTCTGCAGAGAGATAGAGCACATCAGGGGAGGCCCCCCCATGTGCCCTGCTTCTCTGCAGAGACCCACAGATCAGCTGCATCTCATGGTAGCTTGGAATCCTGTGCAATATGGTAGCTGATTTCTATCCAGCTTGCTCAACTCTGCAGCAAACATTTATTATAATTATTATTAGCACCTTATCCCCCTCCCTTTCTGTGAGAGATGACCAAGGCACAAAGTCAAAATAAAACAAAACCTACATTAAAATATGAACACAAATAACAAATACAACATCACTGCTTAAACGATGCACATAAAGGAAGAAGGCAAAACATTCTAAAGCAGCTTTTCCCCACCAGATGTGTTAAACTGCAACTCCCATCATTCCCTGCCAGCCTGGTGCCCTCCAACACACCTGGAGGGCACCAGGTTGGGGAAGGCTGCACTAAAATCACAGCCGGAAGCATCATAAACCCAACCAGCATATTCTTTTACCTTTCAAAAGAAAAAGTGCTGCACTTTTATGAACTTAATTTCTTGGCAGTAGCCTTGAGCAAAGATATGGCAAGACATGCTGAGCTGGATTGTTAAAGACATAAAAGCGGGGAGGATTTGGGCTACCGCATCTTGTGGCAAGATTATAAATGATTTCCTATCTGCAGGATTTGTGTTTGTTCTCGTTCTCCCTCTCTCCTTCTATCTCTCATCTCTTCCCTGCAGAATATAGTTCTGCATAAATCTCTCTCTCTTTTTTTGCCTCTCACCGTGCTCCAAGACGTTCCTCCAGTTTAAAATTCCATATAATTTCCTGCTTTTATTTCAAGACTCCTGCTGCCCTTTTGAACTTAATTCTCTAGCCTTCCTGAAGCGAGAAAGCCCCACAAGTGCTGCATGGCCTTTAAGCAGTTCAAATCTTTTAAAATAATTCTATCAAGGTGTTAAAGAACACCGGGCACCTGGGTGTCTAGAGGGGAGGGGACAGCAGTGCCATAAAGAATCCAATATGGCATTCTTAGGACTTCTGTTCTATGTTTGTGCATCTGTTTCTCCCCGCGTCTTGTTAGTTTTTTAAACACCCTCACACCAAATAAAGCTTTGTTGCAGCTCATGGTGCCACTTGTGTGAAGTTGACTATAAACACTTTTCTGCACTAGTGTCATTACAAATTACCAGGACTTTCTGTCACTCTGAGTAAATTTTTAAGGATGCAATCCTATGCATGGCTGGCTGAAGAATGCTAAGAGTTGTAGGAGTTTTTTTCCTTTTTGGACATGCATAGGATTGTACCCTAAATGTTATTCAGTGTGACTCGAAGCAACAAAACATGTGCAGGTGCACAAGGAAAATGTACAGATGTATTACAACAATGCGCGTTATGCATGCAAATTACAATCACAAACCGCTATGAAGCTTCCTCCACCTGCTGGAAAAATGACTGAGGACGCCCACGACAGGCTGGTACCAAGCCAAAGAAAACCACAGCATCCAAGTTTGCCAACTTCAAGCCACTTTCTCAGCATACTCTCACTCCTACACCAGTGAAGGCAACAGGACTGCTCAGGAACTCCCTTTAAAATCAGGATTTGAGACTGGAAGATTGTTGTTTTTGCCTTCTATGAATCACTCGCTTCAGAAGTGCTACAATTCCTTTGATGGCCATGGAGAACATCTAGAGACAGATAGTGGCTGCAGTAATTAAAGTCACTGGTTGGGTCACAAGGTCAAGATCATAGCAAAAGGCTAACTGGGTCTTTTATCAGCAGCTCACATCTGGAGATTTGGGGAAATCTCCAGACTTTTTTTTTTTGCGATGCTGTCATCATTTTTGCTACACTTTTACAAATGGGTATCGCTCAACAAAAAAGTGACTGTTCTTGTTCTACAGGGAAGTGCAGAGTGCTTGAAGACAAGTCACTGGAAATTTAAAAGGGAAAATGCAACATGCTGAATAAGTGGACAACACTGGCTTGCAAGGGCTGTCTGATTACGGAGCTGGCGATGACGTCAGAATGATGACCCACATCCTCTATTTGGGTGGACATCTGAGACTTCAAAAGCTGATGCCCCAAATTCAGTTTCCACCCCTTAGTAAGCAGCAAGTCTTTGCTTTAGTAGTTGCTGTTCTCATGCCATTACTGTTAGAATGGTTCAGATGAAGCCCCACACTTACTAAAAGCACAGGTGAGGGGGACAGAGGGCTGCACGGGCTGGTTCAACGCTCTGCTGCAGATGTACCTGCATACAGTGGTGTAGTGGAACCAGGGCTCACAGGGATGCAGAACCAGCACTTTTTATTCGCAGGGACTCTGACATCATTTGCCAACCCCCGAGAATTCCGTTTCCTTTCAGCTTAGCTGCAAGCCTCATAGAATCTGGGGGGAAATGAACTTTTCCCAAGCAACAATATATTGTTCCTTGTTGTAACTGAAATATTTTGGGGTGACTTGGTCTTGAATGAACCATTCAAGATCCAGTAGCTTTCAGCAGTTGAAAACCCCTAGAACTGGTTTGTTGATATGGATCCATTTTGGACTTTCCTTGGCGGTGTGGCTGTGGGGACAGTCACCAGGAGCGTCTGCACCACAAGACATACTGCTACTCCATTGCCTGCATGTTCTGCAGTCCTATGCACCTCTGTGCAAGGAGGGGGACCCAGGCTGATCAGCATGTCACCTTGTACCAAAGAGCCCTACACACATACATAGGACTTCATTTGTTTCATGAGAAATTGCTATTCATCCTAATGTAAGAGAATTTAAAGTAACAAAAAAGAGGATAGAAAATATGATTTTGCAAACCATTCACAATGGCCAAAACAGATATTAGCAGCTGCACAGAATCTTTTCTTTTTTAAAAAAAATATTAAAAAGAAAATCCCAACTCATTGATGTTCAGTAAATCCTGAGCTTCAGTCAAAACATGAAAACTCTTTTTCCCCTGTGGAAAAGGAGGTGGGAAACCAGAATTGGCCATGATACCAGGTCTGATGGTGTTTTTCTACTTACAGGGCATCTTATTTTGTTTCTCAAAGCCATTTTGATTTATAGCTGGCATTCTAAGCCTTAAAAAAATCACATTTCAGCTTTGGTTTTCTGCCAAATCACTTAAAATAAAAATAAGGATGTCCTTTATTTTAGAACAGATCCCAAGTCCTGCCAACCAACTGCAGGTTGTTTTGATTGTTTTAAAAATCAACTAGAATTTTAAAAGAGCAAATGGTTTTTTAAAGCATATGTCATGTTTATGTATGCATACATTAATGCACCCTCTTTGTGTCTGGCAATGTAGAAAATGAATTTAGGGCTCTCTTTTCCATTACTGAAGCAAAAAATGGAATCATAATGGATGGTGTGAGATAGCTGGGCTGACAATTTCAACCCAATGCACGGGGATTAAAGTGTGTGACTCATGAAGGTTGAAGGGAGAAGCATGACTAATTCTGTGTGGTGTTTGGAAAACTGAAGTAATGCACACACCTCATAATACTTTGTCAGTTTATTTTTAGAGTTAGTTTTAACTCCTTCTTTTCCAAAGGAAAGCTGTAGGTCAAATTCAAATAACAAGCAACAGGCACATAAGGGACTAGAAGCTTAGAGAAGGGCATGGTATGAAATGGCATGGTCAAAGCATAGGAATGGAAGTAGGAGGAGGAACAGGAGCTTTCAGTCATAGAGCGTGGACAATAGTAAACAAAGGAAATCAGTTACAATAATGCTAAACTGAACTATGTTCCAAGGCATTACATCTCTTTCCGCTGCCAACACAAATACAGAGGACAGCTTCTTTACATTTTGAGAACACCCCCCCCCATCCCTCCCATGAGGGAGGGATGACAGACTCAAGAATCTTCACATATCTTCCATACTCACTCATAGGGACCTCAAAATTGTTAAACTACTTTCACACAAGATAGGAAACTGACATTTAGTATGTAGTCCAAGATTTACTGAGTATTAGTAAAATCCCAAAATGAGATTTTTTTTACAGCTATCATTCATAATACCCAAGATATGAAGATTACTTATTACAGCAGCCAGCAAAAAAGTCAACCAGGTCAGCAGGGACTGCCTGGAAAAAGTCAAACATGTCTAAGCCTACAGGATGCAAACTGACTTACTATTACACAGTGAATAGCATCCAATGGCAGCCCAGAACTACTGCTAATGATGTTGCACTACCACACCAACACTAGTGCAACAGTCTTTGTTGGCAAGATGGTAAAATGTGGTTTGGACAATCCCACGATTAGGTAGATCCACAGCTGTTTGAGCAACCATACTCAAATGAATGCCAATTAATGGATCAGCATCCTGCTGGAGTGCGGGTCTCAAGTGGCATGCCACAGGGCTCTGTCCTAGGCCGTGTGATGTTCAATGCTTTTATAAATGACTTGGCTGGAAGTGTAGAGGGGAATCGTATCAAATCTGCAGGTGACACGAAGCTGGGGTTGGGGGTGGGGAGAGACAGCCAAGATCACAGAAGATAGGATCAAGATTCAAAATGATCTAGACCGGCTGGAACACTGGGTCTGATCTAACAAGATTAAATTCAACAGAGATAAATGTAAAGTCTTGCACTTGGGTACAAAAAAAAGCATAATGTCTAGATCACAGGAAATAATAGTTGTGCTCTGTTCTATGTTAATCAGGGCACATTTTGAGTACTGTGCCCAGTTCTAGGCACTCCATTTTAAGAGAGGGAGTGAGCCAATGCTCAAACAGAAGGAAGGCAGGGAGGGGTGTGTGTGTGTGTGTGTGAGAGAGAGAGAGAGAATGAATTTTTTTTTTCATCAGCTGCTGAGGCAGGGGTATTTTGCCCCCCTTCCACTAGAGTTAACCTCCATAAGAGCACGACTGGAAACACTTATTTGAATATAAAACCTCCTTCTTGCCCCCTCCATGTATTCCTAAACTGTTTCATTAGCTCGCAAAAAGTGCAGGCTGTACCTATCATTTTATTCTCTCACACATCTCAGTTGTTCTATACTTAAGTCTGAAGCTGTGCAAGGGGTTACTCGCCTCAGATTTCAAATCCCAGCAACGAAGCAACACACCCAGCCTTCTTACTTGCCCACACAGTACCAAATTATGGGCTCGTAACCAATTAGTCCAAGTCCAAATGCAGCTTTCAGTACAAAGGCTTTTCCACTTGGCAGTGGGACTAATTTTAGAGAGAAGTATTTACTGTAACAGAAGACAGCAGCATTTAGATGTTTATGTGCTCTCTAAATTGCCTAATTAGAGTGCTGCTGATTAGCATTCATTTAAAGTAGGGTTGAAAATAATTTGTAAGATAGCTCATAAACACACACACACACCTTATTCTTGTATACTCAGCCTTTGGGTTGGCAGATTGACTGGTTGGTTGGGCTTGTCCAGGTTTTCTCAACTTGTGTCCCTCTGATGCATTAGACTGCAACTTTCATAATTCACAGCCATCATGGCCAGCAGCCATTTCCCATGGCAATGCTGGCTGGGCGTTATAATTTGATACATCTGGAGGGGGCCAAGCTGGCAAAGGGTGGGTTGGACTATCAGCTGCCGACTATCTGCTGATTTTCCTATTGCTGTTTATATAGAATGGGATCATTGGCGTGCGCACAGCAGGTTCAAGGGGTTCAAATGAACCCCCTAATCCGCTGCCGCCGCCATGTTTGCCCCGCCTGCACAGTGAGCCACTTGAGGGAGAGAGGACAAGCGAGGCGCCGCTGCTCTGGCTCGAGCTCCTCTAAGCGCGGCCCAGCCCCGCAGCTGCTCTGCAGCCTTGCTTCCCGGCTGCCCAGCCAACTTTCACAGGAAGTAGGAAGGCTTGCAAGAGTTCCTGCGAGACTTCCCAGCCAGCAGCCGAGATCTCGCGCGATTCAAGAGCGCGCCGAAGACCCCGGCTGCTGGCTGAGCTGCACAGCAAGAAGCACGAGGCGCGGCGGCGCGAGGGCCAGAGCTGTGGGCAGCACGAGGAGGGAGGATGAGAAGCAGCAGCAGCACCTTACGAGGCGGAGGGAGTAGCAGCGGGAGGCCAGCAGCGCTGCCAGGGAAGGTACGTGGCC
The DNA here is from genome assembly GCF_023053635.1 of Elgaria multicarinata webbii. Lineage (NCBI taxonomy): Eukaryota > Metazoa > Chordata > Lepidosauria > Squamata > Anguidae > Elgaria > Elgaria multicarinata. The sequence goes on from NC_086178.1 coordinate 41,109,927, forward strand.
CCCGTGTCCATTCCCCATCCTCAGCTGCTTGGTTTTCGCCCGCCTCCCCCTCCGCAACCTCTAATAATGCCCAACCCAGATTGCTTCTCCTGCAAAAGCCCCCTAGAACAAACGAAGCTCTACTCCAAGGGAGGCTTTGTGTAGGAAACATGGGCTTTGGATTGTGTTTGTGCCGTATTGCTATCCTGGGGATAAGCACGCGTCAGGAGGTTCCCACCATCTGTATCTCTCTCTTTTTCTTTAATGTAAAATGTCTTGTCTTCTGTGAGCTCAGCTTAAATACTTTCCAGAGAATAAAATCTTTGCCTATTCTTCTGTTATATTTTTTTTCCAAAAGGTTACCGGTGGCTTTCTTTAATATGTTTTGGTAGTCTTCATATGTGGCAATTAGGTTCCCAATTCTGACAAATTTGGGAGAGATAAAAAGCTGTGTTTTATTTTTGTTTTTAATTTGACAAGTATTACTTGGAAGCAAATCCTCTCCAAGGCGGCGGGGAGTTACTTCTGAGTAAGCCTCTTGGTATTGTGGTGTTAAGCACATTTCAGCTGTTGCTGTATTGATATTTTTGAGAACTGGAGGGAGGAAGGGGAGGAACGCCTCCTTGAAAAGCTGAGGCTGTGCCCGGAGCTGCAGATTGGGGCCTTTCCCCCTTCGGAGCTGCTGCCCTCCTCTCCCCATCAGCCCTGCAGGTACTGTAATGTTTGGGAGAAAGAGGGAGAAGCTGCATGTTTGCGTGCCTTCTCTCCTCATCGCTGCCCCACCGCCCACCCCAGTCTGGTCTCCAGCAAGAGAAAAGAAAGGGGGAAGAGGGGAGAACTGCAATGCCCCCCCCCCAGGACCTCCTGGCTAAGGAGGGTTCATTCAGCAGCACCTTTTTCAGAATGCATGCAAAAACAATTCCTATCTGTCCTTGCTTATTTTAGGGTGTCCATCCCCCTTTTTTCAAGCCATTCTTTTGGTAAACATTGGATGTGTGCATCTTGTGTCACTTTAAAACAGAGCTGCAGCACAATCCTATGTATGTCTACTCAGAAGTAAGCCCCACTGAGATCAATCAAACTTACTCTGAGGTAAATGTTCACCGGATGCAGCCTGAAAATGAAGAGAGGATGAAGAAAGGACAGGAGAAAAAGAATTGTAGAAATAGAATTGCAAGGTAACTGTGGGATATTTAACCATATTAAGTACATCCCACACTGGGATATTTAACCATATTTAAAGACAATAAGTACAGCAAAATTAGTGCCCCTCTACTTCAGTCCCAATCAAATAATTACAACAGTGAACCAGCCAGGTCTTCCATAGGAAAACTCTGTACATATGTAATAGTCTTATAGACCCCTTTATGTCTTAAAATGCATTGCTTCAGTTCAAATGGCAGATATATCTTCCACACTGACAGCTGCTACATTCCTGATACTAGACCAATAGTATATATATGATTCAACACATGTGAGGAATTTCACATTTTAAACTCATTTAAGGTGCAAGCCTGTGCATATTAGAATGTAAGCCTATGCGGCAGGGTCTTGCTATTTACTGTCTTACTCTGTACAGCACCATGTGCATTGATGGTGCTATATAAGTAGATAATGATGATACCAGGTGATAGTTATTTTTAAATTTTAAATCAAAAAATATTATCCTTTCCTATAACAAAATGGTACTTACTCCTAAGTAAGTGTGTCCCACTGAAGAAGGAAATCCTATTTGATTCCTGTATTCCTGTTAGTGTGACATGATAAGTTAAAGGCACAATTTTATGCATGTTTAGACAGAAAAAAGTCCTTCAACTCCTAGAATCCCCTAGCTGGCATGGCTGGCTGGGGTATGCTGAGAATTGCAGGACTTCTTTTCTTTCTAAATATGCACAGGCTTGCACCTTAAATGAGTTTAAAATGTGAAACTCCTCACATGTGTTGAATCATATATATACTATTGGTCTAGTATCAGGAATGTAGCAGCTGTCAGTGTGGAAGATATATCTGCCATTTGAACGGAAGCAACGCATTTTAAGACATAAAGGGGTCTATAAGACTATTACACATGGTTTCTAAAATTGCTTAACACCATTGTAAGCTACTACCTGATTATGCAGAGAGAGATGCCCAGGCAATTACTATACTTTGCCATTATAGGCAGCGTGACTCCTGGCAAGGGGAGGAGTGGGTAGACTGGCTGTTGACATGTTCAGTGGAGTGCCATAGGCCTTCTTTACTTGTTGCTTCTTCCAAGCTGCCCAGGTCCCTTATCTGGGTCAAGGGGGCAGAAGTGGCACTGCAGCAAAAAGGAATATGAGCACCAATGTTTGGACTGGGGCAAAATAATACAGTATGTGGGTATGTGGTGTGGTTTGGCTTGAATTGCTTGTGTCTGGATTTCCTTTCTGGACTGTACTTGCTGGTTACATGACCCACAAGGCCAGGTTGTGGTATAGTCCTCTTCTTCTTTTGTGTTCAAAAGCCGTAAAGTATCCTGTGAGATCTGGAAGACTCACAACTTTATTATGGCATAATAAGCTGTTGTCCACTGGCCTCAAGTGCCAAAATGACTTTACTGGCTTTGCACTGTGAGTTTGGGGGTGGGGTGGGGGGTCATGTCATTTGCTATTCCACTTTGGGCAGCAAAATATCTTGGGCCAGCCCTGGCAAGAGCTGGCTATAATTTAGATACTGAACAACATGCATTGGGTTTCCTAGGTGTACAGGGCCCAGGTGTCTCAAGCAGGATCTACACTACTGTTTTCATAGAATCATAGAATAATAGAGTTGGGAGAGGTCTATAAGGCCATCAAGTCCAACCCCCCCTGCTCAATGTAGGAATACAGGTTAAAGCATCTCTGACAGGTGGTTGTCTAGCTGCTTCTTGAATGCCTCTAGTGTGGGAGAGCCCACAACCTTCCTAGGTAACTGGTTCTATTGTCATACTCTAACAGTCAGGAAGTTTTTCCTGATGTCCAGCCGGAATCTGGCTTCCTTTAACTTGAGCCCATTATTCCGTGTCCTGCACTCTGGGATGATCGAGAAGAGATCCTGGCCCTCCTGTGTGTGTCAATCTTTCAAGTATTTGAGGAATGTTATCATGTCTCCCCTCAGGCTTCTCCTCAAGGCTAAACATTACCTCTGTTTCCTCTCCCCTCCAGGACACTCCTACCTCTCCTGTCTGCACCCTCTCTCCCTCTTCTACCCCCACACATAGGGGCATTTCTCTCTCTTCTTTCCCCAGGGCTCCCCCTACACCAATCCTCTTCTTCTGCCCTTATTTTATTTAGAGTATTTTTATTTAGAGTATTTTTATCCCGCACCTCAGCCTAAAAGGCTCCCGGAGCAGCTTACAATTGATCAGTAAAGAAGACTGATGTGCCCTTGTGACGGTTTCCCATCCTCTCTTTTCTCCTTCATCTCCTGTCTTCTGCCAATAGCCCCTTTGCGGCCTTCCAGAGATGTCCCTACTTCCAGATCTCCTACACTCCCACAAGTTCTCCAAATCTTGCCAGCCAGCCCTCTCTTATGCTAGGCTCGCAGCCACCCCTCGTCCTCACTATATTCACCCCAGAAGTCTCTCTCCTGGACCTCATTCCAAATTCTTTGCTCAGCAGCACACAGGGCAATCTTTTAAAATCATTATTAGGGCATTTTATGTATGGTGTATTCTATGTATGGTGCTGGAACTTAAGATGACACTCGTTGTTAATGTGATAGAATCTGTTTTAAATGTGAATCTGTTTTAGAAAGTTTGGATTAGGTCATTATCTGATTAAATTTAAAGATGGTGAAAATTGACTGTGTCTTTATATATGCCTGGTTATCACTACAGCAAAAAAAAATAGTATTCAGAGTCTCCATTTTAAAATGTGTATTTTTAAAGTACAGATTACTTGTTAATTAAAAAAATACAGTTTACTTCAGTTTTCATTTATTTTGTTTGTTTGATGAATGAAAAAAAGTCCTTTATTACTGTATATTTAATCAATGTTTACCTTAAAAAAAATCCCTGGCTGAACCCCCTAATGAAATGTGCTGCGCACGCCTATGAATGGGATATGCTTTTGAAATTATATTGGTGTGTTCGTGAGCTTTGGGTAAGCTACCTTAGATGCCAACTCTGCCAGGAAGGTAGCCCAAAAATTAAAAAGCAAAATAAGAACTCCAGCCCATACCTTTCCTCCTCATTGCAGTAGAGGTTCAATGGCAGTGTTAGCATAGGTGCCTCCATTTTCTAAAGGAAGCTATGAAGTAGCCATTAAGCAGCAAACGAAGCATCACGTATGCGAGAGCGTCTCCTTGAGTATTCTCCTTGGATGTCTCCTTGTGTCTGTCTTATCTAATGAAAACAGTCTCAACTCCAGTGCAAAAGTTAGCTTACAGTAGAGCAGAGGTTAGGTTACAGTAACTTTGCTTAGAGTAGAGCAAAGGGGATTGTTTAACAGAAATTAGCTATGCCCCAGTGTTACGTTCTGATTGGCTCATGCTGCTACTGAGCCCTACCCTTTGCAGGCTTGAAATGCTGTGCTGAATTCCCAATGTCTTTGTCTGACTGCTCCCTCTGAAGAGACCAGACCTTGATTACTAATCAATAAAGCACTTTTGAACCCTCTGTCGCTGGAAGTGTGGAGTCCTGCTTAGGGGCTATTTGGATCTCGTCCCTGGGTGAAGAACATTGATCTAACAGCAGAACGTCTCTCTGCAGCAAGGAACTTTTCAGCTTGGGTTCTGCATCCTACGCACTGGTCACCCCACATCCACTACGTTTTTTCTTTCTGCCCAAGGGGCATTTCTAATGGTTCCAGCCTTTATCCCTTTGAAATAAGCCCCTCCTTCTTTGACCCATTTGCCATTATCTATTACTCTACTGGACCATCATACCTCCATCAGGAGTCTCTTCATATTGGAATCTGGCTCTTCCCTCAACTGCCCCCCAGCAGCAGCCATTCAAGCAGCCTGCAGCAGAGGGAGAGGAGATGGGAAGCATCCATTCCACCAGCCCTGCTGAAAGTCTACTTGCCTTTTCCTCTTCCCTCCCAATTCCTTTTTCATTTTCTAAGTCTGCAGGCAGGGACTATTTTGTTTTTATTGTTCATAAGCTGCTCAGGGAGCCTTTTTGGCTGATGAACTGCATAAAAATGCTCTAAATACATACAGTAATATAATATAGCCTTACTCTCATAATTCTGTCCCCTCTTCTATTTTTTTTTTTTTTTTGACAGTCTGGGCTTTGGAGCCGAGTGCATTTGGGTACAAGAAACCTTCTTGTGGCTGCATTACAGTGACCACATGATGTCAAGATTTCTATAAATCTCCAAGAAATGGGAGACCCCAGAGATAAAACAAACAAACAACAGAATTAAATATTAAATTGAGATGAAAAATCAGAATATGCACATCTGTTGTGCTTTTAAAAAAATTACTGCATATAGCTATCAAGAACCTTTGGATCCTTGACGAAGCTGTGTATTGATGCTCTCAAATTTGTGGAAAGCTTTTCTACTGCAACATTCAATTGAACTATAAAGAGTACTTGTGGAAATCTCATACTTTGGCCCCTTGTTTCTAAGCATTCTCAAAAATGATAGAATTTCAATATTGCCTACTTGAAGAGCTTGGCACCATTTACCAGCACTGAGACATGGAAGGATTGACCATGCAGTGGTGATCTGGTATGAACCTGCCCATGATCAGCATCACTCTCTGGCCCACAAGCAAGGGCCATTAGGTTGCTGAGTACTAGGGAGAAGGCTTTCCTAGTGGTGGCCCCACAGCTTTGGAATTCCCTCCCCAGAAAGTTGCATGGCTTCATCATGGCTGGGTTTTAAAAAAAAATCCACAAAAAAACTTGAAGACTCATTTGTTCCACCTGCATTTCATGCTTAAAAATCATTAGCTGCTATTAATGTCTATTAATTGTAATTGCATGTCCATATTTTTGTAGTACTGTGAGCTGCCTTATGAGGCCAGTGCATCCTGAAAACCAAGTTATAGAAGAGGCTGGGCACACTGCGAAGTGAAGCTACAGTTGCACCCGGGATCTTGATTTACCAGGGGCCTAGAGGCTCTCTGGGGAAATCAAGGATTGCATCCAATGTTAGTCCAACTTAGAGTAGACCACTGAAATGAATGGGTCTTTAAGTCAGGCAAACATTGGATACAACCCACTGTAAATCTCATACTCATATGGATACTCGAGGTTCACTTCAAATTTGGCTGCTGATGTGGAAACAGATTCTGTGACTGGCAGCCCGTGTGGCTCTCAGAGAATTCTGCAGATACCTATTAAGCTGTTATTTTGTAGGAACTGTATTTGCCAAGGTTTTTTTGTTTTTTAAATAAGAACTACATATGCTTATTCTCAACATTCCTGTGCTTTACATCCAGTCCTTTTATACTGCAAACATTTAAGCTGATCATATTTTGTATCCAATTCTATAATCATTCTATTGTCATCCTTGTGTGTTTTGGTTCGTATGAAGCTCCTCAGCTATCAAGCTTCCTCTGCTATCAAGATGGTCGCAACAGTTTTACTTTAAACCAGAAAGCCTCAGACTTTCAGCCTAATAGTTAAAAGCAGGCATTCATTTTGGGGTGAAATCTTAAGGAGTCTGAATAGATGCATGAAACAACAATGAGATTAATCAAGAAAGCGCCGGCATAAACTCAGTATGAAAACTTTGGAGACTCTGGACTTCGAGGGGGCGGGGAATAAATGTGTTCAGGCCACTCTGCAGTCCTCACTCCTAGGCACTTCCTGGCATCCCAGTTTTGCATAATCTATCAGCTTGCATCAGACACTCCTCTGGCAAAGTCCACACTGTTCAGGCCCACCCCTTTAATATATTAGTTGCAGGTGTCACAGAATAAGCTAGTTTTCTTCCTTTCTTCTTGATCCATTTCAATGGGGGAAGTAGAAATCAGATTCTGAAGGATTTGCAATTTGAGGAAAAGTAAAAGCAAACTGATCAAACAACTCTTTAAAACCAGGTGGCCTAAAACACATGCAAGTTGGATCAGTCTTAGCAACGGAGTTCCCTCGGACATTCTTGGGTTGGGCTGAGCAGAGGGGTGTAAGAGGACAAATTGCCACTGCTACTGCCAGATCATAGAGAACACATTTTTGGTCAAAGCATGCTTTTAACATCTGTGGTGGAAAGCAGTGCTTCATACTATTAACATCTTGTATGCAGATGATTGAGCTACTTACATATATTTATTATGCTGTACATTGTTCCAAATGCTTGAACAGGAATGGCTTTATAGTTTTACAGATTCACAGGCAGGTGCTGCTAATTTTCACTCAAATGGCACAATTCCCAGATTGTTAAGAGTAGCTAAAATTTAGATACAAAGATACCATTTAAGGCACAATCTTATGCATATTCAGAGAGAAAGCAGTCCCTTAGCAATCAGCATTCCCAGCCTGCCTGAAGAATGCTGCGAGTTGTAGTGCTTTTTTAATCTAATCATGCATAGGATTGTATCCTTAAAGCATCAAGGGGAAAGAGTGTTGGCAAACTTGAAGGTTTGCATTTTTCTACCCCAATCTAAGTTAGTCCAATGAAATATATGACTGCTTTGTGTCCTCCAGGCAAGTCAATGCAGTCAAGAAATGCAATATGGAATACCAAGATTATAGCTGGAAAACTGTAGTGATGACTAATTTTTTTAAGTCCTCTTGATTAGGACTCAAATTTCCTGTGAAGAAAAACCTGCTAAATTCATTCATGTTCCATGAATGTAGTAGAATTGAATGGCCAATGTAATACAAGAAGAAACTAGTGGATTGGAGGTTTTCAAGACTTGCCTCAAACAGAACACATCAGAGCCAGTAGTGGAAGGGGAGTTACTGGAAGACATTCAGTACTGTCTCCCTAAATTTACTGCTATGGCCTAAAATGACACGCTTCTAGTTTTTGATCTGCTCTGGAATGTCAAGTAGTATGGAAAGTTGTATACCCAAGTAACTTAGATCAGGTTTTGTTAATTCTAGAATTCTTATAATTTTCAGTTATCGGAAGTGTCCATTAAATATAAATACCTCCCATGCGGAGTTTGGCTCCCTATATATTTCAACTGAGTGAATGAAGTAAATGACTCTTCATCCTTTGGTTAAGATGGACAATTCTGAACATATTATTCAGCCTGGAAAAACTATTTCATACTGTGGCACTGGTAGGGATGGACCACCGGGCTGAGGTGCAGGACCCCCAAATGCAACCACTCCAACATCTCCCCCTGCCCTTGCCTAAATTATGGGAGAGGCTAGGTACACTGCAGAGTGAAGCCTCTGAAAAAATCTAGATACCAGGCATGACTGCAGCTTCACTTCACAGGGTGCCCATGGTCTTCTGTAAGATGCTTCTGGTTCTGCTGCAACTTGGTAAGGAAAGTTGGTAAAGCAACTGCTAAAGGGTATGGTGGGGAGAACTGGAGGACATCTTACCCATGACTAGAGATATGGCTTGATAAAGTTCCCTAGAGTGCTTGATTTTCGCTCGCATTTGTAGGCTGAGCTGCAGATTTTCCCCAAGACCCAGGAAGTTTTGCCATATTTTTTTTTACTTGCGCAAATAGAGATTTGTGTAATTTGTGCCAACTGCGGCTGAAATTTGTGCAACTCTCTATTTGCGCAAAGAAAAAAATACAGAAATTCTGCAAACTGGCCAACAAGATACAGATCAAGTCAAGCCAGTTCACAGAACACATACTAAAGTCCTGGGAGGGGGGTGGCGAACTAAGGGAAGTTTGGGCTCCACCCCCACCCCCCAAGAGATTCCTCCAACATCGCTACCCAGGAACCCCTTAATCTAGGCAGCACCACTATTTTCATACATGGGTTTAATATCTCCAGGACACAGACTATGAAAAAGATGGCATTTTCTTCCCATGATAAACATTCTTCAAGTACAGAGATGTTGCCTGAACCAACAGAGCCAGCGTTGTTTTTCCTCCTGATCTATTCTATTTGAGATTCTCCATGAAGAATCCAAACTACAGTGTGTGGCAGCGAGAATGTGGAGTACAGCTTTACACAGAAGACTCATAACAGATATCAACTTTTACCAGCAGTATAGCCGTTTTGAGTAATATCCACCTGGCTCCAGCAGAGGTCACTACTACACACATACACAGATATAAAAAGTAATTTTACATCAAGACTACATTAGAGAGTTTTCAAAACATCAGCATGAATATGAATTTTGAAGCACAAGAAAGAATGCACAAGGGGGGGACTTGCTGTCACTGCTCCTCCCTGCTTGTCAGTTATTCCAGGTAGTTAGGAGTCAAATTCTTAAAACACTGAAAAATTAATAGGTCTAAAATCACCAGTGAGAGGGAACCAGTGTAATCCAACAGAGTTAATATTAGAACTTAAAATCCAGTTTGCTTGTTTCAGGTCAGGTCAAGCTACAGTGTACATGAAGGCCAAATTAAGCTGTCATTGATGCGGTTGATCATCCCCTGTGGCTGTACCGTTTCGGTTTCAATATTCTAACATGATTGTTTGAAAGCATGTGGTGATGAGCATCACAGAGAGGTGCAAGTTCAAACCAGCATCAACCCAGGTGAAAAATGAAGATATAAAATGGCCCCGTGCCAAGTTTCTTATCGCCCAAGTCCAGTGAAGGTGATCTGAGCACCATGCCAAGATTCCCTGGGCACATGGGTGCAATCCATACCATTTGTATGGCTAGGCATCCACATCTAGTAATCAGGGGCTTCATCCACAGTTCCAGCTGAGGGATTGTAATTGCATCCAATAAGTTGTTGGAGCCATTAGCTTTGACAACACTGATCACCCATCACTTTAAAAAAAAAGACAGTTTAGGGCGGTCATCCTATGTTCGTAAATATAGGATGACCTTTGTAATCAAGGCTGTTGGAAGAGTATTATTATTATTATTATTATTATTATTTATTTATATAGCACCATCAATGTACAGTAACAGTGCAATCCTATGCATATCTTCTCAGAAGTAAGCTCCATTGTATTCAGTGGGCTTACTCCCAGGTAACTGAATATAGGATGCAACCTAAGTGAGATAAGGGTTATTATTTTGCATACTGGAGGTTCTACATGGATTTATTACAATCCAATCTCAATTGTACTTTTTTTTGGTAGATTTGTATCCAATGCTGTCTGTCCACTAGTAGAACTCATTCCCCCTCCCCCACTGACTCCCCTGAACCCCACAAATATGTTGAGGACTGGGGGACCTTCTGGCACATAGGATGCGAGAAGAGCAAGGGCATGTCCCATTGCACATCCACTCATTTGATGTTTGATGGTGCCTAAATTATATATGTATGTATGTATGTACTGTATATACATCAAGAATAATTGCTGGGGAACATGGGCAGGAGGGTGCTGTTGCACTCATGTCCTACTTGTGGGTTTTCAGTGGGCAGCTGTTTGGCCAATGTGTGAACAGAGTGCTGGACTAGATGGACCCTTGGTCTGATCCAGCATGGCTCTTCTCATGTTCTTATGCAATGATCCTTTAAAATAAGCATTTCAAAGCATTACTTCTTCACCATTTCATACTTTAGATTATTTTACCACATATGTAAAAGGTTATACAGCTTGATTTACAACCAGAAAGCCAGAGGAAAAATAACTAGCACAGTTACAATAACTTGTCAATATAATAATCTGAGCAATACTTACAGACCACATAATTATCAGCCTTCTGGCCACATATGGATTAATGTTCCAGTAAGTGAATGGAAGGAATGTAATGTAGAAAACTTCTTGACCCATAGCAGCTGAAATCGTGAACAGGTAGTAGTAGAAATAATTCTTTACAACATACTCCCGTGAGGAGTCCTAAGAGAGAATGTTTTTTTACATGTTAGCAAGTTTGTTAGGAGAAAATCAAATGCTACATTCACTGTGTCAACAGTTTGTAAATCTCCATAAACTAATTTGTTATTTAAACAATTTCTCTTTCCATATAAAGTTCGATTTCTAACTCTAGTGCTTTTATTGATGGAAGGAAAGTGAGGCATTTTCTGTGTAGCCCAGTAAGCAAATAATGAATATCTAGTACATCAAGCAAAATAGCAATGTAGGCATTATATTGATTTATAAGAAGGAACAGAACGGAGATAACATCCTTCAATTTCCCCTCTGCTGTTCAGTGATGTTGTTAGGGGTGAACCACGGGACACTGGTCCAGTACCTCACAGCCCGGAAAGCCCCCAAATAGGGCCAATACAGGCAGACACTGCAATGCCTTTTGAGTAGTTGGTTTTTTAATTTTTTAAACAGAGGCCAGATACACTGCAGAGTACAGCTCCAGTCACATGCACTGGCTTCCTGGTCCAGACAGGGCAGGAGGAGAGGCTGCTGCCAGCTCTCTCGCTGCCCCTGACCATGATGGTGATGGACTGTGTGCACACACACCCCAAGCAGCAATACCTGCTACTCCCTCCCTCGTGCCCCACATGGAGGAGTCCTCCTCAAAGGAAGATCTGGAGCTCACAGAAGCCCCAGGTCAAGGACCGCCATCAGACCCACAGGAGCCTGAGCCCTTGCGGGAGATGGTTACAGGGCCATCCCTGTCAGGGAAAAGGGTCTCTGCTTCTGAGGCAGAGGCTGAACAACACCCAGACCCCAGGGAGCATTGTTGCCTCAAACAACAGGCTAGCAGGGCTCCTGTGTGAAGGTGTACTTGCCTCTAGAAAAGGTCTACTTAGGAGGAAGTGACTCCTCAGGAGTAGGGCTCTGGAAAGGGAGCTCTGATTACTGCAGCTGAGCTCTGGGTATGGCCCAGCAGGCTTTAGGCATAAAAGCCTTCATTGGAAAACCAGCCAGTGTTGGAACAACTTGGTTCATCCTGCCTTTTCTGTGTATTTTGTGTCCTGAACAGTGCCCTGTGACTGATGCCTTGTTTCCTGACCTTTTAGACTGCCTAATGACCCTTCTTCTGGACTGTGTAATGTACCTGACTGATTTACCATGTTCGACCTCTTGCTTGTTATCCTGACCACTCCTGCTGTTGCCTGTTCCTTTGATCTGACTGATGGTATCCTGACTTCTGTGTGGACTGCGACCATCTCTCTTACAGCCTGAACCCCGCTGAACTACCAGCTGTAGACTTGAAGGTTTTCTGACTTCTCTGCATTCAGTGTTTGCTACAGTCAGAGTAGGACACCCTCCGACACTTCCTCAGAGCGAGGTATTGGCAGGGAGGTGGCCCAGAAGACTGCCTAAGCTTCTGTGGCATGCTGGAAGTTCACTATACTTGGCATCCTATGTAAAAAAGTTTGAAAAAAGAAAAGTCAACCCAGAATGAGCCAGGACTATTTCAAAGCAGGGTGGCAAAGCACTAGGGGTGTGAGGTTGTAGGAGAGTATCTTGCCCAGGGCCTCCTCAAAATCTGCCAGCGACGCTATTAGTGTTAGCCCAAAACAAAAACCTACAGGAACCATCTTTTAAAATTCCATCTTTATTGGATCTTCTTAAGCCATATTTTCCAAAGCCCATTATGTCACAGAGGGAGGCCTGCAAGATCTTTTCGTCTAGACAACACACACACAGCCAATATTGATTTTATCATAAAGGAAGCATTTCTCTGCTCACAGAGTATCAATTATGCCCATCATCTAGGGAACTTTTTAATGTGCATGCAAAAGCTTATCTGTGTGCAGCAGGGGTGGAGAAGCAGTTATTTTCTTTAGTTTTCTGAATCAGAAGTCTCTCCCATGTTGCTTCAGATCGAACAGGGATGGCTGTTTGGAAAGCAAAAGGAAAACTGTTTTCCCAAACTGACAGCCAATCGCTCTCAAAACATATGACCGGCCTTTGTAAGGAGGCATGGATCGTTGCAAAGCAGCTACAGACACTTCCCTCTCCGTGCAGAGCAGAACACCCGCCCGTTGCCACTCCTGCCTCATCAGTGTGGGTTAAAAGAATGGTATAAGTTTGCTGTTGCTAACATCCAGCAGGCGCCCTTTGAAAACAGGAAGCTGGACTAGGTGGAAGCAAGCAACACAATCCTCATGTTCCAAGGATCAAGCTAGACACAAGGTTAATTCTGTGAATGCATACAGCTCTTTGTTAAGTAAATAGCAGCCACAGGAAAGCCTGGGAAACCTTTGGACTGAGCGGAGTGGGAGTGGAGGTGGGGTGAGAAATTTATCTTTGGGCCCATTCAGAAGACACCTTAAACTATGGCTTTAAGCAGGATGGTTAAGCCAGAAAGCCAGGCCGTGTTCAAAAGACACCTTAAACCATGGCTTTAACCACAGTGAATAAGGCTTTTTGCTGCCATTGCCACCCCTGGAGGTTTTGCTTGAAACGCAAATAGCAGCTTCGGAGAGGAGATTTCTGTGGGTACTGTGGCCACTTGTACATCACCAAAAGAGAGGACGCTGTTTAACATAACATTTCCATATGCAAATCTTTCTCTCGGTATAAATTTAGAAATAATAACTATGATTTAAAAAGAAATAAAAAATGGCTCACCACAGAGTGTTGGACTGGGAGTCAGGAGATCCGGACTCTAGTCCCCACTCAGCCATGCAGTTCACTGGGTGGCTTTGGTCCAGTCACAGACTCTCAGCCAAACCTACCTCACAGGCTTGTTGCTGTGAGGATAAAATGGAGGAGGAGGATGATTATGTATGCTGCCTTGGGTTCCTTCAGGAAAAAAAGGCAGGATATAGATGTAAATAAATAAATAAAATAGGGCAGAAAACAGTCTGCTGTCCAAGCACAGGGAGCTCCAAGGTTCTAGCTGTCCCTTTTTTTATGGTTCTTTGACTTCAAACCTGACTTGGACTGGGCAGCTAATCGAACAAAGGACTTCTGTCCTCTGCCAGCTCTCCAAAAATAGAGGACTTCCCCATCAAATAGGACACCTGGCCACCCTAACTGTGGGTGCTTTGAGAGAAGGTGCTCCCAGCATTACCAAGTAGAAAGCATCGTGAAACAATTCCAGCTCCCCCCCACATTTATGGATGTTCAGCACGAAGGGAAAAGATGGCAGGAAGACAGTGATGGAACTTGGACCCACCCTCCTCAAAATAAAGTTCTGTGAATGAAGAAAAGTGATGTTCTCATAAAAAAAACACTTTTCTGGAAGCACCCTCGGGTAGGGCAAGGCAGAGCTGAATTTCCCCTTCTAACTGCCACCCCGCCTGTGCACACACCATCACCACTGTGCGAAGAGTTCCCCACAACTGCTGTTTCTGGACCAAACATGTGTCTATTGATTGCATATAGCAGTTAGCATTGTGTCTCTTCCATCCCATGCTTGCTAGACTTCTGTCACTGAGAAGAGATATCCTCCAGCCAGGGACCCCTGCCACAGCAGTTACAGCTAAGACTCACATGGACTGCTGCTGTCATGCAGTCAGGCCTCGCACCCTTGCCAAGGGGTGGGGAAGCTCACACCATGATAGTGTGATAAGTCGCTTTAGAACTGTCTTTCCCAACCTGCTGCTGTGTAGGTATGTTGGACTACAACTCTCAGCACACACACACACACCCTCCCCACAGCATGTTTTAGAACGTTATGGATGAGGGGCAGTGGAGGCTGGTGGCTCTGATGTCAGTGGGGCGGTGAATCCACTCTGGGTTTCAGTCAGAATCAGTCAGAGCTCGGAAGGAGCTAAAACATACCTGCTTTAGAGTTCTGACTGAACCCTGAGAGGATTCACCACCCACTGACATCAGAGCCACCAGCCTCCACTGGTGAGGGGGGATCACTTGCCAAAGATATGTCTGTTTAAACCCTGTCAAGGGCAAAGCCTTCAATAAGACTGCAGGTTCTGCTTTTGCCAAGGGATGCCTCCTCCCGGGAGCTTCAAAGCCAGCCCATCCCGATGGCCCTGTTCCCTCCCCACTCACTTTCTGCTAAGATATGTTTCAAACCCTACAAGTGTATTACAAGGGAAGCCTGTTCAGACATACATGCTAAGCCATGGATAGGTCGCTTGCCTTTTTGCAACAAATGGTTAGTGAGAGTGTTTAAACCATGGTTATATAACCACCATGGTCAGGAGTGCTTCACACGACATGCTAAACCATAATGTTCAGCTCAAAATGCTTAACCACCATGGCTTAATGTGTCATCTGAACGGGGCCATAGTTAGTTTGTACATACTCTCTCCCCCACCCCCTTGTGCAAACCACCACGTCAAACAGATCTACTGTTGAACCTCTTTCAGCCCAAAGTCCAAATTCCATTTTGGAGAACCTCTCGGAGGCAGTGGGCGGGGCCAAAGGCAAAAGGGGCAAAAATACCAGGAAAATATATATACTTTTAAAGCACTGCATATTTTAGTGCAAAGCTTTTATTGCCAGCAATTAAGCCTTGGGGGAGGCATTTCACCTTTTCAGAATGGGGGGGGGGAACCCTGGCACAGATGCTGGGAAACCACCGAATGACTGGCCATAGGGAGAAAGGGGGAGGGGCCAGCAGAAGGGAGTTTGGCCCTCTGGGGAACCCCAGAGGAACAGATCTGGCCCACAGACTTGAGGTTCAACACCCCTGTGCTTCACATACTGGGAAGAAAACATGGCCAATTGTTTTTCATGTGAGGCAATCCACCCAAAATGTGCATCCCTCTTACTTCCCAGGGGCACAGCTTCTTGTGTACAATATAAGAATAACAGAAGAATATAAGAAGAGCCCTGCTAGATCAGACCAAGGGCCCATCTAGTCCAGCACTTTGTTCATGTAGTAGCCAACCAGCTGTCGATCAGGAACCCACAAGCAGGACATAGGTGGAACACCACCTTCTTGCCCATGCTCTCCAGCAACTGGTGCATTTAGGCTTACTGCCTCAGATACTGAAGACAGCATACAGTCATTAGGATTAGTAGCAATTGTTAGCCTTCTCCTCCAAGAATTTCTCTAATCCCCCTTTAAAGCCATCCAAATTGGTGGCCATCACCACATCTTGGCATAGTGAATTTCATAGTTTAACTAAGAAGTCGTTCCTTTAATCTGCCCTGAATCTCCCACCAATTAGCTTCATGGGATGACCCTGGGTTCTAGTATCATGGGAAAGGGAGAAAAATGTCTCCGTCTCCACACCATGCATAACAATAACTGCCCCATATGAAATGATGTTACACCAAGGGCAAAAAGGACAAGAAGAGAGAGTGTCACTTGGCAAATCAGATCCTCACTCTCTACTAACCTAACTGTATTTGGGAAAGCCCAGTTTCATTTAAGCGAACTATTAAAGAGTTTTGGGAACCCCCAGATTAAAGCTGGGAACACTGTTATTCAACCACAGACCAGATAATTCATGTCTACGAATTCATCATGTGACTAAGTTTGAATTAAAGAAATGTACTTATCAGAGATAATATTTTCTTTCCTCTTCCAAAACATAATGATGGACTTTTGAGGCATCTCAATTGTTTATTCTATGCTTTCCTTCCTAGCAACAACAGTATTTCACCACACTATATATTTAAAAATATTCCATTGATTTTGCACAAGGGAGGTGGAGTAATCAAATAAATAAACAAACAACTTCAACAGTGGTATATTCATTTGAACTGAACTGTAAGCAGACTGGATAAACAGACTCAACAACAAATGATTACCCAATTTCCAAATACAAAAAGATTAATGACTGTTGTTTTTAAATCATTCAGAAATGGAGGGCAACCTCCAGCCTGCAGAGGTTGCCCACCTGGCCTGCAGAGGCTTGGATTCTTCCATGGGTCCCACCCATTCCCATCCCCAAGCTCCACCCCTGGGGGCTTCCTGAGAAGGTGCAGAGAGGAGTCCCCAAAATCTCCTGAATAACGCTCCTCCTTCCAATATATGCAGGGAAATCCTCTTGTTATCACCAATCACAGATTGGAGATAGCCAGGGGACTGAAGGAGCGGTGGCGTCACCTGCTGCACATCTCTTCCCCGGTGAGTCTCTTGTGTACTTGTTGCTTTTATTCAGTGTTATGAAATAAGCTTTGGGTTCCTGAAGTATCTTGGGCTATCTATTAACGCAAGGGCAGGCAAACATAATTGGCTGGGAGCTGGATGATGTTGTTTTTCTTACCTTTTTCTTTTTTCTTACTGTGGAAAATCTCTTAAGGAAGAAATGACAGAATAGCTAAACAATGTCTAACCATTTAGACATTGCCTAAACAATGCCTATCATATTTTGAAAAAATATGGTAGGTGGTATATAAATCAATGATTATGATGATGTAGAAAAGGAAGAAAAATGAGAAAGAAATGTACACCACTGGCCATGGAAGTTAAAGAACTATGGCAACAGGAAAAGGTTACAATTTTTCCATTAGTCCACCCAGTTACTAGCATCACATCAAAATTGTTTACAGAAAACCTTCAGAAACTGGGCCTACCAAAATACATTCACACCAACATCCAGAAAGAAGTGATATATAAAACATGTTCAATAGTCAGGAAATTCCTGAACCAGTAAAAGACAGCATGACTTGGCAAAGCCCATCATGTTCACCTAGAAAAACTGCCATGAGTGAGAAAAGAGAGATAATAATAAATAATTGGGAGTGTTAGGAGTCCTCTGTCCAGAGGCACCCTCAAATAACCTTTTTATAACCCATTAAGTCCTAGAAGTGCCCAAATTTGATCCACTAAATTTCACGAAGGGCCTTAGAATCTGTTCCTGCAATGGATCATGTTCAAGTTTGACTATGTATGGACTCTACAGGGATTGTTTGTTTTTATACATATAAGCAACTTTTGTCAAAAAACTTTTTAATATTTTTGCATACAAAGAAGTAAGGCATGGCAGACTGCATGCCCCTTGTGGTCCAATTCACTCTCCAAACAGTTTCACTGTTTTTGAACACATGTTTGCTTCAGGGCTAGCCACAACCCACGGCGCCTGCATGTCTGCATAGCATATGGCCCTGGGCACCAACTGGAAAAATTGTACAATACACAGGCTGGGACATGGCTTCTGTATCTCCCAAAGCTGGCACTGGAACACCAAACGTTGGCAACAAGTCACTGAGTTCACACACGATCAGGAGAGTTTGGTCATGGATTTTTTTTAATGCCATAAAACAAAGGAAGAACAAAAGAAATTCCATTCAATATACTCATTTTACTGTTTTAATCAAGTTTTATTTGTCTATAATTGGAAGCTTTCTTGGGTGCTATTTTCTTGGTAGAAGGCAGGGTACAAATCAAATAAATAAATGTACATCACTTCAAGCTCCTTCAAGGAAGGTAACAAATGAAATAAACAGAACAAGGAGCCCAAAAGCAGAATGGCTAAAGCAAGGGTGGGCAACTGATGGGCCACTGTGAGGCCCGCCATGAGTACACCGATCTTCCACTCCTGCTGCTTCCCTTCAATGCCTTGTTTCCGCAGGGCAGGCATGATGACTCTCCCAGTGTGCCTTGTTTTCCTGCAGAATGAGGCTCCCAAGAGCCTGCCAAACAGCTGTTCGGTGGGCTGTCAGGACCCCAATTCTGGAGAGAAACTGGGTGTGCAGGTATGGCTCTTCCCACGCACCCTAGTTTTCAGCAGAATCAGTGACACCGATTCACTTTAAAGCTAAAAGTACGGAAGATGGCTTAAGTCAAGTCTAATGGGCAGCTTGAGTGCCCAGAGAAGGCAATCAAGCCTTACAGGCTATGGGGAATCAATCAAGGACTGCATGGGAGGAAGACAGAATCATGTATGCTATGTTTTTAATCAGTTTTTAATGTGTTTTATATTCACTGTTGTTCCCTGCCTCGATCCAAGTGAAGAGGTGGGTAAGAAATAAAATTATTATTATTATTATTATTATTATTATTATTATTATTATTATTAGCCTTCATGTAGGATTAGCTCTATCCACCATTGCTTCCTGATACATCATCTACAGTCGTGTGAAAAAGAAAGTACACCCTCTTGGAATTGTATGATTTTACATATCAGGACATAATAACAATCATCTGTTCCTTAGCAGGTCTAAAATTAGGCAAATACAACCTCAGATGAACAACAACACATGACATATTACACCGTGTCATGATTTATTTAACAGAAATAAAGCCAAAATGGAGAAGCCATGTGTGAAAAAGTAAGTACACCCTTACTGCTTCCATAGGAATTAAGATGCTAAGTAGCAGACAGGTGCTGCTAATCAAATGCCCGTGATTAATTGATCATCAGCAAGTATGGCCACCTCTATAAAAGCCAAAGTTTTTTCAGTTTGCTGGTCTGGAGCATCCAGGTGTGTGTTAACACAATGCCAAGGAGGAAAGACACCAGCAATGATCTTAGAGAAGCAATTGCTGCTGCCCATCAATCTGGGAAGGGTTATAAAGCCATTTCCAAACAATTTAAAGTTCATCATTCAACAGTGAGAAAGATGATTCAAAAGTGGAAAACATTCAAGACTGTTGCCAAGACTGTTTGGCGAAAACCAAACATAGCATATCAGCACAAACACCTCATACCAACTGTCAAGCATGGTGGTGGAGGGATGATGATTTGGGGTTGTTTTGCAGCCATAGGACCTGGGAACCTTGCAGTCATTGAGTTGACCATGAACTCCTCTGTATACCAAAGTATTCTAGAGTCAAATGTGAGGCCATCTGTCCGACAGCTAAAGCTTGGCCGAAATTGGGTCATGCAACAGGACAATGATCCCAAGCACACCAGCAAATCTACAACAGAATGGCTGAAAAAGAAAAGAATCAATGTTTTGCAATGGCCCAGTCAAAGTCCAGACCTCAACCTGATTGAAATGCTGTGGTGGGACCTTAAGAGAGCTGTGCATAAACAAATGCCCTCAAACCTCAATGAACTGAAGCAATGTTGTAAAGAAGAGGGGGCCAAAATTCCTCCACAACGATGTGAGAGACTGATAAAGTCATACAGAAAACTATTACTTCAAGTTATTGCTGCTAAAGGTGGTTCTACAAGCTATTGAATCATAAGGTGTACTTACTTTTTCACACATGGCTTCTCCATTTTGGCTTTATTTCTGTTAAATAAATCATGACACGGTGTAATATGTCATTTGTTGTTGTTCATCTGAGGTTGTATTTGCCTAATTTTGGACCTGCTAAGGAACATATGATTGTTATTATGTCCTGATATGTAAAATCATACAATTCCAAGAGGGTGTACTTTCTTTTTCACACCACTGTAGATGATGTATCAGGAAGCAATGGTGGATAGAGCTAATCCTACATGAAGGCTAATAATAATAATAATAATAATAATAATAATAATAATAATAATAATAATAATAATAATTTTATTTCTTACCCACCTCTTCACTTGGATCGAGGCAGGGAACAACAGTGAATATAAAACACATTAAAAACTGATTAAAAACATAGCATACATGATTCTGTCTTCCTCCCATGCAGTCCTTGATTGATTCCCCATAGCCTGTAAGGCTTGATTGCCTTCTCTGGGCACTCAAGCTGCCCATTAGACTTGACTTAAGCCATCTTCCGTACTTTTAGCTTTAAAGTGAATCGGTGTCACTGATTCTGCTGAAAACTAGGGTGCGTGGGAAGAGCCATACCTGCACACCCAGTTTCTCTCCAGAATTGGGGTCCTGACAGCCCACCGAACAGCTGTTTGGCAGGCTCTTGGGAGCCTCATTCTGCAGGAAAACAAGGCACACTGGGAGAGTCATCATGCCTGCCCTGCGGAAACAAGGCATTGAAGGGAAGCAGCAGGAGTGGAAGATCGGTGTACTCACGGCGGGCCTCACAGTGGCCTATCAGTTGCCCACCCTTGCTTTAGCCATTCTGCTTTTGGGCTCCTTGTTCTGTTTATTTCATTTGTTACCTTCCTTGAAGGAGCTTGAAGTGATGTACATTTATTTATTTGATTTGTACCCTGCCTTTCTACCAAGAAAATAGCACCCAAGAAAGCTTCCAATTATAGACAAATAAAACTTGATTAAAACAGTAAAATGAGTATATTGAATGGAATTTCTTTTGTTCTTCCTTTGTTTTATGGCATTAAAAAAAATCCATGACCAAACTCTCCTGATCGTGTGTGAACTCAGTGACTTGTTGCCAACGTTTGGTGTTCCAGTGCCAGCTTTGGGAGATACAGAAGCCATGTCCCAGCCTGTGTATTGTACAATTTTTCCAGTTGGTGCCCAGGGCCATATGCTATGCAGACATGCAGGCGCCGTGGGTTGTGGCTAGCCCTGAAGCAAACATGTGTTCAAAAACAGTGAAACTGTTTGGAGAGTGAATTGGACCACAAGGGGCATGCAGTCTGCCATGCCTTACTTCTTTGTATGCAAAAATATTAAAAAGTTTTTTGACAAAAGTTGCTTATGTGTATAAAAACAAACAATCCCTGTAGAGTCCATATATAGTCAAACTTGAACATGATCCATTGCAGGAACAGATTCTAAGGCCCTTCGTGAAATTTAGTGGATCAAATTTGGGCACTTCTAGGACTTAATGGGTTATAAAAAGGTTATTTGAGGGTGCCTCTGGACAGAGGACTCCTAACACTCCCAATTATTTATTATTATCTCTCTTTTCTCACTCATGGCAGTTTTTCTAGGTGAACATGATGGGCTTTGCCAAGTCATGCTGTCTTTTACTGGTTCAGGAATTTCCTGACTATTGAACATGTTTTATATATCACTTCTTTCTGGATGTTGGTGTGAATGTATTTTGGTAGGCCCAGTTTCTGAAGGTTTTCTGTAAACAATTTTGATGTGATGCTAGTAACTGGGTGGACTAATGGAAAAATTGTAACCTTTTCCTGTTGCCATAGTTCTTTAACTTCCATGGCCAGTGGTGTACATTTCTTTTTCATTTTTCTTCCTTTTCTACATCATCATAATCATTGATTTATATACCACCTACCATATTTTTTCAAAATATGATAGGCATTGTTTAGGCAATGTCTAAATGGTTAGACATTGTTTAGCTATTCTGTCATTTCTTCCTTAAGAGATTTTCCACAGTAAGAAAAAAGAAAAAGGTAAGAAAAACAACATCATCCAGCTCCCAGCCAATTATGTTTGCCTGCCCTTGCGTTAATAGATAGCCCAAGATACTTCAGGAACCCAAAGCTTATTTCATAACACTGAATAAAAGCAACAAGTGCACAAGAGACTCACCGGGGAAGAGATGTGCAGCAGGTGACGCCACCGCTCCTTCAGTCCCCTGGCTATCTCCAATCTGTGATTGGTGATAACAAGAGGATTTCCCTGCATATATTGGAAGGAGGAGCGTTATTCAGGAGATTTTGGGGACTCCTCTCTGCACCTTCTCAGGAAGCCCCCAGGGGTGGAGCTTGGGGATGGGAATGGGTGGGACCCATGGAAGAATCCAAGCCTCTGCAGGCCAGGTGGGCAACCTCTGCAGGCTGGAGGTTGCCCTTCATTTCTGAATGATTTAAAAACAACAGTCATTAATCTTTTTGTATTTGGAAATTGGGTGATCATTTGTTGTTGAGTCTGTTTATCCAGTCTGCTTACAGTTCAGTTCAAATGAATATACCACTGTTGAAGTTGTTTGTTTATTTATTTGATTACTCCACCTCCCTTGTGCAAAATCAATGGAATATTTTTAAATATATAGTGTGGTGAAATACTGTTGTTGCTAGGAAGGAAAGCATAGAATAAACAATTGAGATGCCTCAAAAGTCCATCATTATGTTTTGGAAGAGGAAAGAAAATATTATCTCTGATAAGTACATTTCTTTAATTCAAACTTAGTCACATGATGAATTCGTAGACATGAATTATCTGGTCTGTGGTTGAATAACAGTGTTCCCAGCTTTAATCTGGGGGTTCCCAAAACTCTTTAATAGTTCGCTTAAATGAAACTGGGCTTTCCCAAATACAGTTAGGTTAGTAGAGAGTGAGGATCTGATTTGCCAAGTGACACTCTCTCTTCTTGTCCTTTTTGCCCTTGGTGTAACATCATTTCATATGGGGCAGTTATTGTTATGCATGGTGTGGAGACGGAGACATTTTTCTCCCTTTCCCATGATACTAGAACCCAGGGTCATCCCATGAAGCTGATTGGTGGGAGATTCAGGGCAGATTAAAGGAACGACTTCTTAGTTAAACTATGAAATTCACTATGCCAAGATGTGGTGATGGCCACCAATTTGGATGGCTTTAAAGGGGGATTAGAGAAATTCTTGGAGGAGAAGGCTAACAATTGCTACTAATCCTAATGACTGTATGCTGTCTTCAGTATCTGAGGCAGTAAGCCTAAATGCACCAGTTGCTGGAGAGCATGGGCAAGAAGGTGGTGTTCCACCTATGTCCTGCTTGTGGGTTCCTGATCGACAACGATGTGAGAGACTGATAAAGTCATACAGAAAACGATTACTTCAAGTTATTGCTGCTAAAGGTGGTTCTACAAGCTATTGAATCATAAGGTGTACTTACTTTTTCACACATGGCTTCTCCATTTTGGCTTTATTTCTGTTAAATAAATCATGATGCGGTGTAATATGTCATGTGTTGTTCATCTGAGGTTGTATTTACCTAATTTTTAGACCTGCTAAGGAACAGATGATTGTTATTATGTCCTGATATGTAAAATCATACAATTCCAAGAGGGTGTACTTTCTTTTTCACATGACTGTATAGCTTGCTAGGCTAGGAAAATGTGACCCTAGTATGAAGAGCTGTGCAAAGACAGGGATTGTAAAGCTAAATGGGAACAGAGTAATGAATGGGAACTGTAGGTAATGAAGTGAGCCAGTGTGGTATACTGATTTCAGCCCAGACTCAGATTCAAATCTATCTCAGTTGCAAAGCTTCCAGGGTGACCTTGAACTAGTTCTCTCTTCATAGGGCTTATTGTGAGGATAAAGTGAGGGAACCATGTGTGCACACACTCTCACACATAGATCCTTGGAGAAAAACCATGATAGATATAATCTATAAATAAAAACAAAGTAGAGGAAGTTCAGCAGCAGGTGCGGCTAAAGGGTTGGAAGGGAGCTAGCTATGAAACTACCATAGGATGGAAGGGCAGATGGAGAAGACGAGAATGAGGAAAAGGGGGCAAGATGAGGAAATCAGGATAAGGGGCTCACCAAACAAAGGGACAAGCGAGGCTATACACCAGCCTTCCCCAACCTGGTGCCCTCCAGATGTGTTGAACTACAATTTCCATGGAAGCTGTGGGGAGCTTTTTAATGTTTTCTTTGCATAGCCTCCAGACATAAGCACTTTGCATCATTAACGCGGATTAAGGCTTTTGTGCTTTCCTCTAAGAACAGGGTGGGGAATAATCTTCAAGTGATGAGATGCACATGAAGATACCACGCAGAGACATTACACCTGACTGGCAGCAACAAAACTTTGAAAGAAGTTTAATCCCTGATGAACAGTGAGCCACACACGATTTCAAAAGCTGTATCCAGATAGCAGTGATTGGAACTTGCAACATTTTCTTCCAGAAATGAAATCTCAGTTGATACTACAACCAATCAATTGCCATTCTTTCGAAAACATCATGGCAGCATAGATGGGGTTTTCCCCCAGTTTTAATTTTCCCAACAATATGTTCCTTTGAAAATAGATGGAAAATAAGGACTGCAGGCTTTCTTAATGGCACAGGCCTCCAGCATGGAATGTAAAGCACATACACCAATGGTCTTTTCAGTAGAAGACTTTTCAAAATCCAACATCCTTTTATTTCTAAAGGAACGATGAAACAGATGTATATAGCGATATCATCTGTGAGCCTCCTAAAACAATCTAAAAATGGTTGGGCTTAACCAACTGAAGAAACCTGATGTCTTTAATATTTCATAAGGGCATTAAATAATTTACCACCTGAACCAGTTATAAACAGTACAAGACTGAACTTATTTCCAGAAGGAAAAGCAATCCAATAATTTCAACAATAATTAGTATGACAGAGTAAACGAAAGCGGTCATGGCAATGAAAGCACAGTATTAACGTGCATCATGAATGCAGAATAGACTATTAGGAATGGCCTCTTAGTATAAAACATAGGTAAGTAAATAATAAAACTAGCAACATCACACATATTATAATTAAGCTGCAGGATTCCATGACTAGCAGTCATGGTTCTGATAGCTGGTCTTAAGTAGCATACTCAGACATGAATGCCATTAGCAAGAATATTTATGGAAACTGTATCTGTACAGATTCCCCTGTATCTGTGTACCTATTCTCCAGGCCATGTGAAATTTTGTTGGAGACAATCAAAGGCAGTGTCAGAGTAGAACTAGCATCACCAAGTTACTGACCCAGATCTTCTCCAGAAGAGAGGGAATATGCTCATGCAGTTAAACTTGGATGTCTAGTTTGAGACAGAGAGATTTGTGCTTCCCCATATGAGATGCTACTTCAGTTTCCACCCAATTTCCTTGTGCATAGAGAAGAGGAACAGGCAGCTGGTAGGAGGGACAAAGCACTACAATACTCACGGACACTGATCCCAGCAACAGTGGGAGCCAGTGCCTCTAGTAGAATTTACAGGCCCAAAATATATCTGAGTACATGCCTACTTCAAAGTACCCTGCATTACTTTCTGAGAACTTTCTTTGTAAAATGTTGCATCTGAAAAAACGTCTAGTTTTGGAAAAGCATATGACCTACCCATACTTATCTTACTGAATGAGATTTACCCCCCAAAAAGAAGAAAGCAAATAACTTTCAGTGAAGTGTGCATAGCACTACAGATATTTCTGCAAACTCCCAGAGACAGTAGCAGAAAGAAGTTAGCACTGTCCAAAGCTGCAAGTGCTCTACTATGGGACAAGGACACCGGTTTTACAATTAATGAAACAGACCAGAAAAATAAAACTTTACAGTGAATTGATCTATTTATAAAATGTTTGCAATTGTATTGGTCCATTAGAATTTTATAAAACCTCCCAAACATTGACATAATAACCCTGTTCAGGCGACATGCTAAGCCACGGTGGTTAGGGATTTTGAACTAAACATTATGACTTGTCATGTCGTGTGAACCATTCCTAACCATGGTGGTTACATAACCATGGTGTAAACATGCTCACTAGCCATTTGCTGCAAAAGGGTTAGCAGCCTAACCATGGCTTAGTGTGTTTTCTGAACAGGACCAAGCCAAATGGCACAAAGCTTTGTAGGCTTCCTCTTCAAGCTGGATGTTATATTCACCAAAAATAGCTTAGGGGAGAGGGACGTTTAGGGACATGGTGGAAAAGCCTCAATGCAGACCATAGTGTAATTTCAGAAATGTTGAAAATGTCGTATCAGAATTAAAACTGAAACCTTCCCTTCGTGACTCAATGAGCTGTACATATGGGATGTAATTGGGGTATGTGTGTAGGATGGGGCCTATGTCAGAAGTTGGTTCCAAAATGGTTCTTGGGCCCTGCCTGACTGAGCAGGCTCAGTGGCTACAGAATGGTGACATGTTGTGGGTGAGAACAGAAAAACCAGGTGAGAGGAGGAACGGAATTCAGTACCTTGATCAGGAATGCTTGACATGGAAAATGTTTCTCCCAAGCTCTCTTTTCCATTAAAAACCATTCTACAAGATCCATGTGTCGTGCCGATGGACAAAGGCTCCTGCCTACATTACACAGTGCTCTGGTATTATCACCAGGAAGCCAACAACTGCCAGCCATTTATATTTGGAGGCTGCGGTGGAAATGCAAATCAGTATCCGTCCAAGCAGTAAGTAGTGTGAGCTGTGGTGCAAGAGGATGACAGGTGAGGTGTCTTTGTGAGAGTCAAGACTAGAAAGAGCCAAAAAGGCACTATAGGTATTTCCCCCTTTTACCTGCCTGTATATTCTGAATGTTTAGCCTGGAGAGTAGAGGGAGGGGAGAGATGATAGCACTCTTCAAGTCCTTGAAAACTTTTCACACAGAGGAGGGTCAGGATCTCTTCTTGATCATCCCAGAGGGCAGGACACGGACTAATGGGCTCAAGTTAAAGGAAGCCAGATTCCAGCTGGACATCAGGAAAAACTTCCTGACTGTTAGAGCAGTATGACAATGGAATCAGTGACCTAGGGAGGTTGTGGGCTCTCCCACCCTAGAGGCATTCAAGAGGCAGTTGGAGAGCCATCTGTCAGGGATGCTTTAGGGTGGATTCTTGCATTGAACAGGGAGTTGAACTTGATGGCCTGATAAGCCCCTTCCAACTTTACTGTTCTATGATTCTATGAAATTATGCCAAATGGGGCAGCGGAATTCTGGACAGCAGCATTTGAGATTAACAGACGAGGAGCTGATGCCCTCCTGCGTCAAATTAAACTTCCTGCATAAATGAACACCTCAGGACAATTTTTTTTAGCACACACAGTCCAGTTTTCCATTTCATTTTCATATGGGGAAGGTTCTTGCACGAGAGCTTTAAAAATCTAGCAACAAATAGCAGAGTTGATCTACACATGCAGCGGATTCATGTGGTGCAACATTTCCTGGCTTCTGACAAGAGTCTTGGGAAAGGTATCGCATTTGAAATACCCCTCTGAAAAAGAACGGAGTCTCTGCAGCTAAAAACACCCCTATCATCAGGAAGAAAGCTAACAGACGTTTGGATCCAATGTTTCACAAGTGGACGTCTGCTTGCACAACAGGACTTCTTCATCCTCTCCTCCCCCTGCAGCCTCCCTGTACACCCCTAAATATGATCCCACAACCCTCCCGAGCAGATTTGGGGGCACACAAGGGCTGCAGGTGGGAAAGCTGCTGTGCCGGTGGTCTCCCTTCCATTGGCAGAATGACACCATTGGATCCGAGCCAGAGAGTGTTTCTTCTTGACATGTTAGTTTTCTATGTGCAGGAACAATTTTTTAGAGGGGTGTTTTCAAATATGCAATTTACCCATCTACAATCTGAAATGAAGCACTTTATGATTCTGCTGCCTGAGTAGATCATATCTGAAACTGCCCCTTATATAAAACAGAAGCTGAAAACATGGCTGTAACCCAGAGTTTTTTAATGGGAATTTGTGCACCATACATCCCTAAACACACACACCTGTTCTGTTTCAGCACACACACAAAAGTCATGGCATATGAATCCAACACTGCAAATCCTTCTATAATTTCACCATTACAAGAATTGTGATATTGAGTTTCTATAGTTTAATATCCAACAGGGAGACATGATTAGACAATACTTAATCCCCAGCTTTCACTTATGTCTTTATCTCTTCAAAGTGCTGAACAACATTAATAAATTAAGCTTTATTGCTTGAATGAAGCAAACAACCCCACTTTTTGAAGGGAAAAAATGACTTGCCAAAGGCACATAAATAGACTGATTTGAGATTAGAATTTCAGCATTACTGTTGATCAGATCAATGCTAAGCACAATATCCAATCCCTGCCTCTACTTAGTCAGGCTTATTTTTTTAATTAACTATAAAAGAATGTGTGTCAGACTAATGTTTTAAGTAAACTCCTGGAGGCAATGCAGTCCTAAATTAAGACTGAAAGTCTTAGATATTACAGCAGACAGAGTATGGAATAAATTAGCTCTCTTCAGCAGTAACTGAAAGATGTAGGACTGAAGAAAGTAGAATTCTACTATACCTTGCAGACCAATTTTTATATTTAAATATTTTGAATCTGAAGTCTTTCCCTACTTTATTTAAGAAGAACAACTAGATTTTTTGACACCTACACATAGGGTGGGAAGCCTACGCATCACCCAAAATAAAGTTATGCATCAACAAAAAAAGAAAAAAAGGAGGACAAAAGAAGATACCAGTTTGCATATTCAAATGTAAACATGCAAAAATTGAAATAAGTCCCATTCAATTCAATAGCTCTACTCTACAAAGGATTAACACTGGATACTACCTAAATCTTTACTGTGCAATTGCATTACCTAATTCACAAAATTTTACAGGAGTTTCAGGTGACATTGACCTGATTTGCACAACCGCAGCAAGGAAAATATGGCACAGGGTGTTTTAGGCCCTAAAATTTAGGGTACTGGGATGGCTTGCTAACCACAGCAACAACTTACCCTTGCCAGGTTCACACAACAGGCCAAGCTGCCCTGTCAAGGATAATTATGCAAATATTTGCTGCTGTTTGTGAACAGGGCCATTGTCATCAGTTTGTAGCCCCACTGTGTTTTCCCACAACTTTTTCTACCCTTTTTCTTACTAGGAAAAATTAAGGAAGAAAAGACAGAATAGTTGCATAATGTCTTGACTGTTAGCACTAGGAGCCCTCTTATCTGGAATGGAGATGGGAAGGCTGGGAGGAAAAGTAGGCCCTCTCCTGAAAAATTAGGAAGGAAAATCTCCCCACCACTACCACCACACACAGACAATTTCCCAAAAATCCCCAGGGAAAAAAGGAGCAGAGGTTCCTGTCCATCCCATTTTTCATGTCCCCACCGCCCTCCAAAGCCTTCACATCACTCGTCTGGAATACCTCATTCCCAAACTTTCCTCATGGATAGCATCATTCAGATGCTAGAGCCTGGTATTTTCCAAAGGAGAAATTAAGTGTCTCTTCCCACTCTTCCATCCCCAGTATAGATGAATAGAATTTATCGAATTAGTCCAAATGCATTTAAAATTCCACATAAAATATACATAGGACCACAGACCATATAAAATAAATAAATAAAACACATTTAGAACTACATGTAGCAGTTTGCTCTCTAGAATTGCTGTGCAATTCTGCTGTGCAATCCCTGAGACTGAGGGAGGAAGAAAAATAATATATTTAGGGAGAGGGGGTAATTAAGAATATGTACACCAGCATACAACAACGGTATGTGCAAAAACCACATAAAAAGCAAAAGATAAATTAAAAGGGAAAAATAGTAAGGAAAAGCCATATGGCGAAAAGAAGCAGTTTTTAAAATATTTTCGTGATTCTGAATTTTTTAAATTTCACTTAAGCCACTAGAACTTATAGACAAAATTGTTCATTCCAAGTATCAAGAAAAAGACAATTGATGTACAGAAACTGTATTATGGAAGAATCACATTGAAAATCTAACTTGAGAACTTGCCTTTCCTCTACACAATGAATAAATAATAAGATTTAAATAAACAATTAGTTCTAAAAGCAATTCCAACTGAATTGCCTCTCCTATAACAAGCAGTTTGCAGGCTTTAATAATCTCCTTTAAGAAGGAAATTAAATATCTTGAGGGAAAGCAAGCAATGAAAGAGATTTTTTAAAAAAAATAGTGGGGAAGAGGGTGGTTTACAAGCAAGAAACATAAGATGGTTGCCTGAAGTTATAAGGGCTGATCTGAGGTCATAGTAGAATCACAGAAAAAGGTCGATTTTAGAAATGTCCTACAGAACAAACTTGGTGGACCTCAGATTAGAAGGTATTTGAAATACAACTGAAGAATAAGTGCCAAAGCTACAAAGCTGGGAAGAATCAACACATGAATTATCAGCAAAGGGAACAGAAAGCATTAAGGACAGATACCTTATAGTATGAGATTTTACTTGGGAGAAATCCACTGGAGATATTAAAGTAGATTCAGTGGTATATGAAAGATGGAACTCAGATTAATCTTCTGTAAACATGGGATTATAAGTAAAGAAGAGTTTTTGAATGTAAGAGGCAAAAAAGACAGAATGATAGTTACTACTAAAAAAGAAAAGATCTCACACAAGGGTTCTCACAGCAGGAGAGTGACCAACATGCTTGAATTAGATGGGAGAAGGACCTGGAGCTAAAACTAATAGAAGAAGGGAGCTGAGGGGAAACTTGACCCAGAAGGAAATGGGTTGGATGGATGACACAAGAAAATCAACATCAGTAAAAAGAAGAGGACAACAGGAAGGAGTGCAGAAAGGAGAGGTATGAGTATCAAAAGAAATCAATTAAATTAGAAATTGGAAAAGAGGATATAAAAGGAGGCAATAGGAAGGGCCGTAGGTCAGTAAGTAGAGCATGTGCTTTGCATGCAACAGATCCCCAGTTCATCTCCAGGTAGAACTAGGAAAGGATCCTTCCTGAAACCTTGGAGAGCTGCTGCCAGCCAGTGTTGACAATACTAAGCTAGATGGACCAATCGTCTGACTCAGTATAAGGCAGCTTCTTCTGTTTCCTAAACAACGAAGATTGAAAATGGGAGGGCTGAATAAGAAGGAAGTTACACGAAGTTTATGTGAAGAGGTGTTTCGGACATAGTGCTGTACTTGTCCAGATACCACTGATCTTTTGAGACTAGAGAATAGGAGTATAGAGAAAAGGAAACAGATCAGATTACTAGTTCACCTACAAAGTCCACCTGAACAATGCAGTATTTTATGAGTTACACAGGAACATATTTCTCCCTGACTCTATCAGCTCTATAAAGGTAGCACACGGAAGCTTGGTGTAAGTGTCAATAACACAGAAACAGAATCTGACAGTACCTCTTGTCAACAGACCGTGGGTTTGGTAAATAGCAAATGCTGCCATCACTCTGTGCCATAATTTCTATTTGAACACATTGCTCTCCATTAGGTTCTCTGATGTAGCACAGAGAAGAAGACACCACTTAGTATCCAAGCCAATATGTTTATGATTATTTGCTAGACATGAGGTGTGTTCAAATGCTTTGCTGACATCACAGAAGTTATTTGGAGAAACATGGAATAAAACTTCCACGTTTTCAGCTTTGTGTATGTATTGCTAGATATCTGAATATTCTCCGTTCTGCTTCTCCCACAAAATGCTATCACTCCACCCATTTAGTTCAAGTTCAGTTCTCTGTGGGTGCTTCTGGACAAGTCTTTTATCCCATTCACAAGATTTTACAGGGGTTCCAGAGGACAGCGTCTTCCACTTGTATTACTCCCGTGTTTTCCCACCTCTCCTATAATTTTTTTTCTCTCCAGAAAAAAATCATTAAGGGAAAAAGATAGAATAGGTGTGCCAAGCCTTTTGATTCACAGAGCTCAAAGTCCTCTTATTTATTTATTTATTTATTTCATTTCTATACCGCCCAATAGCTGAAGCTCTCTGGGCAGTTCACAAAAATTAAAACCATGAAAAGTATAAAACAACCAACAATTTAGAAACATGAATACAAAATACAATATAAAAAGCACAACCAGGATTAAAACCACACAGCAAAAATTGATATAGGTTAAAATATAGAATTAAAACAGAAAAGTTTAAATTTAAGTTAAATTAAGTGTTAAAATACTGCGAAAATAAAAAGGTCTTCAGCTGGCGATGAAAAGAGTACAGTGTAGGCGCCAGGCAGACCTCTCTGGGGAGCTCTTTCCACAGCCAATGAAGTTGTAGAAGGACTGGTGTGATGTGGTCTCGCCGACCAGTCCCTGTTAGTAAACGGGCTGCTCTGTTTTGTACCAGCTGATGTATCTGGAATTCCTGGAAGCACACCTAGGCAACAATCCTATACTCAGTTACCTGGGAGTAAGCCCCATTGAACTCATGGGGGCTGACTTCTGAGTAGACATGTGTAGGACTGCCCTTAGTCTAACTAGATGAGGATTATTTGTTTTTAAATGAAGGAAATATCTATGACAAACACTCACTTGCTCATAAGTAATGCCTCAAAGCAATCACACTTCCCTCCCCGCCCCACTCCAAGTATTTTTCTTAGAATCCAGTTACCTCGTTTCCTTTTGTTTCAGAATTATTAACATGGGGAAAAATATACAGCTCTCCAGGAAATGTGCTAGATGAAAGTCAGGAAGCTATAAGAATTCAAGACTCTTTCATGATAGCAATCTCATTTCTTAATGCTGCAAGGTCTGTCTTCAGTAACAGAGCAACCTGTGTGCAGCAGCTCTTGCCCAGTCTGGTGCTCTCCATATGTGTTGGACTACAACTCCCATACTCCTCAGCCAGCATGGGCAATTGGCTCAGGAGTGTGGATTTGTAGTGCAACACATCTAAAGGGGGAGTTTGGGGAAGGCTGCAATACCTCCTCTCTCTCTCCCCCCCACCCCCACCCCCGTGTCCCGCATGAGAAGAGTTCAATGTCTCAATGTCGGGCTAGGCTGCTGCTTAAAGCAGACATTCTTGCCCCGCTCTTTCAAACGGGCCCCTGGATTTGCCCAGAACCGGGGGTCTGCGGCGTCCAACAACAGGAAGTCCAGCTGCCTCCAGACAAGACGCGAGGGGCAAGAGCATGGGAAACGGCATTTATATGAGAGGGAGCTTTGCTAGGGGAAGCGAGCATTTCCTGCCTGCTGTCTCCACTCCAGAAATCCCCTCCATAAGGAAGCGCACAATTTCCTAAGTCCAAACTGCCGAGAGCGCCCTAGAGATCCTGGCGGCGGCGGGAAGCGGGGTGGGCGGCCGGCAGGCAGGCAGGCGCGCTTCTAGATCAGAAGCGAAAACTTGCTCCCCGGCGGCTCCTCCTCTCCGGGCTGCACTGAAACATCTCACCCCCTCTCACCCCTCGGGTGCAGTTACCTTCCAGCCGTTGCTGCTGCTGCTGCCGTTGCAAGTGGTGCAGTCGGCCGGTGGGTGGCCGCGCCGCTCGGCCGGGCTGCGCCAACTCCAGGTGTCGCGCGGCGGCAGGTGGTGGCGCCCGCCGCCGTCACCCTCCGCCGCCGCCGCGCTCGGCGGCGAAGCGTCTGCGCCGGCCGGGAAGAGCCCGCAGCGGCGCTGGAAGCGGGCGACGGGTTGCGAGTCGCAGAGGCTGCGGACCAGGCAGGCCATGCTCCCTCCTGGCGGCTGAGAGTGGCGCTCCGAGGGCGGCTCGCGAACACGCCCGGCCGGCGCCCGCGTTGCAGAACAGCCGGGGCAGAGGAAGGGCGGCGCGGCGCTTGGGCGTCCCGCGGACAGGTGCCGCCGGCCCGGGCCCCGCCCACGCGCAGGTGGCCCCGCCCACAGCCCGTGTGGGCCTGTCCGTCCGGGCGGGGATGCTGCCCGGTCCGACCTTCCCGGGAGGGCTGTTCCTCTGCTGCGCTTGGCGGGGCCCTTGAAGCGACGAGGGGGTGGGGGTGAGGGTGGGGGAGGCGGTCTGAGAGATTAAAGGCCGACTCCCTGTACTGTGATGGGAGCAGCGTCATGCCCGGCGGAGAGCTGCGTTATGCAGAGTCGAACAAGACGTTGCGCTTCCTTGGATAATTATGCAAGGCTCATCTCTGTCCTGGATATTACCCGCTCTAGCAGTGTGCTTCTGGGCGTTGGATTACGGGAAACCTGGGTTCAAGCCCCTCCCACCACCTTCGATTTTTTTTTTTCTCAGCCGGGAAGCTCACTGGGTGACTTTAGGCGACCCACAAATTCTCAGCCTAACCTACCTCACCGTTTGTTGTGAAGATAAAGGTGGGGGTATATTTAGTCCTGCAATGACATGTTACAGTTTGGAGTGCCTCCTGTTCAGAGTGCCAGCCAGCCAATTATGCCCTTTCCCAGATACTCCGTTACATTCCTCCATCCCTCAATTTGTCTTATTTCCCCATGACACTCTGCATTCCATAACCACTGAGCTTACAGATGTTGACGACTACCCTCGAACCATGCTCTGGTTTAGTTAGCGCAGGCTTCCCCAAAGTGGCACCCTCCAGATCTGTTGGACTATGGTTTCTATGTTGGTTGGGGATGACGGGAGCTGTAATCCAACGTTAGAAAGCTGAGTTAGACCCATATCCAATCATTTCATGTCCTGCCTCCTCCTTTTAGAGTAACGTTGATGCTGCGCTAGAAAACATCTGTAGGATGTGAGGTTGGAGATGAGTTGTGCTAATGGCAGTGACAATAGAAATGAGGCTATATCGCCTTTCTAAGCATAAGTGCTCTTAGTTACTTTGAGCATATTAAGAAAGAGTGAAGGAGAAATATAAGGGCGGGAATCAATGAATGTGTGGATTAAAAGAAAGCATCTGAATCCTGGTAAAGAGTTATGCTTCATTTAAGGTGCATGTTTAGGGTTAGGGCTGGGGCATGCTGGGAGTTGTAGGACTTTTTTTCTGTCTAAACATGCATCGGATTGCACCCTTAGTCACCGTTCGCTTGCTAGTTGACATATCTCAGCGAGACATCTGCACCTGGGGAGGTGCTGCTATCCCTCAAGCTGGGCATTGCTGTGTTTGATGCATCATTTGTCTGGCTGCGCATAAAGCAGTTCCTGAATCGTGATGCCCATTTCAATGCACCTTTCATTTCTCCTGGCTGATTACATCGCTCCAGTGCCTGATTAAGTAGCCTGAACTGGTGCTCCGATTCTCTTGTCATGTTCTCGGGAAAGCTTCCCTTTCCTATCGCAAGTGTAAGTACTGTTCTGCCTGTCTGTCGGCTTCTCCATCAGACTGCAATGCAGAGGCAGCAGTCTGTGGAATGCAGCTGTCAGCCCAGCCATGTGCCGCTCCGGTTTGGGTGCTATTGCCTTTGAATAGCTTTACAGCGCGTGCTCCGTTGTAGTCTTGCATTTCACTGCTTGTAGATAACTTCATTGGCTCATGGTGCTATGAAAGACCTCAAGGTCGTCTAGTCCCACCTCACTGTGATTATACCATTGTCCTGAGGCAACTTCACCGGCACATTATCTTTCCACTATTGAGATATATAATCCAGCATACAGCGCACCATAAGCATGAAGCAAACAGTTCCATAAGCATGAAGCAAACAGTGGCATCAATATGCGGATGATACCCAGCTCTACCTTTCCTTTTCATCAAACCCAGGTGAGGCAGTGGCTGTTCTGAACCAGTGCCTGGGCACGGTAATGGACTGGATGAGGGTTAACAAACTGAGACTCAATCCAGACAAGACGGAGGTACTGTTAGCAGGTGGTTCATCTGTCCGGCGAGGTGATGTTTGCCCTGTCGTGGACGGGGTTGCACTCTCCCTAAAGGATCACGTCCGTAGTTTGGGGGTGCTCTTGGATCCAGAACTGTCACTTGAGGTACAGGTGAACTCAGTGGCAAACACCACCTTTTATCAGCTTAGGTTGATATATCAACTACGCCCTTATCTGGACAGAGATAGCCTAGCTACAGTTATCCAACCTCTCGCTTGGATTACTGCAATGCGTTATACGTGGGGCTGCCTTTGAAAACGGTCCGGAAGCTTCAGCTGGTACAAAACAGGGCAGCCCGTTTACTAACAGGGACTGGCCGGAGAGATCACATTATGCCAGTCTTTTTACAACTTCATTGGCTGCCAGTCCAGGTCCGGGCCCGATTCAAAGTGCTGGTATTGACATTTAAAGCCCTAAACGGTTTGGGGCCAGGTTATTTGAAGGAACACCTCCTCCCATATGTACCTACCTGGACCTTAAGATCATCTACAGGGGCCCTTCTCCGTGAGCCCCTGCCAAAGGAAGTAAGGCAAGTGGCTACTAGGAGGAGGGCTTTCTCCGCTGTGGCACCCCGGTTGTGGAACGAGCTCCCCAGAGAGGTCCGCCTGGCGCCTACACTGTACTGCTTTCGTCACCAGCTGAAGACCTTTTTATTCACTCAGTATTTTAACACTTAATTTTAACTTAAATTTAAATTTTACTGTTTTAACTCTGTATTTTAATCTTATATCAATTTGTTGCATGGTTTTATCCTGGTTGCGCTTTTTGTACTGTATTTCGTAATTGTGCTTTTAACCTGTTGGTTGTTTTATTGTGGTTTTAATTTTTGTGAACCGCCCAGAGAGCTTTGGCTATTGGGCGGTATAAAAATGTAAATAAATAAATAAACATAGGAAGTCTATATGCCTTGGAAAACGAAATAGATGCAAAACTGTGGGGACTTGACTCACGTGTCAAACATGAGTTAAGTATTTGTTCATTCTCTAGCAGCACAATCCTAGATGTGTCTACTCAGAAGTAAGTCCCATTGAGTCCAATGCGCCGTACTCCCATGTAAGCAGGTATCACTGTCTAAATGGAGATTAGTTTGCCTGCATGAAATACTAATTAAATTGCAGGAGTATCTTTTCCTTTAGCCCATTTCTGTGCAAACATGCCACTTCACAGAGGCTTCTCCTAGCAATCTTAAGACTTTTTCCAGTATGAAAATAGATGAGATGGCTTTGGACATATAACTCACCTATCCACTGAGTAGATAGAAATTGGCATTTTTCCTGTTTTGGATGGGGTTGCACTTCCGCTGCAAAGAGAAGTGCACAATCTGGGGGTGCTCCAATGGGACTTACTTCTGAGTAGACATGTAGATCCGATGCCCTCCAACAGCATAGATATTAGGGATGTGCTCCGCTTCTAATCGGACCGGAGAAGCAGT
Organism: Elgaria multicarinata webbii; assembly: GCF_023053635.1. NCBI lineage: Eukaryota > Metazoa > Chordata > Lepidosauria > Squamata > Anguidae > Elgaria > Elgaria multicarinata. The sequence continues at coordinate 41,146,997 of NC_086178.1, forward strand.
AGCGGAGCGGGGGGCTTCGCCTGCCCTTAAGGCGGAGGCGAAGAGGATTGGGGGGCCGGCGGAGCGTGGCGAAGAGGATTGAGGTGAAGGCGGATCCTTCGCCTCGATCCGGAGCTCCGCCGGAAAGGTAAGTGGGGTTTACCGGGCCCTGCCGCTGTCGCTGTCACCCATGCGGCGACAGCAGGGCCCGGTAACGCCCCCCGCCCTCCTCTCCCTTACCTGCCTCCGTCCGCAGTCCATAAGCGTCTCCAATTGCGGCCCAGACTTCCTGGTGGAACCACGGGCTCAATTGAAGATGGTGATGGACCGCGGACTGAGGCAGGTAAGGCCCCCCTCCCCCTTGGTCCCTTACCGGGCTCTGCCGCCGTCACCGCATGGGTGGCGATGGCGGCAGGGCCCGGTAACCCCCCCGCCCTCCTCTCCCTTACCTGCCTCCGTCCGCGGTCCATCAGCGTCTCCAATTGAGCCCGTGGTTCCAGCAGGAAGTCTGGGCCGCATTTGCGGCCCAGACTTCCTGGTGGAACCACGGGCTCAATTGAAGACGGCGACGGACCGCGGACGGAGGCAGGTAAGGCCTCCCTCCTCCTTACCGGGCTCTGCCGCCGTCGCCGCATGGGCGGCGATGGCAGCAGGGCCTGGTAACCCCCCCTATGGGGGGGGAAACCGAAGCTCCGATCCGGATCCGGAGCTCCGAGCAGAGCGGAGTGGGCACAGGCGGAGTGGGGGCGGGGCGGAGCGGGCCGATCCGAAAATGGCAGATCTTAAAGTGAAGCGGAGTGGGGGGTCCGTGCACACCCCTAATAGATATTGTGCTTTATGCAGTACCATTTCATTGGGGAAAAGGGCACCACTCATGGCTAGATTTTTCTGAATATGCAAAGTTTATGCAGCAATTTATTAAGAGCATAATATGCATGTTTAGACAGAAAAAATATATTGGCTGGCTGGGGAATTCTCGGAGCTGTAGGACTGTTTTCTGCCTAAACTTGCATAGGATTATGCATTAAGTAATTATTTGAGGTTGCATAGTAAGTACAGTACGCAGGATATCCCTGGAAATACTTAGGTGTAGATAGCTTTACCTTGTTTCCACCAAAGGCAATCACAGTTGTGGATGTAATATTTAGTAAATATAATTCTGAACAATGGTATAGATACTGGCAAGATTGTTACATGCATATCCCATCCTTATTCCATGATGAAAGTCAAGGCAGCATGCTGTACATAGGGAATGGGATGGTCTCCCATCTGGGTACCGCCTAGATGAAGATCTAGCTTCAGCAAGTTTATTGCACCATGCCTTAGGAATATCAAATGAATCTTATCCAAGGGTGGAACTAGATGTTACAAGAAACATCCACCTCTCTCTCCTCTTGTCTCGTGTAGCATAAATAACATCACTGTTATTCAGGACAGACCTACTTATTTATTAACATCAGACCAACAAATGATGGGATCACACTATGCGTTTCCCCACTCCTGCCTGACAGTGGTGGCAAAACACACAACACAATGATGTCAGCTCACATTCACATTGGAAAAAGGAGAGAAAGAAATACAGAGTGATATCAGCTTGCTGTTCCTTCTAACGTCCGCTATGGTTTCCTCTTAAACAACCCAGCCCAACGGTGCAAGCAAGTCTCTGATAGTAGTGTGGATACTGTTGCAATGTTTAGGAGTAGCAGGACTGCAGTACAGTACACATTGGGGTGGACAGGCTTCAGACTTGTGGAATCTACATACAGTAATTTGATTTGTTAAACCTTGAGGGCCATGAACCAGACCCAGACACAAAATGGGGGTGGAGACAGTTACTTCCCATGAGCTGTACATCTGAGATAACCTGCAGGGCTGGCGTCAAGAGTAGGCATGGCCAGGCACCTGCTGAGGGCCCAGTATGGACCCCAAGAAAAGCTCTGTGGTGTAGTTCCTCCTCTTCACTATTGCAATCTGCTTATTCACCTGCCTCTCGCTCTGCCTCCAACGATGATGGTAGAAGAAGGAGGAATGGTAGATGTCACTGGCTACTTGCTCACTGGCTCATCATTGATGAGAAAGAGGAGGAGGAGCAAGAGCAGCTGCTGACAATGGAAGTGAGGAAAACTCAGTGAGAGAGGGGGAGACAGTCTTGCCCAAGGGCCCTCAAATACTTGGAGCAAGCCTGACAACCTGCTTATACAAATATTAATCTACGTAGGAGTTACTACAGATCAGGGACTCTAATACAACAATTTAAAACTGGTCATCACAGCTGCACAAAATGGTGGTAACCAATTAAGGGAACAATCCTATAGCCTCTAGACAGAGTCGGGGAAGTGGGGCGGCATAGGATAATTTGGATTCCTAGATCTAAGGTCGGAGACAGTGCTCCGACCGTAGATCTGGGAATCCACCCTCCCCCTGAACTGCACTGGCTGTCTCTACCAGGCCACAAAGGTTACCTGGGAGAAGAGGTAAAGGATGTGTGCTGGTGGACAGGTAAGACATAGGGCTGGGGAAGTCAGGATATGAGCCTCCTGCTCTGACCCATCCGAGCTAGATGGCCCATCTAGCCAAATGGAGAGCAGGAGGAGTGTGGAGGTGAAGATTGCCTCCTGCTCTGCATAGGATGCCTGTAAGCCTCCAGGTTTAGAGATTTAACGGATGAGGAACACAGAAGCTGAGAGAGAAGCAATTAGCAGAAAATCCGCCATTGTGTTACTTTCAATTTTGCTGGTTATTGTTACTGGGAGTCAAAAACACCTGCCAATCTAGTAAAAACATCCACAGAACTACCAGTAGATCCTGATGTACCTCCTGCCCACCTTTGTATACATAGTTTCCCACTCAGCTGCTGCCAATTGTGGTGGTTGATACTGCTGATATTATTGGCTGACTTCACAACATGCTATGTGAGGTTATATATCCACAAGGTGTTAAAGGATTTGCCTGTTCCTCATTACTAAACTTCACAAATATATTTAGAAGGCGGAATTTTTCTATGTTTCTCTGTTGATTTTGAACATTTGCTGAGATCATAGGAAGTCAGAGCTGCAGGAATACTCAAAAGGCAGGATCAGTTTTGCGAGAGAGGAAAGCTTAACCTTTCCTGTGCCTAAACAATAGAGGTCTAATGGCATCTTAGAGACTAACAGATTTATTGTAACATAGCTTCCCTGGATTTGAGTCCAGTTCAACAAATCAAATGCATGAAATATCCAGTCCGTTCCATTCATGTTTCTTTCTACAAAGGAGTATAGAAAGAAACATGAATAAAATGGATTCCATTCTACAGGAGTTAATTCCATAATGAATCTATTAGTCTTTAAGGTGCCATAAGCTTCTTTGTTGTTTTTACTGCTTCAGATTAACACGGCTGGCTCTCTGGAAGTTGTTCTCTCCTGTAGCTTGCAAATGCCTCCCCAAGGCTATCCCACCTACCCAACCACCTACCCAATCTCTGGTTTCAGAGATTGAGTGAGTAGCTAGAGAAAGGATTAAACATTCCTCACTCCTCTGCCGATTCTTCTCTGCAAATGCTTTCTAGCCTCTATTAAAAAGGGATCATTTGGCTCAGCAATACTACAAATGAGAAAGATCTTGGAATTGTTGTAGATTGCAAGCTAAACATGAGCCAACAGTGCAATATGGCTGCAAAAAAGACAAATGCTATTTTGGGCTGCATTAATAGAAGTATAGCTTCCAAATCACGTGAGGTACTGGTTCCTCTCTATTCGGCCCTGGTTAGGCCTCATCTAGAGTATTGTGTCCAGTTCTGGGCTCCACAATTCAAGAAGGATGCAGACAAGCTGGAGCGTGTTCAGAGGAGGGCAACCAGGATGATCAGGGGTCTAGAAACTAGGCATGTGCTCTGCTCCGATTAGAAGCGCAGAAGCAGGAGCAAATTGGCCTGCTCCGCCTTGCCCAGAGGCGGAGTAGAAGCGGACCGCGGACCCCTAGAAGCAAGGCGAAGAGAAGCGGCCATTTTCGGAGCGCTCCGGTTTCTGCGGTCCGGTCTGATCGCCATCTTGAAACATTTCGCCCATAGAATTGCATTGCAGAAAAGAAAGGGGGATAACTGTGTTGTTTTTGAAGCTATCGTTCTGAAAATTCTTGTGCTCAGAGAGTCATGGATGGGGGTCATTTTGAGACAACTCTCAGCTCTCTGCATGGTGCGGGTCGCACGCTAGAATTTTTTTAAAAACTGGCGGGAAATACCTTTTTCGAAGGGCTGAGGGGCAGAGTCAACTCCCAGTCATGATCACATGATCCCAAAGTTGGAGGAGGGGATAGGCAAAACGGGTAACTTGGGATTCTGGGAAACTTCTCTTTCTTAGTCTGAACGGACTTTTCCCAGTGTTTTTTAAAACAGTAGCGCCACCAAATGCACAAACACAACCTGAAATCATATACTAAGCCAATAATAAGAGAGCACTGCTACCCACCCTAACTTTGGGGAACAACTGAAAAGATGTGGTGCAAGGGGATGAGCTCCCCTAGGGCATGCCATGTGAACGTGCCCCCACTCTCTCCTGTACTTGGGGGGCTATCAAAGCCCTCCAAAGAGAGTAACCCGGTGGAGCAATGCCTATCATGAGTTGAAGTGAGTGTTTACTTCTTAGTGGTGGAGCAATGTCTTTCATGAGTTGAACTGACAGCTGCTTCCCCCTCCCCCTGGCACGTCCCCCTATTACTGGTAAAAGACAGATATAGCCTTTTTAAAAAAGTTCTTCTTGTTGTTTATTTAGCAACACTGCTGCTTTTAATTCCACCCCTCCTTTGTTTATTTATTTATTCCATTTTATATGCATTACTGGCTTATCCTTGGCTCACTTCCTTATGCCCCCAGAAATGTCTGCTGCCTGCCTGCCTTCCCTCCCTCCTCCCCTGCCCGCCTCACAGGGATGTTGTGTGTGTCTGGCTTTGACTCAGGGGAGAAGTCCTTCCTGTGCTCAATTAGACTTTTGGAAGTTCCAAATCCATTTTTCAAGTGTGGAAGAAGATTCATAGGTTTATCTCTACTCCCCAATTCATGGCATGTTGGGATTTCCTTTGAAATGGCCCCATTGAGATGTCTGCAGGTTTAAGCCCAGCCAAAAATCAGGGGATGATGGGACTGCCTTGAGTCTCGGCATGCGTATGTATGCCTGGACAAGCTATCATGGTGGCGAGTTTGAGATTTTTAATGTGCAAATTGACGGAGCTATGGAAAGGGGTGTGAATGGGGTGCCCGATTTTCATAAATTCCCCCAAAATCAGGGGATGATGGGACTGCCTTGAGTCTTGGCGTGCGTGTGCACCCCTGGATAAGCTTTCATGGTGGTGAGTTTGAGATTTTTAACGTGCAAATTGACGGAGCTATGGAAAGGGGTGTGAATGGGGTGCCCGATTTTCATAAATTCCCCCAAAATCAGGGGATGATGGGACTGCCTTGAGTCTTGGCGTGCGTGTGCAGCCCTGGATAAGCTTTCATGGTGGTGAGTTTGAGATTTTTAACATGCAAATTGACGGAGCTATCGAAAGGGGTGTGAATGGGGTGCCCGATTTTCATAAATTCCCCAAAAAACAGGGGATGATGGGACTGCCTTGAGTCTTGGCGTGCATATGTATCCCTGGACAAGCTATCATGGTGGTGAGTTTGAGATTTTTAACTTGCAAATTGACGGAGCTATGGAAACGGGTGTGAATGGGGTGCCCGATTTTCATAAATTCCCCAAAAATCAGGGGATGATGGGATTGCCTTGAGTCTTGGTGTGCGTGTGTATACCCCCATGAGGTGTCATGGTGCCAAACTTGAGGTTTCTAACTTTCACAGAAAAAAAGTTGTATACTTTTTTAGCTTAATGCAAGCCTATGGGGGGGGAAACGGAGCTCCGATCCGGATCCGGAGCTCCGAGCAGAGTGGAGCGGACATAGGTGGAGCGGGGGCGGGGCAGAGCGGGCTGATCCGCAAATCGTAGATCTGGAAGAGAAGCGGAGCGGGGGGTCCGTGCACACCCCTACTAGAAACAAAGCCCTATGAAGAGAGACTGAAAGAACTGGGCATGTTTAGCCTGGAGAAGAGAAGATTGAAGGGAGACATGATAGCACTCTTCAAATACTTAAAAGGTTGTCACACAGAGGAGGGCCAGGATCTCTTCTCAATCCTCCCAGAGTGCAGGACACGGAATAATGGACTCAAGTTAAAGGGAGTCACATTCCGGCTGGACATCAAGAAAAACTTCCTGACTGTTAGAGCAGTGCGAAGGTGGAATCAGTTACCTAAGGAGGTTGTGGGCTCTCCCACACTACAGGCATTCAAGAGGCAGCTGGACAACCACCTGTCAGGAACTCTTTAGGGTGGATTCCTGCATTGAGCAGGGGGTTGGACTAGATGGCCTTGTAGGCCCCTTTCAACTCTGCTATTCTATGAAATCAGGAAGCCTGTGTTCAATCTGTAATGTCTAGTTTGGTCCTCAAATCCCAGCATTCCTTTACAGTTGATGTCCTTATGCCATATATGCAAAGATATCAGATATTTCTTGGACATTAGCCAGATGTTGTTTTGTTAGGGATTAGCAAGATGTTGGTCCAGACATAATTATGCAATATTTGAAAACAAAACCTATAAGAACAAAAGAACATCAGAACATAAGAAAAGCCATGCTGGACAAAACCAAGGGGTTTATTCTGTTAATACAGTGGCCAACCAGGTGCTTGTGAGCAACATACAAGTAGCACCATCCCACTTACATTCCCCAGCAACTGCTGTACATAGGCTTACTGTCTCTGACACAGCATATAGCCAACAGGACTAGTAGCCTTTGATAGCCTCCTCTATGAATTTGTCTTTTAAAGCCTTCCAAGTTAGTGGCCAACACTACATTTTATGGTAGCAAATTCCATAGTTTAACTATGGAAGAAATACTTCCTTTTATCTGTCCTGAATCCCACACCGTGCATAATCCTGTACACTTCTATCATGTCTTCCCTTACTCACCATTCTTCTAAGCTGAATAGTTCCAGACATTGTAACTTGATGGACCTCATAACCTTAAAGATTTGATTGACAGCTGAATAGATAGATAGACAGACAGACAGATCGATCGATCCCTCCTAATGCACACAGTGCCAGCACTTGCTCCTCATTCCTGATTTGTTGCTCTGGAATAAAGCCCAAAGATATAGTGGCCCTGTTCAGAAGACACCTTAAACCACAACTTCAACCACAGTGAAAAAGGCTTTTTGCCTTATTCACCATGGTTAAAGCCACGTTTCAAGGTGTATTCTGAGCAGGGGCTATATCTCAGACTCCATGTACTTTTGACAGTGATTCCAGTACTGACAAGACTCCCACAAATCCCAAGTTGGCTACTATCCAATCTGAAGAACAACTCTTTGCTGGTCACTCAGAAGAAAACATTCAACTTCTAATTGTTCCACTGAGCCTGGGAGTTGGGACTCCTCAAACAAGGAACCTAAACCTACCTTTCCATCATGCTTCAAGCCTCCCACATTCCTTTATTCACCAGTTAGTTCATGATAGAGAAGACAGGGGGTGGAGTTGAAGGTTATCCAGCTACCTTGAAGTGGCAGCCTCCAAGTTCCTTTCAAGCCCGGCTAAATGTGCAACTTAAGGCCAGGGCTTGGACACTTAGTTATGCAGCCTCACTATTTAAAGGCACAATCCTATACATGTTCAGACACACACAAAAAGTCTTACCATCCCAGTTATAAGACTTTTTTCTGTATAAACATGCATAGGATCATGTCTATAGTCATCCATTTTGCTCACACCCTTGCTGAAACAGCTCCCTCCATTGCTTTTGGGAGTTTGCACCAGGAGCTGTCTCAGGTCCCGCTCAGGCTTCAGTATCTGCTACCTTCTGCTGGATCTGCCACACACTAGTCAGACTCATCCAGGCCTTGGTGAGCACCTTGTGAACTTTCAGAGTTGCCGTAATAAGACAACAGTGGCCTCATTTTACTCCCCTGATGTCATTAGCTCCAGCCTTCTACAGGCCTTGGAGAAGAAAACAGTAGAGGTTTCTGATAGCCATAGAAACTTGCACAGCCAGGCTGAGAGGTTGGCTGACCTGGGCAAATGCTAAAGCCTAGAGGAGCCTTCTCCAACCTGGTGCCTTCCAGATGTCTTGGACTGCAACTCACATCATTCACACCTATCATTCCCAGACAATCCAAAACATCTAGAGACCTGGGCAAGAAAAACCAGATAATACTCATTGTGGCACTAATGCATATGTTATTGATGGTTCCGCCTTGATAAATATTCTCAGCACTGTTACTTCTCAGGACTACGCCAAGTTAATTTTTCTTGCCATGAATACTGAATGAGGGCCCATCAGTCAAATGAACTGATGTCATGTTGGACTGCCTGAAGTAAAGCAAACATGCAAGAGAACAGGTGTGAGATATAGAGGTGTGACTTCCTAGCTGTCTACCAACTGTCTACCAGCTGGTGTGACTTCTGAAGACTTGGTGGAAAGCAAATTGGACTATTCATCTCTACAAGAAAGTGCACCTTGAAAAATAGCTGAATAAGCTCCTCATCTGCATTTACAGAGAACTAGACATTTTGAAAAGTAATGTTGCTCTGCAGAACTACAAAGAAGTGGACTCAAAAGTAATGTTCCATGTACAGGACTTTGATGCTTTGAGAATTCTGATCAGGAGTGGTAATCCTGATGTCGTAATCCTCACCAATTCTTTCATTCTGCAGATTTCCATTGAACAACTGTGAGTGTGGTTTGGTAGGAAGATGGACTTTAGATATATAGTTGATCATGATTTTTCTGTGAAATCCAATGAAGTGAAGAAAAGGCATTACCAATCTTTTCGGGATTCACTGATGGTGTGGCATTGCATCATCAGTTTCCAGAAAAGGAAAAATCATAGCATGGAACACATACTGAGATTTCACAGACACGTAACTCACTTACAGTGTTGAAAGGCAGGAAGTTGAAGCAGTGTTTTAGGCAACAGTGTTCAGTACTCCATCTGATTTACCTTTGCAATAGTGAATGCATGTTAGTGAGTGAAGAGAAGGCAATGTTGTTTGTCACAGGGCAAATGTTTTGCAGCAGCATACTATGTGAGTGCCATCTACCAGGGTGTTTTTGGGTGGAAAAAGCATCCACCTTCTTCATCTGCATGGGGCTGGAATCAGAATAACAGAGGTAGAAACCCCAGTGGATTATTTTTCCACAGGTTCAGAATTCTTGCTATTGTTGTGATTCTAAGCCCTCTTGTCAAGATGTGAGACAATAAAGAGGTCTGCTGTGCAATCCACAAAGCTTTATTCAGTAAATAGACCTATCTTTGCACCTGAAGGGAGTGTGAATGCTAAGAGCTGTGTTATAAACTTAATTAGCTTATCAAAGCAAGGCAGTTGCCTATCAACTACATGGACAGTTTCCTGCAGTGCCCAACAGGCTTTTACTGAATCCCTCCTTCAGGTAGGGTTTTCAAGTTGAAACCTCTGCTGAGTGGCTAACCTAGCAGACTGCCTCCCACCTCTTCTCAAATCCACTCACTTGACCATTCAGCAGACTCTGGGATCTGTCAATTCCAATGTTCCCTCTCTCTCCAACAAAGACTGAGTTCCCAGGGATGGGAGGTTGATCTCTAAGCCTAAGTGTCCTGTCCGATAAGCTCCTGGGAAGATTCCTCCTTGATTCCTGGAGAGTCTTGGAGAATTTCCTCCCCCTCTTCCTATCCTGGCTGGTGTTCTTCTCCTTTTTCTTCAGCATCCGAGTCTGATCCAGGCTCCGATGCTAGGGAGAATAGGCCTGATCCTGACAGCTATGAACTGACTTACTATTCTGGTCCTAAGAATGAATTACAATGGATAAATTTGATTTCCTGGATATATCAGTGGTGCTGATGAAATCACACTATGTCGTGAAGAAAAAAAGAAAAGTTGTGTTATTCTACAACTATTAAGATTGGTGCTGTATTAAGATCACTAATTTACTTTTCAATTCAATTTCTGCCAATTTTCATAAGAAATTGCTAGAAATTAATTCACCATATGAGCAGCCATTTCTGAAAATGGCCACCTCTGCCAAATGAAACCAAAACTGAGTTGCGCCTATGCACTGTTTTGGGGAAACAATATATTTGAGCAAAGTGTCATGTTTCTACTATCGGAGCAATTGTCAAATAGGCTGTTTAACAATGCTACATGGAACTATGCTTCATGGGTGAACTGCTGAGCTGACTGACACTATTGACTAGCGATGGGCGAACATTCAATATTTAAACACACTGTGGTCCTCTGAACTCCTCAAAGTTTGGTTCACTTGATTCACATTCCCAAACATGAGCATCACTTTTTTTCCATTGGAAAAAAAGTCAATAATCAGTCCATGGGGGAAATTGTGTATTTTTAAATATACACATTTTTCTCAAATAAAAATGTATGTTTTCAAAGAATGTATTTTTATACATATTTTCCCTCACAGGCTAAAGTGTGAAAACGCATGTTAGGAGAGGGGGCACATTTCCACACTTGAGCAAATGCACTTTTTTTGGAACTGTACACTTAGTCCAGCACACTTTCAAACTTGAATGCAAGTTTGGGAAATTGTGAAAGAAATCCCAAGAACTGCAGATTCCAAAGGACTTTTGGAAGCTTTTGTTTAAGGAAGCTTTTTGTTCAAGGAAGCTCGTAGTCTTGGCTTTATATTTGATTCCTCGCTCTCCTTTATTCCTCATATCGAGGCAGTAGCTAAATCCTGTCGTTTCTTCCTGTATAATATTGCCAGGATCCGACCATTTTTGTCTGTCTCTTCTGCCAAGACTCTTGTTCACGCACTGGTTATCTCTCGGTTGGACTACTGCAACCTTCTTCTCTCTGGCCTTCCTTCGTCTCACATCAGTCCGCTGGTCTCTGTCCACCACTCTGCCGCTAAGATCATCTTCTTGGCCCGCCGCTCTGACCATGTCACTCCACTTTTGAAATCTCTTCATTGGCTTCCAATTCACTCCAGAATCCAATACAAACTTCTCCTGTTGACCTTCAAAGCTTTTCACGGCCTAGCTCCTGCCTATCTCTCCTCTCTCATCTCACACTATTGCCCCGCTCGTGCTCTCCGCTCCTCTGATGCCATGCTTCTCGCCTGCCCAAGGACCTCTACTTCCCTTACTCGGCTTCGTCCTTTTTCTTCTGCTGCCCCTTGCGCCTGGAACGCTCTTCCAGAACACTTGAGAACTACAAACTCAATCACAGCTTTCAAAACTCAGCTAAAAACCTTTCTGTTCCCTATAGCTTTTAAATATTGAGTTTGTTCTGACTCTATACTGTTTAGCTTCACCCTACCCAGTGCCTGTTTACACTTCCCTGTGCCTGTTTGCATTCTCTTTCCCTCCTTATTGTTTCCTACAACATTATTAGATTGTAAGCCTATGCGGCAGGGTCTTGCTATTTACTGTGTAATCTGTACAGCACCATGTACATTGATGGTGCTATATAAATAAATAATAATAATAATAATAAGTTTATCTTGCATTTCTTAGACTTTTTAGGAGTCCGGTACAAAGTCAGAACACCCAGCTATTCCCCCCCCCCCAAAGCTTTGCATTGCAAAGAAGTGAGGGCAAGGGAGTGGAATGTCTCACTTTGCTGAAACTGGAACCAGGACCTGATGTATCAGAGAGAGAGAGAGAGAGAGAGAGAGAGAGAGAGCAAGAGAGAGAGAGCAAAACCCCCAAACCATACACTGCTGGAACGTGAAGATTTTGTCAATGACCTTGGTTTATTTGTACACCTTTTTCCATCTGCCCCATACCTGTTGAAGGACTCTCCCTCCAGTAGGTTTTGCCAAAGGACGTCCAACATTCTGGACTCAATTTTCTGTATTTCATAATATACTTATGAACTATTTCATAATATACTTATGAAATATTATGAATAATATTTTTGTGAACTGCCCAGAGAGCTTCGGCTATTGGGCGGTATAAAAATGTAATAAATAAATAAATACTTTGTATGTCTCTGAATTGGCCTTGCCCTTGAGTTTGGATTTTTATTTTTGCATGATGCGTGTAATAGGAATCTTTCCTGTAAGCACACAGTCTTTCCTTAAACTCTTGTTTCTATTCCTGCCTGTTGGTCCCCCAGTCTGTTTCTGGACTTGGTGGTGTCTTGTCTCTGCTCTGGGCCTGATTTCACCCTGTCCCCTATCCTGCTCAGGCTGTCTCCCCAGCTCTTATTCTCAGATGTCTCTTGAGTCCTAGATAGCCCATGATAACATAGTTTGTAAACTTTTGAGCAAATCTGCTGTTAATGACTGAGTTAACTCTGAGCTGTTTAGTCATCAGTGTTTTCTTTGTTTCCCTAATTAAATATTAAATATTTCTTGAATTCTTATTGTCAAGTACAGAGTTAAGGCCCTATCCTCATTTGTGTATCATAAACATGTTATGTCAGATGACAAACAGACTTTTCTTTCCTTAGGACAAAAACTCATGCAAAACCCTAGAACCTTTGCTGGTGCCACATTGAAATATAAAAGTTCTGCTTTAATTTTAACCATCAGTTGCAAAAGCATGGCTGAATAAACTTGCATCGAGATTGTTATAACTAGGTAGTGTTTCCAATGTTTTCAAAACTAAAGTTTAAAAAAGGACGTATTGGTATCCTAGTAATAGCAATAATAGCAATATGTTAACTCTGCCAAAATCAGCCTTGGCCATACTGTCTGGGGATGTTGGGAGTTGTAGTCCTAACACATCTGGAGGGTGCCAGGTTGGGGGAGACTGATTCAAGTCATGTTCAGCTACGCTAAGAGAACTACCGTTCAATTATAATTCCGAGCTGTAAACGCAATACCCCTATGTTTGGCAAGCGAGGTCCTATATTCCATGAGTTTAGGTATCCGGGGTAGTTTTTACTAGCATGCTAGATCGGCTCTGGCACCTGGCAACATACCAGGCATCAGCCAGGCCTCCACCCATCCCCAGTCACATGGATATGGTGAAGAATTGCATTCCTGTTCAGGCTGCTCTTTCACCCTTTTCTTCTGTGCATGGTAAAGAAGATAGATCCTTGTTTGAAGAGGGCTACCTTACACCTAGTTACAGGTATGTAAAATGAGTCATAGTTGGATGCTGCATGGGACCAGTGGAACCACATTCTCGTCTTATTTGATCAAGTGAGATTTTTAAAGCCAATTATTTCAGAAGCTGAAAGACAACGGATGAATCCAGGGCTAGATCTACACTAATGCTTTTTAATCTGTATTAAAGTGAAGTGATAACTGTTGGGGCACATTGCACATTCTGTATAGCACTTTTCTAGCATTATTTCCTGCTTTTTATTCTGTATTTTCCCAAATACCACAACAGATGTCATTGGGTGTGCTACAATGTATAAATGTGCAAGAAGGATATATCTTGCATCATCAGACGAGCATTTTATTGCATATTCATTACTCCCCACTTATGGATGTTTGTGGGTCCTTTTGATGATGATGTCCGCCTCCCATGCTCCTCTTGCCTTCTTTATGTTACAAAATAGACCCCTTTAAATCCATTTTTAATTTTTTTTCTTTAAGAAATGTGATGTGCCACCATTTCCTGCTGTGTGCAGGAAAAGCAGTGCAATAAAAACGGCCACTGAATGGACTACGTGGTCATTATTTACATCTGCTTTTTCTCCTGTGTGAAGAAAGAGGAAGTATCATGAGACAGAAGTGGGCATGGGGGGGGGGAAGCAACGGTAAAGACACACAATGACGCTCATCAACACCATGAATGGGAACATTGATATGACATGAAGTGTAGATTTGACCCAGGTAATGCCAACAACAGCAGCAAAAAATATAACTGCTATAATACTAAGCCCAATGAGATAATTGTGTATTACATAGCATCCACAGAATGGACAGATGTTATTGGCTTTACATATGTGGAAAACACTTTGGCACCTGCAGAAAAGCATTTTTGAAGCATTTCTAAACTCCACTGAGATAAATAGCTGTCACCACATCTTTCAAGCTCATGTATGTGTAGATTGACATTCTGGCATTATTCACATGATCACAGACGATCTACACTACTGCTTTAAAGCGCTTTATAGCAGTTTTGACAACGGTATATGTAGGGTGTCCTGGGCCCCAACAGTTGTCAAAACTGCTATAAAGCGCTTTAAAGCAACAGTGTAGATTCTGCCACAGTGGGGAGGGAGGGTAAAGGATCCACAGAGTGAGGAGGGGTAGGAAAACTGCAACACATGCACTAGTCACATTAATGTTAGTGCTGTGGAATGCCATGGTTTTCTTACCCCTCCCTGCTCCGTGGATAAAATTGCAGTCTCCCACCACTGCTTCCATATATCTCAGTGGGCACCATGGTGAAGCGCAGGCTGCAGCAGCCTCCCCAGACATTGGCAGAGCTCTGTGACCATAGAAAATGTCAGTGGCAGCAAGAGCATCAATGGAAGGAGTAGTCACTCTTGACAATGGACTCTGTGGTCGCCAGCATATTTTTCATTTTCTAGTTGGCCAAAACACCATGGAGTTCCCACCACATGACACAGGAACCACCATGGCTGCCCACTAACCCTCCTGCAGAAGGTGGGTAGTGGACAAGGGCATTTCAATTACCGTAGGGAGAAACACAGCCCTATGACATGCTAACCCACCATGGATCGTGTTTTTGAGTGATCCACAGTCAGTTAGTATGTTGTCTGAACCCCTGTCTGCTTCTGCTTCTCATTCATACCAAGAAGTAGTATTGCCTTCCCTATTGGGTCTATGCCGTTTTCCCTGACCTACTCTTTACACACCAATAGACCTAATGTTTACATTCCACAATGTCATAATGATAATTTATGAGGTACTTTTATGACCGCTCAACCTGCATCGGAAACATTTTATATGCTTAGTACTGGTTTCTACACTGGGTTCAAGTTACAAGAGGGTATTAGAAAGGTAAGCATTACTGCTCATTTGAAAAGCAAATCAGATTCTGGGGAGACAATTCCAAGGTGAGGTGTCACAAGCTAAAAAATTCTCTTTCTGGTTGTCACCTGCTTCACCTCAAACAAAAAAGTATAGAGGTAAGTGGAAATTTGACTTTCGCGTTTGCAAAATGTCTGCTTGTGTTTTGATCTCCAGCCAGTTTGGGTCCATGCTAAGATAATGCTGATATGAGGAGGTTCCAGAATGAATCAAAATAATGCCAACATCTCTACAAGAAAATCTATTCATTTGAACTGTCTGAACTCAAGTCCAACATCCCATCTATGAAATGCATTACAGATCTCTTCATGTCTCCTTGATTTCATCAAAACGGAAGGGTTAGTGAACAGATGCATGAATGTTTCAAAAGGTACTACTTGAAATGGTACAGAGTATAATTTTTAAAATATAATGGAATTCCAGGGGCCCATATACTTCAATCCTGCTTAGGCTGGTCAGACTCAGCATTATGGCAAATCCAATGGCAAGTCAGTAAAAAGGCCAAAAGCCAAGCACAGTGCCATCAGTTCAGTATGAAATCAGTTTCAGGCAGAAGTAGTCAGGATGTAGGCAATGGTCAACTCATGTTGTTGTTGTTGTTGTTGTTGTTGTTGTTATTTGTATCCCACTCCCCCCCCCAATACTAGGCCTCAAGCAGGTGGGTGGTTCCCAGAAGAAAGGACTGAGGCACAGCCAAAGTCCAAACACAGGTGAGTAGTCCAACAGAAACAGAGTCAAACTGGAGTCCAGAGCTCAGTAGCAAAAGGTTCAGTCACAAGGCAAGGTTAGGGAAACAAGATACAGAACAGTAGAGCTGAATTTATTTATTTATTTATTTATTTATTTATTTATTATTTATTTATTTATTTATTTATTACATTTCTTTACCGCCCAATAGCCGGAGCTCTCTGGGCGGTTCACAAAAATTAAAAACATTCAAAGTATAAAACAACAGTATAAAACCATAATATAAAATACAATATAAAAGCTCAACCAGATAAACAACATTAAGATGTTCTTCTAGCCACTAGTAAACTCTGACTCAAAGCTTCTAGAGCTAGAGCTTTCATTTATTTATTTATTTATTTATTACACTTATATACCGCTCCCATAGTCAGGGCTCTCTGG
Source organism: Elgaria multicarinata webbii (assembly GCF_023053635.1). Taxonomy (NCBI): domain Eukaryota; kingdom Metazoa; phylum Chordata; class Lepidosauria; order Squamata; family Anguidae; genus Elgaria; species Elgaria multicarinata. The sequence goes on from NC_086178.1 coordinate 41,163,067, forward strand.
GCGGTTTACAGAAATTCTAAAATTGAGATAAAAACAAGTATACAAAATTTAAAACTCTAAAACACAGAACATACACACATAAAGCATTAAAAACTGTTAAAAAACTAAACATGTGGGTGATTAAGATGTGCCGCCATATGCCTGGGCAAAGAGGAAAGTTTTAACCTGGCGCCGGAAAGATAGCAGCGTTGGTGCCAGGCGAGCCTCGTCAGGGAGATCATTCCGTAATCTGGGGCCACCACCAAAAAGGCCCTATCCCTCGTTGCCACACTCCGAGCCTCTCTCGGAGTAGGCACCCGAAGGAGGACCTTAGATGTTGAACATAGTAACTGCGTATGTTCACGTCGGGAGAGGCGTTCCATCAGGTATTGTGGTCCCAAGCCATGTAAGGCTTTATAGGTCAAAACCAGCACCTTGAATTGGGCTCGGAAACATAGAGGCAGCCAGTGCAAGCAGACCAGAGCAGGTGTTATATGGTCAAACCTTCTGGTTCCCGAAATCAATCTGGCCGCTGCATTTTGCACAAGCTGCAGCTTCCGAACCATCTTCAAAGGCAGCCCTACGTAGAGCGCATTGCAGTAATCTAACTTGGAGGTTACCAGAGCATGGACAACTGAATCCAGGTTATCCCTGTCTAGATAGGGGCGTAGCTGGGCCACCAACTGGAGTTTGTAGAAGGCACTCCGTGCCACTGAGGTCACCTGAGCCTCAAGTGACAATGATGGATCTAAAAGATCCCCCAAGCTACGAACCCCACCCAAGGCTCACCCAAGGCTCAGCTGCAGTACATTTCAGGCTCACTGGTAAAAGTCCTACTCATGAGGAGGGCCTTTATCACAAGGAGACTTTTAATTTTGAAGTGTCTGGTTACTATGATTCTTGAGGCACACACTTCATGTCTGCCTGGTGACTTGAGCCTCCACCTTCTGGTCGCCAGTGCGCTTGAGCACTGAGTGAGCACTCAGTTTCCTCTTCTGCTGCCACAGGTGAGTTACAGTCCTCACGGATCCCATTTTTTGTGGGGAGGGAAGGGATCCCTCAGAGTCTGCTGCTATAGAAGGGACTGATGCATCTTCTTTACTGATACTGCCATCGGTGCTTAGCATTTCACAATAGCATCAAGGAACCCCAAAGGAGCATGCTCTCTTCTGGGTCAAGGTCTTCATATGATGAGTCATCCTGCCTGATGTCAGAGTCAGATATGACACTTGATTTAATGACACTCGCTTAATTGATTATATGTGAGGCTCTCTGGGAGCTTTTTTGGCAAAGGAGAAGCATAAAATACTTTAAATAAATAAATAATGGTTGTGTGCATCAGCCTGCTCTTACTCACTCTATATGTAGTGGCATCTTTAGTAGTGATTAAAAGGAAGAATAAATAAAGGAAAACATACTCAGATTAAGTACAAATGCAAAATAAGTATAATAAACAATGCATGTGTTGCTTGGTGGAATAGGAAAATTAAAATCTGGGCTCTAAATATTTTAAACTCAATTTTTAATTATCTAATACTTACTGGGATTTTATTTATTTATTTTTACCTTTGCTGATTGGCATGGTTATTTTGCATTTGGCACCAAATTCTAGTTCTAGGTACCATAAAAACAAAAGAAGCAAATTTTCACACGAGGTAAGCACATCCTGTGAATTACCACAAGAGCGTGCACTAAAGCAGCTGCCTGCTGCACATTTATCTTCCTCAGATAGACGTAATTAACTTTCCTGTTTATGTGGTAAGTAACCAGATAATACTATGTAATTATGTATGATTTGAATTGCGTGAAATGGTAATGCTAATTTCCACTGAAGTTTTGCATGCCATTTAAAATAATTAATCTGCTCCAAATTGTTTTAATGTTACACGGACGTGTGGATGGCTGAGTTTGACACAGTTCTGAGACACTTTCCAAAGCAATCTTTTTTTTCCAAATGTGCTCAGAGAATTGGTTGCAGGAAGAAAAAAAGCAGGAGGATGAAGTTTATTGAAAGCAATAGAAAGAGCTATCAAAAACTGCCTTTTAAAACATTTTTCCTGTGTAAACTTGAAAAATTGTACTATAGGATTAATGTCCATTTTGCCTCCATCCCTATTTCCCAAATGGATTCTTCCATTTTTTTTTATCCAAGGACTGCTTTGCATGTTATATAGTGGTCAGTATATGTTTGCAGCTGCATGTATGTATGGCAGGAAGCCACATAGCTAATCCCAGTTGAGATTCCAGCTGGACATCCTTCTGCAAGCAGCCAGTTTGGAAAAACTAATTTCTGAACCCCACATGACCATGATGACAGGCACAGGTGTGCGCAGCACATTTCATTAGGGTGTGCACGCAGGGATTTTTTTTTTAAAAAAAAAGATGAACATTTATTGAATATTCTGTCATAAAGGACATTACTTTTATTCATTCATTTATTAGACAATGATGCCCTACTCATGTTTAGCTTGGTTCCCTGTGGGAGGGCTGTTGCAGGTGGAGGGGAGAGGAATGAGGAGACGCTCCTTAAGCCCCGGCTTTGTGGTGACACTGGCCTTTTAATTCCTGCTGTCGGGAGGAATGATGCTCTTTCGGAGGCAGCAGTTCTTTGGTGCAGCAGTAGAGCAGCTGGAGGGCAGCCAGAGGGACATTCTCACTGCGTCTCGATCCCTATTCAGTGGCCCCCTTGATTTGGCACTTATTGCTTGAGACATTAGGGTGTGCTTGGGCACACCCAGCACACCCCTTGCACACCCCTATGATGACAAGCACTGCTTCCCAGCTAGGATTCTTTTTTTTTTACTGTGGCACCCAGATGATAGAATAGCTTCCCCAGAGAGGTGCATTTACAGTAAATCTATTAAATAAAGTAAATGAATAATAAAAGGTGCTTTCTACAAATGATGAAAGGTTTCCCCATGCCTCCATAAAGAATGGACATTTTGGATACATATCCAAGTGGATATTCCATTGAAAGCAATGCAATTGTAGACAGACCATTTCTACACAATCTTGCTTGTAGGGATGCAATATATATATATATATATATATATATATATATATATATATATATATATGTGTGTGTGTGTGAATTCACTGAACTCAAAACAGGTATAGCCAATGAAAGCCAGCCTCCACAGGCCCCTCCCCTCCCTGCCCATGGAATTGCCTCCTTTTCCTCCTCTCTGAGGTCGCCTCTGCAGTTCTCTGCATGCCAGCTGCAAGAGGGGGAGCTCAGATCCAGGTACCCAAACTATCTGATGCCCCCACCCTCTGCAGATGCTCTCTCATCAATTTATCACTTTTCCTATCGATATGCCAACGCTGAAAATCCTTCATCAGGAATACTGTTGTTCATAGGAGTGTTTGTCCATCATTTGGTGGCAACAAATGATAATTTGCTTCACTGCTGGCACATTGTTGGGCTCTTTTGAGGATGTTTTGGTTACTCATTCAAACAGTGGCCCTACAAAGCTTGCTTTAATTTTCATTTCTGCACCAAAGCAAGCAGATTTTCTGTTACCCACATGACAGATGTCATCTTCATGCTGCACGTAACCAATGATGTCTGAAGTACTGGGACTTATATAAGAAATGATAGCATTTGCTTTCCCCTCATTGCACAGATTCTGTAAAAAAGAACATTTTGTCAAAGTTTTTTGAAACACTGACTAGTAGATGGTAAATACTTCAACAAAATGCTACCATGCATAAACTTATGAAGATGCCTTATATAGAAGCAATCTAATTGATCCATCTGGCCCAGTATCATCTGTTCTGACTAGCAGTGATCCTTCCCAGCCCTGCTGCTGCTGCGATGATTATGATTATGATGATGACGATGTGGGGACCTGCATCAAAATATTATTGTGTATCCACCAGCTCAGCCTTCCCCAACCTATGTCCTCCAGATGTTTTGGTCTACCGCTCCCTTCTGTCCCAGCCAGCTTTAATCCAAAACATCTGGAGGGCACCAGGTTGGGAAAGCTGTACCAGCCCCTATTAGGAGTGCTCCTGTTCAGGGCTCCAGGAATAATGGGAATTTTTATTTTTCCCCAACTCTCCTGAAACCTTCCTCTGCTGTGCTCAAGACCTCAGAACTTCATCTGGCTGCCCGTCCTCATCCTGAAGGTATTATTGCTATATAGCTGAGCTGGGCTGGGGAATAATAGCAGGGAGTAGATATTTTAACCTCATGTCATTCATTGTCCTTGGCCCTAATAGCTGCCCTAATAGGGCTCAACCAGGCCAACTCCCTCTCTCTCTTCATCCCTTTTCTTTCCCCCTTCTGTAACAGATATCATCAACATTCTATGGGTCCAATTGCCCGTAGCTCTGAACTTAATTGCTACCCTCATGCAGTGGTTGGGCACCTTGTTGGGCACCTGCCAAGGGCCCACACCCCAGCAAGGGCCCACTGACCAGAGCATCCTAGACCTCCTCGTCCTCGTCCTCCTTGTCCTCTGCAACCGGCTTCTTCACCTTCCACTCACTGTATTTCTGACAACAGTGGTGGTGAGAGGGAGGAGCAGTAGATGCCATGGCCTCCTTGCTCACTCACTCTCTGCTTATCAAGCAAGCATATAGTAGCAATGATGAGAAAGAAGCGGAAGAACATCGCCGCTGGTGATAATGGTAGACCCACTAAGGGAGGGAGCCACATGAAGGGTACTCTGTCCAGGGCACTCAAAAACCTGGAGCTGGCACAGCACGTCGTCTGCCACCTGACTAGTTCCTTTAGATTTCCCCCTTTTCTCTCTCTCTCCCAGGAAACCAGTGTGGGGCCCAATCTGGATTGGGAACAATTTCCTTATTGGGGTCCCATGGCTTGTTTTTCTTCAAAATTAATATGGCCCAATTAAAAACACTTAAAAAAAAGCATGAATAATACAACCTGTAGTTTGTCAGGAGTTCCTCTGTGGCATTCATATAAATACAATGTGCAGATGATTTCAGATGTGGATTATATCACTCCAAATCAAACCTGGCAGACATCTAGATCTTTGGATAGTCTGGGGAAAGTCATATGTATTGTCACCTTCTCTTTATGTGCTTTTCATTGTCTTTGGGAGAAATGGTGGTGGGGCTTCAGTTGTTGACATCCATTTCTGCTCTTAGAGTAGGGCAGAAGTTATTCAGCATTTCTTGTAGTAGCTTGATAATCACAATATGCACCATGTTATGGACTGAGAGGGGGGAGTTCCCACACTTGCAACCCCCTTTTGTATTAGGGTTACCCCCCAAAGAATTACAATAGATTACCACTAGCAACCAATTTGAAAATCTAGGTAGGATCTAAGATAGGATGGGGTGTGGTTTCAAAAGGGGGCATGTCAATTAGGAATGGCTTTGTAGGCCAGATTACAAAGCTCTGTGGCCAAATTAGGCCTGCAGGACAGATGTTCTGCACCTCTGCTCTAGACTGCCCAGCTCCATGGAGAATTTCTAAGTCCTACCATCAAGGACCCTCCCTTCAGCCAGATCTAGAAACTGTAAGGATTTATTTCCCCAAAGCCCAGAGAACACAGAATTTAACCAAATCTTGTGAAATATCTTAAGAACACAAGAGGTAGCTTAACATCTATGCAGTCTTAGAACATGGGGCAGATTTTTAAAATGATGCAGCCCAAATGTCAATGTATAAAAAAGAAGTTTATATGGGGTAAGTGGAGAAAGAAAGGAAAAAGAAATGCGAGACATCACATACATGGGCTTGGAAATAAAATCAATAATAAAGAATCTATCATAGCTAATGATAGTTTGCCTCCTTGATTAAAGTCTAGGGTTTCAGAACATATGCAGAGTTCCTTGCAGGGAAGAAAGAGCATCTTTAGTCACATGGCTGGATGTTTCCAAGAGACAACATACTGGGGTGATGCTTCACCTATTTATGGGGATCAAAGACATGTAAAATCCAGGCTCTTAAATGAGACGGGCTGTTGTTTTGTCCTGTGATGAAAGCAACTACTTTTCTGATATAAACATCCAGAAATTTATTTAATGATTCTGGACTTATTTGATAAAAAGGTTAGTTTCAACTAGTTGAGGTGTTTTTTGTTTTGTTTTTAAGATTATCCTCAAGATACGTTATTTGGAAATGAAGTCAAATGTATTTACCTCTTGAGAGGCTCAACAGGGAGTGAAAATGCAAAGACTCTAGGGCACACTGTTGGTCTTTCCAGAATATAGGATTCATCAACCACATGCACACACAGCTACCTTACTGTGAATGGTCACAGTATAACCATGGATACATTTGTGGTTTGCCCCATTGACATCCCATGGGTACAATCAATGAGTGTCAATCCATACATGGGTTCCAAACTTGGACAAGGAAGGGGAACAATTCCTGACATGATTCCTCAGGCAATCAAAGGAGCAAATTCTTGAAAGGCCTAACAAACCACCCAAAGAGAGCTAGTCCAACCTTGGATCATATGTTGATATCCAGGCAACATGGACAAAGCCTAAACAAGATCCAGGAAGAGTAAACCCAGAGATGCAAGGAATTCCATGCCACTGCTTTTGCACGGGCAATTCCATGCCATATGAGTCCAGGCAGAGGAGAGAAAAGGTCCAAAAATCAATGAGCAAACCCAGCCTATCGGTGCACAGAGCTGACAACAAACAAAGACACACAATCCACAGCAAAGAAGAATTCAAGTCTATGAAAAGCCTCACAGTACTTTTCATGGCAAGTCCTTGGTAATGCAAAGTTCCTATTAGGACAGTCCATGTGCAGAGTGCTTTCAGAAGCCCAGATGATAATGGATCCAAACAGGGACAGGTTTGGGGCATTGCAAATGAGATGTTCTTAGCAATGGCTCCTTGCCTTTGCATCAGCTTAAAATGGGAGGTGTAGGCCTCTTCCAGACCATTTGACAGACTAGCCTTTCAGTAATGTCCCTGTCCAAACAGGGCAGCAATGCTCATCCCACCAAGGTGATGCTTCAATCTGAGTGATCTTTCTGCAACCGCCCCTTTCTCTGTCAGAGGGCCTTGCTAGACCCAGCTGGATAAGCCGGCATGGAGGCAGGGCGACGGCGCGCTAACTTTAGCGCGCGCCGCCCTGCCTCCTAGACGCACGACGCGCAGGGACTGCGGAAGCCCTGCAGCGTCGGCCATTTTTGTTGTTGTTAGAGGGGCCATGTGCGCCCCGAAGACTCCGGAGAAGGTAGGTGGGTTTTTTTTAATTAAGCCCCCCACCCTTTTTTTAATTAAGCCCCCTGCCCCCTGCCCACTCTTTCCCCGCCCTCCCTCCCCATCCCGTGTCACCCTCCACCATCCTCCCCGTCTCCCATGTCGCCCTCCGCCATCCCTCCCCGTCTCTCGGGTCGCCCTCTGCCATCCCTCCCCGTCTCCCGTGTCGCCCTCCGCCATCCCTCCCCGTCCCGTGTCGCCCTCCGCTATCCTCCTCTCCTGCTGGTCCGGCCTTCCCCCCTATCTCCCCCCCCCCGGGATCCCCCCAGCCCAATGGGCACAGCGCTCGTATGAGCGCTGTGCCCAGTCTGTGCCTTTTCCCAGCTACTCGCGAGTAAGCAAGTAGCTGCAAAAAGCCACGGACTTTGCTAGACGTTCCGCAGGCCGGGGCTGCAGAAAAGGCACGCCATAAGCGACTTCGCTTATGGCGCGTAAGGGGAGGCTTCAGTGCGGCCTGATCCCGGATTCCCCTGTGCGTCATCTGGATGCACAGCAGGGAACCCAGGCCTCATAGCATGCTAAGGCCTCGTCTAGCAAGGCCCAGATTCTCACAGACAGCTTCCCTGCCAAAGGCCAGGGTAAGCAGGTGGCTGTGGGGAGTAGGGAAACTCCCCATCCCTGCTCTGAGAATACTGACAGAGATAAACTCACACAGATTCTGACATTCCACAGGTTGAATAGGCCCAAAGCCTTCCAGTGTAGTTCTAATTAAATCTTAACTAAAAACTGCAAAGCCCCACAACAGTGGAGAAACTATTCCTGACAATGTTAGTCCTGCATCAGAACGTTGTGATATTGGACTCTTTTGTGCCTATTGTACAACCAGCAAATCCAACCTGAGTAGTTGTTATGTCTTTATGCAGAGCCAGTCTTGGGGCAACAAGAAATATTCAAAGAATCCCACAGCAGTCTTGGAACTAGGATATACTTTGCAGTCAGACTAAATTACAACTTTTCATATCTATACTAGCGGTAGTGCCAGTATCTAACATATCAGTTAGCCATAAGGCTATTCAAACTCAGTTAATAACAATAGAGACCGGGACCAAATTTGAGATGCAGGTCACTTTGAATATAATTCATGTTCAGCTGAAGTCACTGGAAGTTCTACCACTTTTCTTTTTTTAACACACTGGCCTGTATCAATTGCCATGTATCCTTATTCTACAGAAAACCTTCAGCGTCATCAATAGCTAATCTTGGCCTGTTCGAGGATATCTAATGGCATTACACACTAGCTAGAATAATGATAAAATAGCTTGTTTTCTACTATTGAGAGAGTGAACTAAAGGTTCAGGAACAAATATCCACAGACAGGGTGGACCAGTTTTTCTGCTGTATTTTTTGTCATCTGTGAGCCTCTCTATCAACCTTCTTACTCTGTGAGAATGATCAAGAATGGACAACTGCATTAATGGGTAACTTCTTCATAGATGCTGATGTAATTTTAAAGGAATGCTAGAAATCCTCTACAGCACTCAAATTGCAGGTCATCCAAAGGTTGCTGATACACATCAGTGGAAAAATGGCCATTGACAAGATCAACTATGGAAACAACCAGGTAATTAAGTTGTGTTTAATAACGTTTCTTTTTCCAGATGGAAGGGACTTTTAACTCTTAGGAAAATGTAATGCAAGTCAGTATCATGAATATATTTTACAATCATCTAATAATAATAATAATAATAATAATAATAATAATAATAATAATAATATTTCTTACCCACCTCTCCATCCTGATCGAGGTGGAGAACAACAGTTAGAATAAAATACATTAAATACTGATTAAAAACATAGTATACATTGTTAAAACTTCCTTAAAAACATCCTAAAAGCATCCTAAAAAAGGAGTCTTCCCCTAAAGGAGTCTTCCCCAACCTGGTGCTCTCCCAATGTTTTGGACTTCAACTCTCAGCATTCCTAGCCTTTGGCCACCCTAGTTGGGGCATGCTAGGAGTTGTAGTCCAACAATCTGGAGGGCACCAAGTTTGGAAACACTCTCCTGAAGAGCTGCTGCCACCAGTCAGAGAAAACAATACTGGGCTAGCTGGATCTATGTTCTGACTCAAGTGTAAGGAGGTGTACGTTCACCTCTTACTTGATGCTATTGGCTGGTTTATTTATTTATTTATTTTATTACATTTATATACTGCCCCACAGCTGAAGGTCTCTGGGCGGTTTACAACAGTTAAAAATTGTAAACATTAAAAAGTATACAAAATTTAAAAACCATCAAAAACATAAAAACAACAGTATTAAAACAACAGTATCCATTTAAAACAACAATTCTGGGGTCCGTTAAAAACAAACTTAACGTTGTTAAATGCTGTTAAAATGCCTGGGAGAAGAGAAAAGTCTTGACCTGGCGCCGAAAAGATTACAATGTTGGCGCCAAGCGAGCCTCATCGGGGAGATCATTCTACAGTCAGGGGGCCACCACCAAGAAGGCCCTCTCCCTTGTTGCCATCCTCCGAGCTTCCCTCGGTTTACTGTAACACTGGGCCTTTTACTAGGCAGAAGCATTGTGGCCCCTTTGGTGTCCCTTGTTTATCTGCTCTGTTGTCAAGAGGATCGGGATGAGCAGCTTTCAGCTGAATAGCTGGGAGACATTGGACACCTCAGAATTGGAATGTCAATGTCCATGAAGATCCTAGGTGTTGCCTAGATGCCATGCACTTTTGAAGGACCTTGTTGCAAACTGGTTGGATGTTTCTGAATCTGCGCTGGAACTAAACAGACAGATATTTGCTGCTTGTGGTTTTAATTTTTGTAAACCAGCCAGAGAGCTTTGGCTATTGGGCAGTATAAAAATGCAATAAATAAATAAATAAATAAATAAATTGTAGTATAAGAGAGCTCTTACATTTGCATTATTTTAAATCTAGAAAGCTGTAATTAGAAATTAGTTCTTGCTGTCAGTTTGCAGAGTCTGCCCAAGACATTTTGCTGCCTGTGGTGAAAGATAAAATGGCGGCCCCCCAATTCTTTTTCAACCACAGTGATAACTGAACGTGACTTCAATGCTGCCAATGGGACACCATCTTTCACCACAACTGAGGACAGTGAGTAGTCTCGGGCATGCAGGGAAGGCTGTGTATAACATTCACAGCTCTCTCCTCCAACACCTTGCTGCTGCTCCACCACCAGCTTCTGCTGCCTGAGGCAGCTGCCTCACTTTGCCTAACAGTAGGGCTGGCCCTGGTAGACTGTTTAGTCTTGAGATACATTATGTCAAATTCAATCACTATATATAGCATTAAAATACCTCTTTTCTGGCTTAATCTCCTATGTTATGTCATTCACATGAGCTAGCATGAGAAGGAACAGGAGAAACTCATGGCAACAACTATCTTCTTCTCCAGTATTGTGTCTGAAATGCCCTGTTAGGATTAGAAATATTGCACTGAGATATCAGAACAGATCTGCCAATGACATCAAAAGACAGGGGTGTGTTTAGCAGGAGCAAAGGAGCACAACCGTAGAAGCAAATGAGGCAATTCCTGGGTGCCAAAATTTAGAAGGTACTTGCTTCAGCAATGCAAATGTTTTGCAGAGGGACCTTTAGAGGAAGCATACAGAGGCAGTTTACAGTTGCAAAATCTTATGCATTGTCAATCACTGAGTTCAATAGCACTTACTCCCAAGTAAGTATGTATAGCAGAGGTGAGGAATGTGTGGCTTCCAGATGTTGTTGAGCTCCAACTCCCATCAGCCCCAGTCAGTCATGGTTGATGAGACTTGTAGTTCAACAACATCTTGGACACCACAGCTTTCCCACCCCTGTTGTATAGGATTTCATTCTTACAAACCCGTAAGTTGGGCCATATCACCTGCATTCCAGGCTGATGGCTCCAATGTGAGTGGGGCTATGAATCCACTCTGGCTTTCAGTCAGGACCAGTTATAACTCTAAAGGAGCTATCAGACATGATGAACCTATTTAGGGGAATAGAGTTCAGCACCTTGGATAGGTCCTTTAGAGTTCTGTCTGGTTCTGACTGAAATCCAGAGCAGATTTACAGCCCTGCTGGCAAGGAAGCCACCATCCTCAATTGAATTTCCAGGGAGCATGGACCCCATTGGCTGTATGGGGCACAGATGCAGGTTTAAAGGAAGGACAAAAAAGAAATGACAGACATTAAAAATGAATGAGAGAAAATGGTCCCTCAGGCATCATCTACAGTGAGGCGGCAGTGGTGGTGGTGGTGGCGGTGGCAAAACTTCAGTTCACCTAGGGAAGAAAATTAATTGGGCTGTTCTAGGGGCAAAGGAAGAGATTGCAAGGATCGAGTTTTCAGCAGACAAAAAGGAGAGAGAGCAAGACTGCTCTTTTTGACATGCCCATTACTATTATTTACAACCATTTATAAAAACACAAAAGGCAACATAAAAAAAATAGTCTAAAACTTTTAACATAGAAAAATTAAAACAATGCAAACAGCAAAAAACAATTTTAAATAACAAGGATTTCCCCCCTTTTCTAAAACAGCAGACATCAATGCATCATCATCGGATGCCATTAAATAATAGAAATAGCTGGCACAGACAGGCCCATCTGGTGGCCCCTTTATGTACTACACTGCTTGCTGTGGAAATACACAATTGGGCTGGGAGCCGCTGTGGGTTCCAGTCCCCATTTGGCCATGAAGCTCACCGGGTGACCTTGGACCAGTCACTGACTCTCGGACTAACTTACCGCACAGGGTTGTTGTGAAGATAAAATGGACTCTTTGGAGGAAAAGTCTGGATATAAATGTAACAAACAACAACATTTAAAGTGGTCCTGAAGGTGAGAACAGAGGCTGCATTCTTAGAAAGGTGTGATTAGTTTGGAGGTGCCCTTACTGCATTCAGTCTAAATATACCTTATCTCTCTGGGTTCAGGTGTAGAGGCGGGCAGTTCTACAGTTTGCAAGACAAGCTGGTTGTCCATAGCACTGACTGGATGATGTCCATGTATTTAGCTTTCCTCATCCCTTTCCTGAAAGCAGTTTTATACATATGAAAAATTCATTTCCTTCACTTTAAAATGAATACAGCTATAGTGAACAGATGGCACAGATAATTCTTCATGACTCCTGTGCGAGGTTGGCCAATTGCGACAAGTTCTAGAAGTTCTGGGATCTCTAGCAATACAATGCAGCTCCTGAAAGACCTTACAGGCAGCATGCTAGCGATATGGAGGTGTGTGTCTGTGCAAGGAAAGGTAAGCTACCTGGTGGGCATATTACTAGGGTGGGGGGACGCAGTGCTGTGGGTCCCCACTTCAGGTAGCCACCTGCCTTGGGCTGGGCCTGACTTTTGTTTTTCCCAATGGTTTGGGGTGGGTGCGCTGTGTGTGTGTGTGTGTGTGTGTGTGTGCGCGCGCGTGCCGCTGTGTGACAACAGCATCAACTGTGTTGGCAGCCTACCCCTTCCGCATCCACCACAATGCAGATGTGAGGGGAACAGTGTTGTGTCTAGCTCCAGGGAAGTGGTGGAGCTAGTGCTGAGCCAAAAATTATCCTCCCATTTCCTATAAGTTTTCTTCCCCATGAAAGCGGCTGCCATTACTCTACTTCATTCTCAGGCTGTTCTTTAATTGATTTTTGTGGTATTTTTGTATTAGTTAATCACTGTGAGGCAGCTGTGCGAGTGCTGTGTGTTCTCTTTCTATTATACCTCTCTCCATTGCTCTGGAGCCTCCCAGGCTGCGTGTGCTTCCTGAGCCGAAAAAACCGTACGGCAGGAATTACCTCATGATGCCTTCCCTCGGACTTTAACTGAAGTGCAGTAAGCCAAGGAAGTTACAGGCTGCCGGAGAGATGATTGTAGAATGAAAAACGTCAGGACATTCATCCCACTCCTTGGCCATTCTCTAAGTAAGATGATAAGCACAACAACCCCAAACAAAACCCATGAGAATTTCTGAGAAATGTTCTTCTCCTTTGATTTTCTTTTTGAAAGCAATTCCTACCCACTCCCCATCAATTTGAATGAAAACAGTAGAAAAATGTAAGAGGAATTTTTGGTTCAGCACTATTAGTTACTGGCAGTAAGTGCTTTGAGCTCCAATATGCTGCTGCTATTATTATTATTATTATTGTTGTTGTTGTTGTTGTTGTATTTTTGGCCTGCCTCCTTTGGTCTCCACTACTGGAATGCATCTTCCAAGAGCTTCTCCAAAAAAGTTCTTCCCTTGGATAGAAAGTGGTTCCTCATTCTTTTTCTAAGCATGGGAATAAGATGGCAGACCCCAGAGAATGGAGGTGGACAAAGGGGGTCAATCAGAATCCATAGCACTTTCCCTGTGATGGGCTAACAGGTACCTGATTATTTGGGCTAATATATAGGAATAGAAGATAAATATGGATTGCTTTCATGCAAATTGCAAATTAAGGGCACAATCCTATTCATGTTTAGACAGAAAAAAACCTATATCTGAGAGAAGTAGGACTTTTGCTGTAAACATGTATAGACTTTGAGACACCCCAGCCCCCTTTCTATGTCAATGACCTATTTAACATACAAATAGGGGCTGGGATGTCTCAGAGCTAGGGCCAGCCCTACCATTAGTGAAGCAGCCACCTCAGACAGCAGATGAAAGGCGTAATGAAGGAGCAGCAATTTGTTAGCTGTTTAATTAGTTGTTACTGTATTTTTACTGCCAGGGATAAATAGGGTTCTTCATGGGATTTTCTGCCTCATGTGCTAAATTCGCATAGCTGGCTTTGGATACTATGCACCTTCACTTGGGGTGGTGGGTGCCTCAGGCAGCAAAAATGTCTTGGCCCAGCCCTGCTCAGAGCCTTAATAGGCAGTGTGAATGGAGTGGAAGTAGGCAATCAATATTTATCCTCAGCATTCACATTCAGTTTGTAACCATTTGTAAACTGCCCAGAGAACATTGGTTATTGTTAAATAAAGGCACAATCCTATGCATGTTTAGAAAGGAAAAAATGGCAAACTCCCAATTGTAAGACTCTTTTTTCTCTGAACGTGCATAGGATTGTACCCAAATCCATAAATTTTGTTCCAAGCCTTCCCTGAAAAGCATTAGGAGAAGGCATGGAGGATGGGTGCTTCCAGACCTGGCTTTTATTGTACAATTCCCCTTCCACATTCATAGAATTTTATGGGAGGACCCTCCCATGTTTTCCCACACCTTCTTCCATTTCTTTTCTTACCATAGGAAAAAATGATGAGGAAGACAAGGACTTCCAGATGAGTCTTTTATCCTGCAATAGCCTTGCCTCAAACAGGGAGTTCTATAGGGTTTTAGATGATATCATCTTAGAAGGCACTCTGCAGCAACTCTGTATTTTTTTTCCTTAATGGATTTTCTGCGGTAAGGAAAAAGGCAGAAGAAATTGTGTGAAAACTTGGAAGACACTAATGTCCGGCTCTCTATAAAATTCCATGGGTGGTAGCATCATAAAAGCCATTACATCACTCCTGCAAGGCTTCATCTAATTAGGGATGGGCAACACACACCCCTCAATGTCTGGGGGTTCACTGCTGGGAAATCTGGGCCATTTGGGGCCCCACAGATTTTCCTGGAGCCCTGCCACATCTCCTGATGTTCATGGAATGGCTGTCCAGCTGTTTAAAAGATGTGCTAGTTGGCCACCATTACCCTATCACAAGAAAATGGCAGCTGTAAATGGCATATTTTATGCCATTTGTGGCCATAAAGCACTTACTTTTACATAAATTGCAGCCATTTATGCCTGTATTTATGTAAAATTAAGCACTTTATGGCTGCAAATGGCATAAAATACACCATTTATAGCTGTGATTTTCCCACGATAGGCTAATGGCAGCTGTCACTTGCCTAGCGCATCCTTTTGAAAGCTGGAGAACCGCCCCACAAGAACTCTTGCGGACCTGAAAGTGAGTGAGCTGTGGACTCTGGAGGTCAGGTTTTTTGGAATACAGCCTCATTTGAGTCCACAGCAGATTTTTCCAGCATACCTAATACATCCAAATCATAGTCAATATTGATGGAAGGGGTATGGCCAGATCGGTTCATCTTTGGTGAGATTGTTCTATAGTGCAGGAGTTTTGGAACATGATTACTAATTACTGTCAGGAATTTCTTTATGTTAGACCACTGGGAACTCCTGAAGCTATGCTTCTTCATCTTTGTGAACCTAATGAACCTGGACTCCTGTAAATGCTTTCTTAAGCAATTGTATACAACTGCAAAGTCATATACAGCAAGTCTGTAAAAAGCAGTGGGTTGAGAAAATTTGGGAAACTATGACTGGGCATGTTCAGACAAAACACTAAGCTATGGTTAAGCCACTAACCCTTTTGCAGCAAATGGTTAGTGAGTGGGTTTCAACTGTAGTTATGAAGCCACTATGGTTAGGAATGGTTCACTCGACATGCAAAGTCATGGTTCAAACGACATGCTAAGCCATGTTTAGCTCAAAATGCTTAACCACCATGGCTTAGCATGTCGTCTGAATAGGGTCTATGACTGTATAAACTGAAGCAGCAAGCAAGGTATCCTAACTTTAAGGAAAACATTATGGCACCATGGTTTATATTTATTTCCTATGTTTAAGCTCTTCAAACGTTTGATAAAATTCCAATCAAGTACAGTTGCTTATATTTTTTCTGACTAATACATACATACATACATAGACACAAAATACTACACACTCACACACATTGTTTTTATATGCTGTATAGATTGTATTTTTACTTTTTCATTAGGTATTGGACTCCTACTTGCATAACCATATTATTGATTATAGTCTAAGAATTATAATTAGTGACTTCCTTTGTTCCTTTAGTGATGTTGATATATTCTTCTCCTTGTTACCTTTATTTTGTTACCTTTATTTTGAAACAAAATAACATTTCATCAGTGTGGGGGGGAAGCCTCATTTGGGAGCACCTCCAAATATGCCTGGCTCTCCCTGGGAAGAACTTTCCATAGATGGGGGCCACTACAAAGAAGACTCTTTCCCTAGCAGCCAGCCATCATACTAGTGTGGGTAGTGGCATCCAGAGAAGGGGCTCAGCAGAGGATTTCAGCAATCAGACAGGAACATACAGAAGTTGTGATCCAACACATCTGAAGGGTGCTTGGTTGGTGAAAGTTGTTTTAAGTTCATACCTTCATAGTTCTGTAACATATGTCACCAAAAAGACCAAACAGGGATACACTGCAATTGGATTGGTAGTGCTAGGAGCCCTGTGAGCCTTTCTACAGGAGTCTTTTATTGTGCACTTGTGCTTCCTCACTCATGCTAGTTTATGGGTCCTTTACACAACATCCTCATCCTGCAAAGTAGTTTGCAACCATTATTGCAGGTTTTTTTCCTAAAAGAACCCGCAAACTACCATGACTAAGCACACAATAAAAGCCCTGTATAGAAAGTCTAGTATTTTTTCCTAATGGTAGAGCCCTCCTGTAATTGTGCTATTCCTCTACACAACAGCACCACCTAGTGGTTAGGTAATGAAATGTATAGAAAGGCAGAGAAAGAAACCCCCTGGAAAACAACACATGTAAAGGAGCCAATTTTAATCCTGCAGAGAATCCAGAAGCAGAAGCCCGGGGAAAGGTGCTGGTTAAAAACCTCATGCAGAAAAGCCTTCTGTCTGGAAAATGGGGGGCTTCTGAGAGGAAATGCATACTAAGCTGCACCCTGCTTCTCCCTTTGTGGAAAGATCAAAGTTAGGAAGATAAGAAGAGTCATGCCGGATCAGATCAAGGGTCCATCTAGTCCAGCACTCTCTTCACACAGTGGCCAACCAGCTGTCGACCATGGACTCGTACGCAAGACACCATACAACAGCACCCTCCCACCCATGTTCCCCAGGAACTGGTGTATATGGGCTATATATAAGTTAAATTTGTACTGCTGGCAGGCTATTCTGTCTTGCTGGCTGGGGAATGCTGGGAGTTGCAGGGTTTTCTTCCTGTCTAAACATGCATAAGGTTGTGCCCTGAATGGATTTTCTGTGGTAAGAAGAAAGATGGAAGAGCCAGGGGAAAACATGTGAGGGTGACGAATGGAAGACCATGATTCCTGAACTCCCTTAAGATCCTGTAAAAGAAGCAAGGCCAATGCACAACAAAAGCCTAGTCCGGAAGCTCCCACCCAGGAAGGCCTCACTTGCCTTGATTGTGTATAGGACAAGACAAGGACGTCGTACGATGGTTTGGCAGAAGTTGGCGGCGGTGGAATCGCTGCTCAACAGACAGGTCTGGGATCAAAACATGCGTCATCAACCAGCTCATCGGTGGACAACAAGTGCACCATGTGGCTCTTCTTGGGAAGTACCGCGATGGCAAGCAAGAGACCTGTGGAGGAGAGGACGGTGGGCAGAGCCAGCAGCGGCGGAGCGGGGCGGAGAACGCCCGCAATCGCGGCCGGCAGCTCCTCCGGTAAGAGCCCCGCGCCAGAACTGCCCTAAGCGAGAACCACCGCCCCGCGTCTCGGCTGTACGTCCGAGCAGCCACGCCCAGCGCCCTCGCCTCAGGTGCCCTTCGCCTCTCGCGCAGAGCAAGGCCGGCAGCGAGAAGGGGTGGGGGAAGGGTACTGGGTGCCGCCGACCCCACCCCTGCCGCCGCCTTCTCCAGCCCCTTCGGGTGCAATGACGGAGCAGAAAACGGAGAAGAGCGGCAGCGACGGAAGTATCGGCTGCAGCCTGGAGGAAAGCGCCCGGCCGGAGGAGGCGTTGGGGCGAGCCCAGGAGGAGCCGGCGAGGGGGGACAACGGGCCCGCCGCCTCTTCTGACCCGCCCCCCGGGCCCACGGCGTCCCGCGGCGTCTGCTCCTCCGAGGAGAAGGAATGCCGGATCTGCTACAACCCCTTCGACTCGGAGAGCCGCGCTCCCAGACGGCTCGACTGCCGCCACAGCTTCTGCTTGGATTGCCTGAGCCAGATATACCAAGCCCAGCGCGGCTGGGGCGGCAGCGGCGGCAGCCCCGCTGTCCTCTGCCCGCTCTGCAGGCACTGCACGGCCTTGCCGGATGGCCACGTGGGCACCCTGCCCATCTCCACCAAAAGTAGCGACCACGCCCAACTGGCCTCCCCGCGACTGCCGCCTCAAAGCCACCAGCAGCCTCTGCAGCTGCCTTCCGGACTAGCGGCCCAGCCGGCCCGGCAGCGCCCCCTGTCGGAACAAAGCGGAGAGGCGACGGCGTCCTCGCCACTGGCAGCGCTCGCAGCTGACGCGAGCGCAGAAGCAGGCCCGCGTTCGGACGGCCGCGGTTGCTGCGAGCGCCCCAAGCAGTTGCTGCAGAGAATCGTGCCCTGGGATTGTCTCGCCTTCTGCCTCCTATCGGCGTTGCTGGTCTCGGTAGTCTTCCTCGGGCACACCTTATGGCACCTGAGCCCCTGGGCGCCATTCCTGTCCTTCTCTCTCTGCTGCATCCTGACCTGTTGTCTCGTCGTGGACTACGGATTGATCAGCAAACGTCGTAGGCAACCGACAGGCTGCCCTCGCTTTTTAGACGTGCCCTTTCCTGGGTCGTGCTTCTGAAAGCAGCAGGTGGCAAGCTGAAACCCTCCAGATGTTTTGGACTACAACTCCCATAACCCCCAGCCAGGAGAGCCAATGGTCAGGGATTGTGGGAGCTGTCATCCAAAAGGTTATCTACCCCTTGTATACCATAATGGCTGTGGCACAGGGCAGTCCTATCCATGTCTAATTCAGAAGCCCCATCATTGGGTCTGACTCCCACGTAAGTGTGCGCCTTGGCCTTTAAAATGCCACAAGGCTCTGAGGTCCTATGTTCTGTTGCACTTGCAGGAGACATTTTTAAATCCCCACTTTGACCCTGTGTGAGCTGACTATAGAAATTAATGGAGAAATGGAGTATTTTAACATAGCTGTGATAAGGGTGACCCCCCTCCCTTGCAAACAAATCATAGAAGAGAAGAGAGGAGTTCCTGCCCTTTCTGACTCAGTTCTTATGTTATGTGAAATACTTCCTCCTCAATGTTTTAAAAAATACAATTAAACATTCCATTGCATATGCACCCTATTGGAGGATGGAGCGGAGGTGGGGGGTGGTAGTGACGGCTGAGGGCACTGTGTGCTGCAGTGGGATTTGCCTAGAATATTGCATGTTGGGGCTGTACGTCAACCCTGCAATGCTGTCCAGTTCTATTATATGCCTCACTGCAGCTTGGGGGCTAGACTGAGAATCGCTATATGATGTAGTTCAACCTTTTTATGCCCCTGATGGAGAGCCTGGTGGCTCCAATTTTGGTGGGGCTTTGAGTCCATTCTGGGTTTCAGTCAGAACCCCCCTGAACCCCCAAGGAGCTGGCCAAGGTGCTGAACCTATTTTGAAGTTGGGGTTCAGCACCATGGATAGCTCCTTTAGGGCTCTGTCTCGTTCTGATTGAAACTCAGAGGACACTTCAGGCTCTGTGGTTAGCGAAACTGTGGTTCTCTGGCGTTAGCACTAACCACAAGCCCTGATGTCACACGCAACACTTTAAGCCATGGTTACAGCTGATAACCCTGCTGCAGATGGTCCGACTGGGGTTACTGAGTGAGCAGGGTTTAGCAAAATGCATCACACAAGATGCCTTAAACCCTGCTACTTAACCGAAAACCTTAACCAGCAGGGTTTAAGGTGTCTTCTGAACAGGCCCAGACTGACTCACAACCCAACCAAAATCAGAGCCACCAGCCTCCACTGCTTGCAACAGTCCACAGATAACATTGCAGGTCAAAGGTGGGGCTGATTCCAAACGAAATATCCCTCATGGGAAACACCTGTCTGTTGCAGCAAAATTCAATCTATTCAAATACCTTCCACATCATCTCCTCCCACGCTTCATGGTCCATTGACTGGCATGCAGATGAGTCATATTTTAAAATATTCAGCAGCAACAACAACAACAAAAACAGGGAACCATTTCACACAAAACAAAGTGAGAAAAAGCAGGAACTCCTCTTATTCTTGGCATCTTTTGTTTCTGGGTAGAAACAAATTCAGTAAAATATTTGATTTCTATGTGCAGCTCTTGCTGTTCCTGAGAGTGGAACAATACATGTTGAACGATGTTTCACCCTGCCTAAAATGTTGATGTTGTGCCAATTTCAAAAGCAAGTAGAGTCCAGCCTTTGCCAACCTGGTGCCCTCCTGATGTGTTGGATTCCAACTTCCAGCATCCCCAGCCAGCTATCACATTTGGAGGACACCAGGTTGGCAAAGGCTGATCTAGTCTTTTGAGCAGCAATCCAGGTTTCAAGTCTCCATTTGGAGCTACCTAGCCATGCTCCCTGAAATTCCATGCAGTAGATGCAGGAGTGGACAACCTGTGGACCTCCAGAAGTTTTAGCTTACAACTCCCACCAGACCTAGGCAACACCGCCAATGGTATGGAATCATGGGAGGTTTTAGACCAAAACTATATGAAGAGAAGTTGCCCACACCTGCAGCAGAGAATAGAGAGAAGTTTGGACACAGATTTAATTCTTAGAATTGATTGATGCTGAATGTGCCTATTATACTAGCTAGGGCAAGTTTACCTGCTGATAAATCTTTGCCGTTAAGAACAGTTTTATTTCCTGGGGGGGTGGGTGTAGTTATATCAGTCTGATGCACTTTAAAGATTACTCAGTTTATTGCATTATTAACTTTTGTAGATGTTAATTAGATGCT
The DNA here is from genome assembly GCF_023053635.1 of Elgaria multicarinata webbii. Classification (NCBI taxonomy): domain Eukaryota; kingdom Metazoa; phylum Chordata; class Lepidosauria; order Squamata; family Anguidae; genus Elgaria; species Elgaria multicarinata. The sequence goes on from NC_086178.1 coordinate 41,183,872, forward strand.
TACTTCAGGGAAGGGCAGATTTCAGGCTTTTCCACTAGAATCCCTAGATTCACCAACTGGGACCAGATGAAAAATGGTGACTGAGGGGGTGGAACCAATTACCTTCTTCACCTAATGAAACATAAACTGGGATGACCAGCAAACATTAATCTCCATATGAGATTATTAAAGATTCTGTCTGATTTACACCTACACGTTGCTACTGTTTAACTATTAGGAATTGGAGATCCTTGCTAATCTACGGCAAATCTCCAGCAAATCCCAATCTACTTTCTGCTTACCGCTGGTTTACTTGACTGCTGTGTTCTATGTGTGTTCTGATGAATAAACCTAATTCTTTGTTAAAGTAATCTAATATGTTCTGATCTGGGCAGATTATCTTAACCCACATAGTTGACTTGGGCTTCTCAACCAAACCAACAGGTGTGTGTTAAACCTTGGGGCCACTAGGTGGGCAGAGATCAGGAGCTGGCAGTGTTGACTTTACATACCCCAGTCAGTTCTCTCCCCCAAGATCTGTTCATTCAGTAGGCCGTGGCAGCTAATAATCCATGGGGTTGTGCCAATGGGAGCTTTCCCTCCAAAGCAAATACCAGCTTCAGAAAGCAGACTTTCCTCAGGACTGCAGCAGGGACTGAAAGGGTTAATTCCTCCCTTCCCCCAAACCCTGTTCTGTTCCTGTTAATTATCACTCCTACCCAGATGATGCAATTTGGATTTAAAAAAAACTGATGCCTTTCATGTCACTTCTAGTTTGGTCCTATGTGTCTGCTCACAATCAAAAGGATTATGGAACTCTTGCATCTAGGTGATCTAAAGCTTGCATCCTGCCAAGATGAAAGAATCAAATTAACTGAACTGAACATGGATATAAATGAACTATTGTTTTTTTCACACAACTGTCTTGGTATCCAGGTGAATGTGCAATAGAGTCCAAGAGAATGCCAATCTTGCTAGAATGTCAAACAGTTAATCGTTCTGTGTATCTTAGAAGTGACACGCCTTGGAAAATTGCACTATGTCTGCCTGAAATAATTGTAAACCCCATTCCTGTTTCCAAAACATCAGCTACACTGAATGAAGGTTGGGACACAGAATGCCTTATGAAGAAGTTTCTGGTAGTAGTTCCCCAAACTGATTTCCAAGAGGGAAAAATGCCTTCAAACAGACTTCCCCTGGTGCCCTCCATATGTTTTGGATGATAACTCTCATCAGCTGGGGCTGATGGGTGTTGAAGGGTGTCAAGGTTGCTGGGGCGGGGCTGCCTTAGAATGATTCACATACTTCCTTAATGGAAACTATGAATGCTGCACCTTTGATGGTTGCCTAATCGTTTGCTCCTACCAACAATGCAAATGGAAGAGTTTGTTGTATTATGTATTGTATTATATTCTGTATTGTTTCTATAGCTTCAATTCTGCAAATTGAACAATGTGAAGACAAATTGACCGTGTCTTCTATTTTGTATTGTAGCTAGTCTTAACATCTCTCTGTAGGATTTCCATGTAGCAGCTTTTCAAAAGAACATTTCAGATGCTTCTTAATCTTAGGCCTTGCTTGCTATACTATGAGATGAAAAACTACAAGTGTACTAAAAATATTCTTGTTTTGACCTGAAATTTCATGTACCTGATCTGCAGATGACTGTAACATGACATGATAACTTGCATATGTGAGTGAGCTATTATAGATCTAACACCACCCGTACAATTTTCATATGGTCTTAGACAAATATTGTTTACTGGAGTCATCACCAGTCATGGGCCCCAACTGTTGCCAATGCCATTATAACCCGTTATAAAGCAGTAGTGTAGATTCTGCCCTGGTTCTTCCAAAGATTGCTGTAGCAGCCCTTGTGAAAACTATGAACCAGCATTCTCAATTACGTGGACAGCCTCCATCGAGATAGGAGGCTCTTGTGTTCAGAAAATCACCCTTCATGAGTACTGGAAAGTGTGAGAAGACAAGGGGTTAAGTCCTCCCCTTTCTCCCATGTTTAGTGTACACAGGAACAGAATACCTAAATATGACTATAGTTCTTGTTGGATTCAAGACAGATGTGTGTAGCCTTTATATTGGGGAGTACTGCTGTTTCCTGCTAAGAAGATATCCAGCCATGCTTCAAACCATTTCTGGGGCAATGGTAAACAATGCAAGAGAATTTTGAGCAAAGGACCAATAATACCACGCAGTATGGGCTAGCAAACACTCCCTGTCTAAGACCCAAGAGAGCTTGTTTAATGGAATGACCCTTCCCTTTAAATTGGGCAAGGAACACATGGCTCTCTGGATGTCATTGAACTGCAATTCCCATCATCCATGGCCAGCATAACCTAAGAGGTAAGGATGATGGGAGTTGTAATCCAACATCTGGAGGCCCACACATTCCCCACCCGCTTTAAAAGAGCCATACTTGACCCAACGTATTCAAACTGCATACAAATATTATGCGTCATTATCTATGTATGTATATGTGTGTGTATATAATAAACTATTATTAAGTTTGATGCTTTCACTTTATTTATTTACAATATTTATATACCCCTCCCCATTCAGAATTTCGGAGCAGTGTACAAGATAAAATAAAAACAGAATAAAACACCTTAAAATAGATTCTTTTGTAAAATCGAATCTTTGTAAACTGCCCATGTAATAAATAATAATAATAATAATAATAATAATAATTTTTAAAAGAAGCAAAATGAAAAGTGAACCATGGCTGGTCATTAAGGAAAGGCTTCTTGGAACAATGTTTTCAGGAGGTGCCAAAAGGAATACAATATTGGTGCCTGCCTGACCTCCAGAGGCAGGGAATTTCACAGGAGGGGGGCCACCACGCTGAAGGCTCTTCCCCTCGTGGACTCCAATCAGCGGATGGGTCTATGTGGAACCACCAGGAGCATGCCCTCAGATGATCTTAGTGACCAGGCAGGTTGGTAGGGGAGAAGGCACTCTCTCAGGTATCCTGGTCCCAAGTTGTTTAGGGCTTTGTACACAAGTACAAGAAACCTTAAACCTAGCCAGGTAGTGAATAGGCAGCAAGTGCAGTTCCCTCAGCAGAGGAATTACATGCTGGAAAGGGGCAGCTCCAGACAACAGCCGAGCTGCAGCATTCTGCACTAGCTCCAGCTTCTGAAGCAGCTTTTAGGGCAGCCCCACATAAAGCGCATTGCAGTAATCCAATCTTAAGGTTACCAATGCCTGTACTACCATGGCCAAGCTATCCCTGTCCAGCAGAGGCCGTAGTTGGCGAACCAGCCAAAGCGGGTAAAAGGCACTCCGAGTCACCATGGCCACTTGAGTCTCCAGTGACAGAAATGGATCTAAGAGTACCCCCAAACTAGGAACCTGATCTTTCAGAGGGAGTTCAACCCTAACCCCAACTTTATGTTTGGCATTTATGTCGACAATACGGAATTTATCAAATTGCAAAGGAAAGCCTATGCCATGGAATTCTTGGCACCAGGTACAGCAGTCCGTTAGTAATTGCAACTATTTCTTTACAATAGTTGCGCGCATAGCCGGAGTTTGGTGTTGCTAGCCATTCTCCCAACTGTTGCCCTTGTTTTGTTCGAGGGAATCCACACCATCCCCTCCGCTTCCTTCCGGCTTTTCCCTGGGAAGAAATGAGCTCACAGGGAAGAGGATTTAAAAGGAGCACGTCCGTCTGCTCCTAACTGGACACCCGCGTGACGTCACCGGGTAGTTGCTCGCCGGAAAACAGCATGAAAGTGGCGCCACCGCCAATTTGAAGGAAAAGGAGTCGTGATAGGATCAAAGGGATCCAGAGGGTGGGCGTCTGTGCGTGGTGCAAGCAACGGCGAGGGAGAAGCAGCACGCCCGATTGCGGCCAGCCGCCCACGCCAACAGCCAGCCAAGCCGCAGCCATGCAATGAAGAAAACGGGAGGAGGAGACGAATCTCCCTCCCCCGGTGCACTGGCACCAGCCCTTCCCCTGCGCGACCCGCCCTCGGAAGAGCCCGCGGCGCTGGGAGAAAAGGTGCTGCCATGGCCAAGCCGGAGGAGCAACACGACCAGCCGAACGGCCACCTGAAGGGGGAAGCGGGCTCCGAGGAGGCGGCGGCAGGGGCGGCGCAAGAGCCGGGCAAGGGGGCCTTCCCTGCTCCGCCCGCGCCGCAGGCGGCGCCGAGCGGCTCCGAGGAGCACGAGTGCCGCATCTGCTACAACCTCTTCGACCTCGAGCGCCACGCGCCCAAGCTGCTCGAGTGCCTGCACACCTTCTGCTTGGAGTGCCTGCGCGAGCTGCACCTGCGCAACGCCCACTCGCCGCGCAGCCGGGGCGGCGGCGAGGCCGAGCAAGGCGCCGCCTGCGTAGTCACGTGCCCGGTGTGCCGGCACCCCACGGCCCTGCCCGAGGGCCACGCGCGCAACCTGCCCGTCAACACCAAGCTGGTCGAGGCGATCCTGCTGCAGCTGCGCGGATGGGCGCCGCTGCTCCGAGAGCTCGGCTCGCAGCGCCTGCTCTTGCAGCCGCCGCCGCCGTCGCCGGCCCGCCCCGCCCGTTCGCGCTCCCGATCGCCGTCGGGGCACAGCAGCAGCGGGGCGGCGACCCCTTCGGCCACCGCCACCTTGCGAAGCCTGGAAGCCGGGCCGAGCTCCGCGGAGCCCGGCGGCGACCACTGCCTCGCCACCTGCCGGCGGAAAGCGGGCTGCTTGTGCTTCGTGTTCCTCGTGCTCGCCTTGGCGCTGCTGGGCTTCGCTTGGATGGAATGGCTCACCGGCTCCATCTTCCTGGGGGTCGCGCTCCTCCTCCTCTTCGCCTCCACCATGCCTTTCATGTACAGCTTCCGATTTAGGAGCGGGCCGAGGACAATCTTCCTTCCCAGGGCTGAAGCCAGCGCCTCTAGCGAGGTGGCTTCTTGCCGCAACACCCCCGCCAGCCGCACTAGCGCGGACGGGAGGAGCCGCTGGTAGGCCGACGGCGCAGGAGCGGGTTCGGGCGTGGCCCTGAGCCCAGCCTACGTTTCTTTTTCCTGTGCATGACAACTGCATGATGTTTAGCAAGTGGACCTATTCCTATCCAGCCGTCCATGCTGTGGGGTGGGGTACGGGGCTGGAGAATTCCCCTCCTGAATTCCTGCATATGTCGGGCTGCCGTTGCAGACTAGGAGCCTTGCCAGAAAGAAAGACGTGGCAACTGAAACCCCATTTAAGGGGTGGGGTGAGTGAGCCGTAAGGACTGCTGAGGCACTCTAAAGCAACCTTCTCCAATGAGGTGCTTTCCAGAATACAACACCTGTTAGTCCCAGCCGGCATAACTAATGGTTAGGCAGGATAGGAATTGTAGTCCAGGGTACCAGATTGGGGAGGACTGCTTTAGAGGGTCCTGAACAGGAAAGAAGACTTTCCTGCCTTCTGGTATGGTTACCACACACACACCCCTTGCCAGGGTTCCCTTGGGTGACAGGAGGGCTGGGAGTGTCAATCATAGCTGCTTTAGGGCACATGCTTTGCATGTTGTTCACTGGTTCAGTTCTTGCAATCTTTAGTCAAAATGATCTTGGGGACCAGGGCTTGGAAAGACTCTGTAGAAGGCCTTCCAGTAGACAGTACTTGTCCAACAGCAGGTTGGTATGGCCCTATAGGGAGGCTGTGGGGAAGTTGCCTTTCAACTTGTCATAGGATGGTTGGAGACATTAGGAGGGCTGCAGAGGTTGGGGAATAAAAGGCTGCAACTTTGGCCCTTGATGAAGGAAGGACGGGTTGAAAATGTGTTAGGTCGGCAACCTGTCTTGCAGGCTATGTTTTGAATCTGGAGGTAGCCCTGACATCTATTTGTGCCAAAGTTCAACCCCCGGGAATGTATAAAGCAGATGTGCCTCTTGAGTTTTTGTAGAGTGCCTTTTCTCACAGCTTCCATGGACAATCCTCACACACATCCTAGATTGCGGTGCATCTTTCAAGGTGGACAAGCCCAGCCATCCCTGAGAAATTATGCACTACTTTGTCGGAACAATTAAAAGACCTACTGGAGAGGTGTGGTATTAATTCTGTGGTACCCCACATGGCTGGACATGAGGCAGATGGTTTGATGTTTATCTATGAGCTGGGACAAAGGTAGAGGATGGGGTAGTCCTTTCAAATAAGCAGCTCTTTGCTATCTTCTGGCATCACACCCCCTTATTCTTGCACTTTGAGAATGTGAGATGTGTTTAGGGGAAGTGGCTGAAAATGCATGTCTGTATAGTCTGCAAACAGCTGATCAGTGAGGACTTTTTGCAAAGTTCCCTGGATTCCCCCCCCCCCCAGTTCACATTTCCATCCCTTGAGGTGGAAAATGTTGTACACCTCTGGGACCAGAAGCTTCTGAGCACACATTTCAAAATAGCAAGTTTAAGAAATGTAACATCAGAAATTGCACTTTTATACAACTTACTGATTGCATTTTTAACCTTTCACACACAATTCTCACATGAGACTATACCTAAGTGAGTGAGGTTTGCATTGTAGGCAAAAACGTAGAAAGAACCCTGACAAAGTGGCTTGGTATGACCAGTTGTACAGGTTCGGAGGAACATACTCCCCTGCCCCCCCAAAAAAATCTGTAGGAGGAGAAAATGAAGAGGGCAGATTTCCTCTGACTGCATGGCCAAATAAAGTAGAGCCTGGAGCTGGAATTTTAAACCTGTTTACTGATTGCATCTTTGGGGGGTTTGAGCAAGTTATGTGGCATTTTATCTCACTTCCCGATTTAAAAATGGTGATTTATTTTTAGTTTCTCCTAACTGAGGTCTGTTTGTCAAAAACAGCAAATGCAAGGGTAAGCAATTTCTGGCTGCTACTACTTCCCATTGCAGTGGGATGTCACCAAGTTGAATGTTTCTCAACAAAAAACTAGATGCCAGGGAGAAGAATTCAGTATAGCCTTCTCCCTTATATCTTTTATTTTTCAATGTGCATCAATGAAAAGATAATAATTAAGCATTCAAGCACATGAGACTTATGTTTAGTCTGAAATGGTACATCCCAGAAACAGGTTCACTTATCTACTTTTTTTAAGAATTGTGACTAAGATAGATGCTGTATTGGATGCTATCTAGCAACTTTAAAATCAGAGTGATACATTTGTCAATAACCTCATTTTCAAATTCAGTGTGATACTTTTGTCAATAACCTCACTGGTATGTGGAATGCACCTGTTGTGTAGAACAAACACTTGAAAAATAACAAGTGCTAGAGAAATGTAAAGTGTTGTAGCTTTCTTTTTAATATTCCAAGGAGAAAATATTTAAACTGTACTAATGCATTTGCACCAGATACACTTCGTGGCTTGGCTCAGACATTCAAGTGCAAGCCTTTCATTTCAAGCCTTAACCTTTGGGTATTTTCAGATGAATGTGTGATCTTTCCCCCTTAAAACTATTGCATTCATGTTGATATTGAGTGATAGCTAATGCATGTGTGCAAGTTATCTCTGGATTCTACATTTAAAGGGCTGTTTATCCTATTTCTTGCCACCACAAAGCCACCTAGTCTTGTTCATACATGTCTATTGATGACTGCAACAGCGTGGTGACTTCCAGAAGTGTAAGAGCTATTATTGATGTAGGGTCGTAGGTAGAATTTTCAAAATAGTTATTTCACCACAAATACAATATTAGAGTCAAGTTCACACATATGAGCCTCGTGTGGCGCAGAGCGGTAAAGCAGCAGTTTCTGCAGCTGAAACTCTCCCCACAGCCTGAGTTCGATCCCAGCGGAAGCTGGTTTCAGGCAGCCGGCTCGGGTCGACTCAGCCTTCCATCCTCCCGAGGTCGGTAAAATGAGTACCCAGCTAGCTGGGGGAAAGGTAATAACGGCCGGGGAAGGCAACGGCAAACCACCCCCTATAAGGCTTGCCAAGAAAATGTCAGTGAAAGCTGGCGTCCCTCCAAGAGTCAGTAATGACTCAGTGCTTGCACTAGAGGTTCCTTTCCTTTCCTTCACACATTTAGCTGATACTAATCAATTGATGTTCATATGTGAACATATCCAACAACTGATGAGCATGCAGGTGTGAACTGGCCCTGAGTGCACGTGACTTACATGTCTGTTCTGCATATCACATAATAAACTGTTCCTGGATAGATCCACTTCAGACTGCTGATGTGCAACTGAATGATGGAATATCTATCCTCAAATATCACTTCACATAGAAAATTATGTCAGCAAAGTTAGGTTAGGAGTTCAAATTATTTTACACATCTCCCATCTGGAATTTAAAGCAGTACAGTCCACGAACTGTGTTACCACATACTTGCTTTTTTTGTGTAGAGTAGCCCTAAAATGTCTGTCATAATAGATTGCAGTAATGCTTTATCAGCTTTTACAACTGTTGACTAGAGAATGAAATACGAATAATGGTCTATTATTTCGGAAGATCAAGTACTGGATAAAAACATACACCATTTCTGTACATTGGTATGGAAATATAGTAGCAAGAAAAAAACACCCTTGCTTTTTCTTGCTACTACACAAAGAAATCAAATTTTACTTTTATTCAAAGAGTGAAAAAATAATGCATTGTCGTATCTGCAACTCCCCTCCCTTCTTGGTAATAGTGAAAGGCTTCTAAGAATAGATGACCACTTACCATGGGAAAACACTTTTCTGGGAAAAACACTCCTTTCTGTATCAGAATATTTACTGATATTAAATTACATCCTAAAACTGGTAGGATAAAATAATGAAGTTTCAAAGGCTAATAACCCATGGGCTATTGATGGAAAGTCTTTCATACTCCAAAAGGAATTGTGCATCACTTGCTATCTTGAGAACTATGGACTTAACTCCAACTTTCAATTGAATGCATACGTGAGTGAGGATACAATCTATCTGCACTGTATTGCTTTGAATGGAATGCTTTTTCAAATGCGTATTGACATCTTTGAGTGCTGGCAAAGCCAGATCAGGGCCTTCAGCTTCCAGCTCTATAATGCTTCCAGCTCTATAATGAAATATGAAAACGCTATTTGTACATTGATAGTGTGCTTAGGATGGTTTCTCCTTTTTGACATGCTTAAATGCTATATTACAAATTTATACCTAAGCTACCTTTTTTATTCTTCAAACTTTTTACTTAACTGCTCTCTTTCATATGTGATGATTATAAAATTTATGAATACCACAACTGATTGCACAACCTGCTAAATTGCATTTGATGTTGTATGGGGCAGAATATTTCTTTTGGTGTCTGAAATATTTTTAAAAAACTTCACTAGCTGTTAATTTATTTATCAAAAATGAATGAGTATTTAATGGCAACAATATATGAACTTTTGAGTGTGGTTATACCTCTGGACTCCATGTGATTACTTGTTTCTGTTCTGTCCAATGTGTAGATGATGCCGTTGAATGAGATCATATGGAAACATCATGCCCAATACTGTCAGTACTATGACAAAACCTATCAGTATGACTGGGTTTGGACAATGTGATAACCAATGGTGGATTAAATAGTCAACGGTTGGTTATTGTGTCATCTGTCAGCACTTTTCACACCACAGTTGGTTATTCGGCCAAAATACCCAACACAAATAACCAACGTTGTGCAGAATTGATTATTTGAAGAACCATTGGTTGTTGTGTTGTCTGTTGGGCACCGCTGACTATTTCATCACACACAGTTTGTTCTTTTTCGAGACTACAGAGTCCCCTGACAAGAGTGACCAAAGTGCTGTGGTGCTAGTCTAGCCAGCAGAACTCTCAGTGGCTGATGGGATACCAGTGGGAGGACTGAGTGGAGGAAGAGAGGGCAGGTATGTGTCAATCAAACACAAACCACCTTGAGTCCCAGTACTTGGAAAGAGGTGGGATAATAATAATAATAATAATAATAATAATAATAAGAAGAAGAAGAAGAAGAAGAAGAAGAAGAAGAAGAAGAAGGATGAAGAACTTGACGCTGCCTTAATCCACACCACGGTTGATTATAATAATGGCGTGTGGGGAGTAGCCCCTTGATAATCAACCATGGAGTTGACTATTAACCCACCAATCACTATTGTGTTGTCCAAATGCAGTCAGTATCTCCTTTTCATTTGACCCTGGTTTGGGTGCTTTCCCAATGTCTAGCCATGGTCAGGGCTCAGATGTATGTAAACTAAGTAAAATTAAATCCATACACACTGGAGATACTGATAATCAATAGCCTTATGGAGGGTATAAGGGACCACATTATTTATGTTCCCCAAACCCTTTGGACACAAAGGCTGGTACAAAGTTAGAGGATGGGGTAGGCCTTTCAAATAAGCATAACAGGAAATCTATACAAGCCCAGTGTGTTATATCAACCCTGTGTGGAACATCTAACAATCCACCAGCCACTACCATTAATGGCACTTTGATTTAGGCCTTCAAACCAACTGGAAGTCAACAAGAGTTAATATAAAATCAGGGTTATGGGCTCCATACTGCATGTCTCTGATAAAACTCTGGCAGCTACCTTCTGGACTAAGATCAGAATGGTGGCAATTGGATAGAGGAAGGAATAACTGGATTCACTGGTGCATAGCTAGCCAACTCATCATTCAAGTGATCACAGGAAGGTTGTTGGTTTCTATGTAGGGCCAAAATGACATCCATAATACTTGAAGAAATTGGCAACATCATCAAATCTAATTTTATTTTTGGTCTTCTACTAAGCCAGGGGTGGGGAACACGTGGTCTTCCAGATGTAGGACTGCAACTCCCATCAGCCCTTGCCAGCATAGCTAACAGTAATGAGAGTTGTAGTTCAATGACAACTGGAGGGCCACATGTTTCCTATTCCGCTACTAAGCAGATATTGTACACAATCAATGACAGAAAACAGCTGCAAAAACTTAAGTTATGAGAGTCTCTAGCACAAAATTGGTACAATAAAATCCAGTGCAAGATTTTCACATATGTCAATTCCAATCAAAGCTGTATGAAGAAGGCTTGGGACTGTTGCAAAATGAAGCACCTATTTCATTTGACTTTGTTGCCAATTCCATGAGAACACTATTATGACCATCATATTATTTGTTCCCAACTTGCTTTGCATTTTAAAACAGCAACTGAGTAAATTTCTGGTTCGGAGTTTGATTGTTTAAAATTGATGAAGCAATCCATACTGAGTAATATCCAGAGGTTCAGGAAGTTTAGGCAGACCACCTGCGGTTTTAAAATGCAAAGGAAAATGAGGAGTGCAACATCGAATCATAGAATAGTAGAGTTGGTAGGGGCTGGATGTTTTGAAGGAGAGAACTTGGCCCCTTGGCTCCAGTTCTGCAGTAGAGGGCTCCATTGAAAGATGAAGATGAAAAGCGGGCCTTTCAAGATATGGCTTGCATAGTCTATTTGGTGGAGGCTGGTGGCTCCGGTTTTCGGTGGGGCTGTGAATCCCTTCTGGGTTTCAGTCAGAACCAGCCAGAAGTCTAGGGGAGCTATCTAAAGTGCTGAACCTAATTTTTTGGGGGTGGTGGTGGTGGTTTCAGCGCCTTGGATAGCTCCACCAGTGTTCTCTGCTGGCACTGACTGAAACCCAGAATGGATTCACAGCCCCACCGAAATCGGAGTCAACAGCCTCCATAGATTATGTTTCAGCTTCCCTCTGAGAAATGAGATCACAGGGTGATCGTATGCGGGAAGGGGCTCTGTCTCCGCTGACTGCGGCTGGACCCCCTTCAGCCGGCACATTGGCGGGGGAAAGGAGGGGCGAGGAGCCGTGATAGGAATCGTCAAAGAGATGTAGCCAGGGGTGGGGGTGCGGGGCCAGGAGCACGAGTAGGAGCCGCCGCAGAAGCAGCGCGCACAGTTGCAAGCTGCTGCTCATGCCCAGATCCATCCCAGCGGCGCAGCATCAGAAATGCACCGGCGGAGGCGGGGGGCAGCAATCGCCCGCCCCGGCTCCGACCCTCCCGTAAGAACACCGCTTCACCCCCCGCGTCTTTCCGATGAGGCGCCGTCGTCATGGCAGAACAGACGGAGCAAATCGACACCGAGAAGAGCCGCAGAGCGAAGGAGGCAGCAGGAGGAGTCCAGGGCCGGCCGGCTGAGGCTGCGGAAAGGATCGAAGAAGCAGCTGCGAGGGGGGCCGCCGCCGCCGCCGCCGCCGCCGCGCCTCCCGGCCCAGGGCTGGGCGAGGCGGCCTTCAGCTCGGAGGAGCGCGAATGCCGCGTCTGCTACAACCCTTTTGACCGGGATGCCCGCGCGCCCAGGCTGCTCGAGTGCCTGCATACCTTTTGCCTGGACTGCCTGAGCCAGATGCTCCGCCACCAAGCCCAGGGCGAGGGCGGCGGCGGCGGCGGCGGCGGCGGCTCCGGCTCGGAGAGGGGCGCGACCGCAGCAGAGCGCGGCGCCGCTCCTGCCGCCATCACGTGCCCACTGTGCAGGCACCGCACGGCCCTGCCACAGGGCCGCGCGCGCAACCTGCCGCTCAACACCAAGCTGGTCCCGCGGCTGCCCCCCGAGCGCCTGCAGCTGCTGCCGCTGTCGCCAGCGTCCGGGCCTGCCCCCCAGCGCCCCCTGCCGGAGCAGAGCGGACGCCAGGCGACGCCTTCCGCCGGCTGGCGCGAGGCCCACCGCCAGAGCAGCAGGCAGGAGATACGGACCGTGCGTTGCGTGTGCATCGTCTTCACCTTCTTCTCCATGATGGTGATCTCCATCACGGGCCCCCTGTTCCTCAACTACAGCGGCTGGGTGGAGCTCTTTATGGTGTCCCTCTTCCTCGTGGTCGCCATCGTGCTTGCCGTCTTCTCCATCATGCCTTACCTCCGGCTGCTCCACAGTCACGAGTACAGGGCCGTGGCGGCCGCGTTCCTGGCGGGAGAAGGAGCCGGCGGCCCTAGAGGGGCGGCGCTGGGCCCTGTCACGGCGCCTGGCCGCTCCTTGGCACGGGCAGGGCAGGGGTAGGGGCGCCCAGGGGCCCTCGCACCCCGCGCAGGACGAGCCGCATGGCGTTCAGCAGGTGGACCTGACCCACCCCTCCTCCCCACCCAAAATCGGTCCATTCCATGCCGGAAAAAAGTCTACCCTTCTGATTTTCTCTGCATGTCAGGCTGGACTTAAAAGGCAGAGCAGCCCGGCCAGACATCTGTTGGCAACCAGCAGTGCTACTTGGCTGCCTGACAGTGGAGGCTGATTGCTCTGGTGCCAGTGGGCTAGGACCCACTGTTATTACTCTAATGAGCCTGCCCAAGAGGCTGAATCCATTTGGGGCAGAGGGTTCAGCCCCCTGGATAGTTCCTTTAGAGCCCTGGGTAGTTCTGGTTGAAAATATCAACCAGATAGGGATGCTTTAGGGTGGATTCCTGCATTGAGCAGGTGGTTGGTCTCAATGGCCTTGTAGGCCCCTTCCAACTCTGCTATTCTATGATTCTATGAAACCCATAGTGGATTCACAGCCCCACTGACATTGGATTCACCAGTCTCTACTGGTGCCTGAGTTGTTGAAATAATATTGTGGTCATCAGACAGTCTTGGACAGAAATTAAGGGGTTCCTGATCTCCATAGGGGAAGGATCACCAATTACCTTTTTCTTGTTTTTTTCCGGGCAGGGCTCCCGGGCCTTTCAGATTTGCATGGCAGGTAGGAGGAGGTGTGCTTAGGGTCTGTGCTAGAGCATGTGCTTTGCATGCAGGTCGCAGGTTGGGTTCCTGGCACCTCTTGTTGAAGCGATCACGGGGAGCAAAGCTGTGAAAGGCTCTGCAGAAGATCTTGGAGATCCTGTCCAACGAAGTAGCCAGTAATGGGTGCAACAGACTTGATTTCATATAAGGCAACTTCATGCACAATCCTAGGCAAGTTTTAGACAGAAAAAAGCCCTGCAACTCCCAGCATCACCCAGGCAGCCATTTTTCTGTCTGAACATGCCTACGATTGCATCATTCATGTGTTTAGACTGTACATTTTAAAGTGAGAAAGTGTGGCAAAAAATGTTCTTTTCTGATGCAGTGGTTAAAATCTTTCAGAAGGCTGCAGGGTGGAGGTGGGAGCAAAAGGCTCCAACCTTAGCCCTTGATGAAGGAAGGATGGGTTGGAGAGATTTCCTGCTAATGATCTCTCCTATAGGGGAGAACTCTAACCTGACACCTTTTTGCTGTACCATTGTTCAGTCTTGGGATGCATGAAGAAGAATGCCTCCGAACATATGCAGAAGCGCTCAGCACTGTATAAGGACACAATCCCTGCACACATCAGAGATCAGGTAGAGAGTGGACCGTTGCACCTTTCAGAAAATATGCTCTATTCTCCAACTTGTCTGAGCAAATAAAAGAGATACTGGAGAGGCATAGTGTTTATTCTGTAGTATCCTGTGCAGTTTGTAGTGAGTCAACTCCAGAGTAAATGGTGTGTGTTTGTCAATTACATGTAGGGGCCTGATTAAGTATTACTGGTTGTACCTCCCACTGGATGTTGTATGGCCTGGAGATGGAGGTTTTTGGTTTTGGTTTTAATTTGAGCCATACAAAATATTACAATATCGAAGTATGTGCCTCCATAATTATTATTCATTATGGTCTTAACAAAGCATATTATCAAATATTACCTTTTCATTTGTTACTGCAATATGTCAGAAATAAAGCTCAGTTTATTATAAATTGTTTGTCTTGTCTAATCTTTCTATGATTATTACAAATATACAATGTCCTAAATCCCCAGTCCCTTATAGAAGAGATTTGAAATCCCTCTGCCCTCCATCACCATTTGAAGCAATTGCTATTCCAACTGCGGTTAAAACAGAACCCTGTACATGTCTATTCAGAAGTAAGTTCAATAGGACTTTAACTACCAGGTAAGTTGTATAGGATTGCAGCCTTAATAAACATATTATCATTCCCAGGTTTTTAGAAGTGTCTGCATTGATACAGTATTCAAGTAAGAACAAGGAGTGAGTCAAATGGTAGAGCAAGTTCAATCATTTATTGAATCCGCACTAATTTCTAATATTTTATGATCCTTGGGCATTTTGAATGGTATTATAAACATTTTATCTCAAATTTGCATAGCATAGGTTTGGGTATGTGCTTCCTATAGCACAAACCTATGCAGAAGTAACTCCCATTCAGTTCAGTGGAGCTTACTTCAAAGTAAATGTGCACATGATTACACTCTAAAGCTCATTTGAAATTCCAAAAGCCAAATCTTTCTCCTGTTTATTCTGATATATTGAAAACAGGATTTAATTACATAATTATTTGGCATGATTCTTTAGGGTTATTACTAGAAATGAGAGTTTCAAAAGGGGACCTGTACTTTAGTTATCCACATTTTTTAAAAAAAACCCACTTGCAATGCCTAATTTGTTTGTAACAAATGCTACAACCAATTGGCAAATGCCCTTGGGGCAGTTAAAATAATATCCCCCCCCCAAAAAAACCAGCAATAAAATAGAAAACAACTATAAAAAATATCAAAATAATATTATACGTTAAAGTTATTAAAAATATTAAGGAGGCTGCAGTAAAATTAATCAGAGGAACAGATTAACGAATGAATGCCTGCTGCAAGAAGATTAAACAGGCATCTAAATGCAGTGAAGGTGCTAGGCAAATCTCCTTGGGAAGGGTATTCTACTGATGGGGCCACTACAGAAAAGGCTCTTTCCTAGTAGCCACCCATTGTGCCCAGAGAAGAGTATCTGAAGCTTATCTTAGCAACTGAGCAGGAACACACGGGAGAAGGTACTCCTTCAGATAGATTGGTTATAAGACATTTAGGGCTTTAAAGGTCAGCACCAACACTGAATTGCACCTGGAAACTTGACTGGCAACTAGTGCAATTGATGCAGACCTAGAGTAATATGCTTGAAATGGGCACTTCCAGTAAGAAGCCTCACAGCTCTGTTCTTGCACTGTCTTCAGAGCTCCATGTATAACAGATTGCAATAATCTAGTCAGAGGGTTACAAGTGCATGGATAACTGTAGCTAAGCTAATTTCTGTCCAGGTAGCTGGTATATTAGCCAAAGCTGATAAAAGACCCTTTAGGCCACTTGGATTTAAAATGGTTAAGCAACCTTTTGGGGCCTTGGGAAATGAAAGCGAAAATGTCCTGGGCCCACCACAGAATGGCTGCCATGGGAGGTGTGGCAAAGGACAAGTGACCTATGTAAAAGGCTGAGTATAAGGCAGAGGTGGGGACTCAGCCCCAACATGCTAAACAATTCCTTTGAATGCACAGCTTTCAGCAGAAACCTTTTTCACAGTGATCACATCTGCCAGTGAGAAAAAGTGTGAGAATTGGGGGTTGGGGAAGAAGTGGGCACCAAGAAAGGTGTCTGGGGGTGCATTGGTTCCTGGGGGCACCACATTGCTTTTCCTGGTGTAAAGAAACAGTAAATAAATATGTAAATAAGTGACAGAGCTGGATCTATGAGAACAAATAATGAATGTGGAAGAATTGAAGCAATTGTAAATCTCGTCCGACCATAATTTCCTTCTGTTTCCTATATGTTTTGATAAGCAACATGTTGCATTAATTTACTTGACCCCTAGTAAACCTTTTCACTTCATTATAATATATTGTTGAGAGTGGAAATAAACCAGGGCTCAATCTAGATTTGAAGTTTGATATGTACTCTAGACTAGTACATGATTTACTCTTAATTATGTATGCTGCTGTTGCCTTTATCTGTATATTATTATTATTATTATTATTATTATTATTATTATTAGTGCAAATTTGCACATATCCCTTCAAAAGTTAACAAACAAACAAAATAACTACTCCTCAAAACCATGGAATCCACATGATTTAGAAAAAGCCAGTCCACGGAGAAATCTGCAGACCAGATTCATAGAATCCAAACTCATTTGAAACATTATCTTTCTTTTCTTGCTTGTGGCAGTTTTTCTTAGGGATGTGCTCCGCTTCTAATCGGACCGGAGAAGCAGTAGCGGAGCGGGGGGCTTCGCCTGCCTTTAAGGCGGAGGCGAAGAGGATTGGGGGGCCGGCGGAGCGTGGCGAAGAGGATCGAGGTGAAGGCGGATCCTTCGCCTCGATCTGGAGCTCCGCCGGAAAGGTAAGTGGGGTTTACCGGGCCCTGCCGCTGTCGCCCATGCGGCGACGGCAGCAGGGCCCGGTAACGCCCCCCGCCCTCCTCTCCCTTACCTGCCTCCGTCCGCGGTCTGTCAGCGTCTCCAATTGAGCCTGTGGTTCCAGCAGGAAGTCTGGGCCGCACTTGCAGCCCAGACTTCCTGGTGGAACCACGGGCTCAATTGAAGATGGTGACGGACCGCGGACAGAGGCAGGTAAGGCCCCCCTCCCCCTTGGTCCCTTACCGGGCTCTGCCACCGTCGCCGCATGGGCGGCGATGGCGGCAGGGCCCGGTAACCCCCCTGCCCTCCTCTCCCTTACCTGCCTCCGTCCGCGGTCCGTCAGCGTCTCCAATTGAGCCCGTGGTTCCAGCAGGAAGTCTGGGCCACACTTGCAGCCCAGACTTCCTGGTGGAACCACGGGCTCAATTGAAGACGGCGACGGACCACGGACGGAGGCAGGTAAGGCCCCCCTCCTCCTTACCGGGCTCTGCCGCCGTCGCCGCATGGGCAGCGATGGCGGCAGGGCCCGCTAACCCCCCCTATGGGGGGGACCGGAGCTCCAATCCGGATCCGGAGCTCTGAGCGGAGCGGAGTGGGCACAGGCGGAGTGGGGGCGGGGCAGAGCGGGCCGATCCGAAAATGGCGGATCTTAAAGTGAAGCGGAGTGGGGGGTCCGTGCACACCCCTAGTTTTTCTAGATGGACGTGACAGGCTGTGCCCAGTCATGCTGTCTTTTACTGATTCAGGAATTTCCTGACAATTGAGCATGTTTTAGGTATGACTGCTTTCTGGATGTTGGTGTGGAAGTACTTTAGTGGGCCCAGTTTCTGAAGTTTTCCTGTATAGTTTTTTGATGTGATGTTGGTGACTGATGTGACTAATGGAATAATTGTAACTTTTTCCTGTGGCCATAGTTCTTTAACTTCCATGGCCAGTGGTGTACATTTCCTCTCTTTTCTTCTTCCTTTTCTACAAAATTTTTGTCATTAGGTATTGCTATGTCGATGAGCTACATGTTTTTCGTTTTGGTCTATAACTGTTATGTCTAGTCGGTTGCAAGATATTGCCTTGTCCATAAGAATTGTTCTGTCCCAGTATATTTTGTGATCTGCATTTTCCAAGATTGTTTCAGGTGAGTATGTATAGTATGGTGTTGTAGGTTGTTTGTATTGTTGTCCGAATCAGCTCCCTGTGAGTAGCAACACGTGTCGACAAAAGGAACACTCCAGTGGTGGTTTGAAAGAAACTTTACTTTAGGAATAAGTAACTTTCCATCCTAGGGTAGGATGGTTCAGTTCAGCCATGCGGTCAGCAACCCATGAGGCAGGGAACAACAACAAGAAGGAAGTAGAGACAGGAAAGGAAAAAACAAACATCCCAGCAATCCCCTCCCACCTTGTTCAGGTACACATTGACTTTTTAGCTCCAGGTTCAGTGACCTGTAGCCCAAGTTCTGCTAATAGTTTGGTAAGGTTGAATTTGATGGCCAGTTGTTGGTGAATAATTTTTGCAGATGCATTGTGTCTATTATTATTATTGTTGTTGTTGTTGTCGTCATCATTATCATCATCATTATCATCATCAAAAGAAGAGCTGTGCTGGATCAGACCAAAAGCCTACCTAGTCTAGCATTCTGTTCCAGTAATGAACCAGGACAACCAGATGCCTGTAGGAAGCCACAAGCAGGACACAAGTGTGACAGCATCCTTCAGCTCAAGTTCTCCAGCAACTGGTATTCAGAGATAAATATAGTCATCATGACTAGTAGCCATTGATAGCCTTAACTTTCATGATTTTTCTAATTCCCTTTTAAAGCTATCCAACTTGGTAGCTGTTAGCATAACTTGTGGTAGGGCATTACATAGCTTAACCAGGGCCAGATCTACACCAACCAGAATATTGCACTATGAAAGCAGTATCAGTATATAAGAGACAGGAGCCACACTACTGCTTTGGCCCACTGACACATACTATATGTCACTTTCATACCGTTTTCATAGTGCTATATCCTGCTTGGTGTAGACCTGTCCCTGTCCTGTACTTCATTTTGTTTGTTCCACCCAGCTTCATTGGATGAATGCAAGTTCTCTCCACACCATGCATGGTTTTGTACACTTCTATTATGTTCCCCTTACCCTTTTTCTAAGCTAAAAAAAGCTCCAAATATTGTAACCTTTCCTCATAGAGGAGTTAACCAGTCCTCTGATTATTTTGGTTGCCCTTTTCTGCACCATTTCCAGCTGTACACTATCCTTTTGGAGATGTGGCAATCAGAAATGTGCACTGTATTCCAAGATGTTAATAAAATATTTTAATACTGCCAGTTTCATTCTAAATTCCCTTCCTAGTGTTCCCTGACATGGAATCTGCCTTTTTCACAACAGCTGTGCACTGTGTTGATGTTTGAACAACCCCCAAGTTCTCTTTCCAAGTCAGTCACCACCAGCAAAAACACTCCCCTTATAAACATTTTGAATTAAAGGACAGCATAGAAAAGTTTTAAATTAAGAAACGAACACGTTGGGCTGTAAGTCTATTACCTGGGAGTAAACTGCACTGAATTTGTTGGACTCACTTCTGAGTAGTCATGCATAGGATTGTACTGTTATGCAGCACCTATTTCAAAGGATAGGTTAAAGCACTTTTGTTCCAGTATTAACAATCGAGATTGTTGAAACCAGTCTTTTATGTGCTTCATCATAGCTGCATGAATAATTTCTTTAGATTTCAGGGAGTGCAAGGCATTATTTTTTTTATTGGGCTACGACTATTATTGGGTGCTACAAGATTGTTTTCCTAATATTGTTTTGACTATAAATTCAAGACCTGATTTGAGATTTATAACGGGATGCTCAGGATAAGATTTTTATTTATTTTTTAAATAGTGGATATTCTTCCTATGCATGAGGTTCTAAGATTACTCCATATGGATTATTGTATTAAGTTCATTTAATTCTTTCATCACCCAAATTTCTAAATATTTAAGCTATTTAATCTCTCCAAGGGATGCAACGTATTTGCGAGGTTTCATCTTTGATATTATATTTATGTTAATATCAAATCATTCAGATTTATTAAGATTAAACTTAAATTCAGTAATCTGACTGAATTATTTAGGCAGCTTCACGAATATATATATATATATATATATATATATATATATATAAATGTTTTCAACATATGAATTTAACTTAAATATTTTTCTTCCTACTTTAGGAAGCAATCTATATCCACTTACCTTGTAGTAAGCCCAATTAAACTAAATTAGACTTACTGCTGTGTAGATATGTATAGGATTGTACTGTTAATCTGCTCCATATCTGCATTAGCTCAAATGGCAATAGCTAATGGTTCAAAATAAAGACTAAAGGAGAAAATAGATATCCCTGTTTCATCATGCTCCTGTATAGTTGAAAGTTTTCTGACACGGGTCCATTGTCAAAGATAGTTGCTTGATAATGATAGCTCCTTCTATTGTGGTGCATAGGTCGAGAAATAATGAGACAGACAACAATAGCTGGGTTTAAACAGGGCCACATTTATTTAACGATCTGCAAAGGGGTGGAAATCCTATTGGGCATCCAGTATGGCCTGCTTGCAAGTCCTTCAGGTTGGGCGAGCCATTTGCAGCCTGTGGGCAGGCGCTGGACCATTTGCCTTCCCACGGGCCTGCCCCTTGTGTGGTAGGGAGACCTTCCTTCGTCACGCCCTAACTCAGGCCGCCCGGCTCAGAGTGGGTGAGTAGGGTTGGCCCAAAGGTAAGCCTTATCTCCCAGGCAGGCCATGGGGCTCAAAGCTGGGAGCCTCAGATCTTACCAGTCACCTTGAACAGCGCCTGTGAATGCTCACCAATTCGCAATCCCTCTGGATGCCCTTACCTAGCGCCACAGGGGGCAACAAGCAACTTGGTTAGTGCTCCCCCCCCAGTTAAGATTATGCTCATGATTCCCCTTCATAGATAGATCACTTAAAAAATTGTTGTTACCTTGGTCAGACAAATGGACTCTATCTGACCTATAAAGCTCCCTCCTACCACACATGACCAGTGTATTACTATCCCTGGCCAATGCTGCGGTCTAGTCTGAAAATCAGCAATGGCTTGCAGAATGAGAGCCTTGCATTTCAGCAACTCCAGATCATTTCCCCCTAGGTGTATGAGAAGTACCTGAGGAGGCACGCTCACCACCTTTTGAAATAAGGTGGGTGGGAGGCGCTAGTCAGGAGGCACTCCCAAAGCATGCCAGTTTGGGGCCGCTGCCCAAATAGGTCTTTGACCCTTTCCCAGCTCACTCTGGGAATCCAGCTAGACCAAGCACTCGCCTTCCTGTGCGTATACACACAAGCGGTCCATGCTGCCCATCTTGCACTGGTTAGAAATCAGCAGGATCTTCTCGCAGTTCAGGGACGCTGCCCTAATAGGTCTCTGCCCTTTTCCCAGCACTCTGGGAATCTGGCCAGACCAAGCACTCGCCCCATTACAATTACGCGCACCAGTGGTGCATGCTGTCTAACTCACACTGGCTAGAAGTCAGCAGAGGCAGTAGGCCTTGTGTTAGATCTGGTTCTGCCAGGTCCAAGTCATTAATCAGGTTCTTTTGGTTACCAAGATGAAACGAGCCACTTGTGCAAAATGATGACAGTTTACTGATTGAAAATGGGTGCAGAATATATACATGCAAAGAAAGTTCACACCTCCTTCCAGTTAATCAAGCTCTCATAACTGCATGTCTGTCAGGCCCCCCATAATAGATGGAAGCCATCCCTTTGAGCTGAAGCAGGTTCTCTAGGCCAGTTGTGCAGTTCCTCCTGAAATAAGACAAAAGCATGAAGCAAGCATGAAACAAGACAAAAGCATTGGATCTTATAGGCTCCTCTGCTAGATGCCTGCCTGCCTACCTCCTTTTCAGACATTGACAGGCTGTATCCCTCCCCCCCTCTCAGAAGCAGGGGAAGAAGGTTCCCAAAGCATCTAAGCTTGGGCAACTAATTGCTTTTCTAGTGCCTGGTAGGACTGAAAACCTCCAGCTCATCTTGAGATAAGACTCAATGAGAAAAGGGTGACATAACTATGAGAGGCTGTCCAGGGAATGACTGTCCAGGGAATGTCAGCTAAAGCTTGCTAAAATCTACTCACTATGTTTGCTTATACTAGGGTGACCATATGAAAAGGAGGACAGGGCTTCTGTATCTTTAACAGTTGCATAGAAAAGGGAATTTCAGCAGGTGTTATTTGTATATATAGAGAACCTGGTGAAATTCCCTCTTTATCACAACAGTTAAAGGTGCAGGAGCTATACTAGAGTGACCAGATTTAAAAGAGGGCAGGGCACCTGCAGCTTTAACTGTTGTGATAAAGAGGGAATTTCACCAGTTTCCCCATGTATACAAATGACACCTGCTGAAATTCCCTTTTCAATACAACTGTTAAAGATACAGGGGCCCTGTCATCCTTTTCATATGGTCACCCTAGCTTATACAGGTCTCTTAGCAGCATTTTGGAACTCTGTGAAGTCCATATTTCTGCTCACTAACTAACTCACTACAGGCCTATATACACCAGTTGCTGGGGAATATGGGCGGGAGGGTGCTGTTGCACCTGTGTCCTGCTTGTGAGTTCCTGGTTCATAGCTGGTTGATCATCATGTGAGCAAAGTGCTGGTCTAGATGGACCCTTGGCCTGATCCAGCATGGCTCTTCTAATGTTCATTGATGATTCCTAACACCCTGTTCATACATTTTGACAGAATATTTGTTCCTATATTGAAATCTTCAGGTAGAGATAATATTGACCTATGCAATTTTAGTTCAGAGGAATCCATATTTTGTTTCCCACTCACTGTGATGTTAGCCTCTTCCCACATTGCAAGGAATTTACATTTATGTGTAATTACATTGGGCAATATCTAATTGGACACGAGCACTGATGCAAATTACTTTGCACTAGTGTAAGGGAACTTTAGAGCAATGATGATAGAAGGTAGCAGACTTTGGTCTTCTACGCAGTTCTTAAAGGTACATAAGACGTTTCAGGCTCTAGACCTGGAATATTGTGCTCCCTTTCCACCTGGCTTTCCCTCCATCTCTCCCACATTCACTTCCCACTGACTCATGTTCATATGCATCACTCTACTGTTTACTCTGCCCCTTTCATTCAGACACTTTGCCTCTGGGCTCCCTTCACTTCACATTCTCTACCATTTGAGACTTTCCATTCCTTCGCCTTACCCAAAGCTCCCCCTGTGTTAGGTTTATAACCCAGCAACACTGACAAATCTTCCTTCTTGCAGCCTCAGACAGAGATTGTGGTGTGGATCCAAGATGTACCTTCATTTCAGTTCATTTTCTGGTGGTCCACATCTCTCTCCACTAACTTTAATGTTCAAATCGTAGAATCATAGAATTGGAAGGGATCACAAGGATCATCTAGTCTAAACTTCTGCAATGTGGAGGAAAACCAATTAAACTATCCATGAGAGGTGGCTGTCCATCCTCTTCTTAAAAAACTCCAGAGATGGATAACCCACAACCTCCATAAGTAGACTATTCCACTGTTGTTCAGAGCTTACCATCAGGAAGTTTTTACTTATATTTAATCAAAATCTAGGTAGCTGTAACTTATGCCCATTATTTCAGGTCCAAATTTATGTGACAATGGAACAGATTTATTCATCCCAGTTTTTGCTATTTACCAGTGGCATTTCTCATGGCATTTCATGATGTTCGTACATATAGAAAGAGATAATATCAAGGAGAAGGACTGACTGAAGACTCTTATTTTCTAAGTGCAAGAAGTGTGTGTGTGTGTGTGTGTGTGTGTGTGTGTGTGTGTGTAAAGTCATTCAAACGTGAACAAATCTTTGGCACAGCACTAGCTTATTTTGAACAATAAGTGTTCAAACCCAGCTGGAACCTCCTTTTAGGACCAGACTTCAGCCCTGGATGATGTGAAGTAACATTATAATACTGGGTGCTTGTGCCTTTAACCAAGTCCCTCTGCCTTGGCTGAACAACATACCCAGCTCCTATGCTCCTCCTTCAACCTGGAATCCAGCTTAGAGAGTCTGGTTTCTGTTTAGAAATTTACCACCACTGGAAGCTCAAATGGCACTGTTGTCGCTTACTGCAGGCTGCCCTCTGTTGGCCAGTGTTCAATGAAAAATGATTGAATAGGACAGTACCATCTAGATCCAACTCATTGATGTCTATTTCTCCATGCATAGCACACCAAATGTAGCAATTGTGTCAGTCCAGCATATTTTAGGTCAACCAGGAGAGTATTTTCATCTCAGGTAATTAAGGATACAATGTTTAATCAATTTATTGGTTAGATTAATCAGTTAGAAGTGCAATGCAATATATGTTTATTTGGAATAAATCCCATTGTGTCTAGCGGCACCTGAAATTGCAGCCTAAATAACCCTGTTATAGCACAATCTGAAGGCAAGTCTAGTCAGAAGTAACTTCACAATCAACTAAAAAGATGCTCTTGATTAATTAAGCAGTGGATTTAAAAAAAATTACATTGAATGCAAGTATGCAGAAGACAAATACCACTTAAAAGCATACCCTCTTTCATGACACAACTGGCTCACTCTGGGCCAGGCAATATTTTGAATATGTAACCCTGAGCAGGGCTTGCTGTGTCATGCAATCCAGCCACTGAGAGTTATTAGATGGTTTAACAATGCTTGCATAGTCCTACAACAAACTGACAGTTGTTTAACCCTCAGATAATCTCCAGTGGATGGGTTTACATGACACAACAATCCCCAAGTGGGGTTGTGTATTCACCTGGCATGTGCTGGGACTCATGTGTTAAACACCCTTACCCAATGAGCCCATCATATTGTGTGAACGAGGTCAATGCTTCTTCTAAGACGATGCCTGCTATCACACAAATGTGCATCTTGATTCAAAATTATTGTGTTTATTCGTACGCAAACTGATTCACATTTTACAGATAGATCAATCAACTAAAACCCATATATTTAATCAATTAAGATATTTTTAAATGGTGGCAGCTGAACTGCAAATCAATCTGCAAACAATGAAGCCCATCTGTTGCTGTATCACATCTGTTGTACTATTGCACTGTCAACTAATGTTGTTGATTGTTGACTGTTGGTGACATGTTGGTTAATAGGAGAATATGGTTTCAATCTAGTTTAAAAGATCTGGTAAATAGCATGTGGGTCTCATGGATGAGAGATATTATGACTGTCTTCTAAGTGAGGGACCAGAGTTCTTGAAACTCAAATATTCACTTTCACCAAACAGGATCGTCTTTTGTGTTTGGGATTCTTTTTCAGCAGTAAACCGAGTGGCAATTGTCTTCCACTGGGATTTAAAAATCACAAATGGGAGCCAAACTGATGGAATCGGCTCAAGAAGCAGAAAGTCCAGCAGCCGTGTAGATTACACAGTTAATCCTCTAAAAATATGTCCTATCCTTTAAAAGACAGAAGGGATGAGGGGGTGAAATCATGACCTCTCCTGAGGTCAAAGGGAATGTTGCGATGAGGCTAAGATTTCAAGCTCATTCTACAGCAGAAAATTCATATAATTCTCCTAACAAAGTATTGTTAGTACTGCCTACTACTAGTAGTTTTGTTAGTAGTAGAAAGCCCTAGATTTTTTTTTAATGCTTAGGCTATATGCTTAAATAAACTATATTTAACTATAGATTTCATAGAAATTTATGGGGTTCTAAGTAGGGGTGTGCACGGACCGCCCACTCCGCTTCACTTTAAGATCTACCATTTTCGGATCGGCCCGCTCCGCCCCGCCCCCACTCCGCCTGTGCCCACTCCGCTCCGCTCGGAGCTCCGGATCCGGATCGGAGCTCCGGTCCCCCCCCATAGGGGGGGTTACCGGGCCCTGCCGCCATCGCCGCCCATGCGGCGACGGCGGCAGAGCCCGGTAAGGAGGAGGGGGGCCTTACCTGCCTCCGTCCGTGGTCTGTCGCCGTCTTCAATTGAGCCCGTGGTTCCACCAGGAAGTCTGGGCCGCAAGTGCGGCCCAGACTTCCTGCTGGAACCACGGGCTCAATTGGAGACGCTGACGGACCGCAGACGGAGGCAGGTAAGGGAGAGGAGGGCGGGGAGGTTACCGGGCCCTGCTGCCGTCGCCGCATGGGCGACAGCGACAGCGGCAGGGCCCGGTAAACCCCACTTACCTTTCCGGCGGAGCTCCGGATCGAGGCGAAGGATCCGCCTTCACCTCGATCCTCTTCGCCACGCTCCGCCGGCCCCACAATCCTCTTCGCCTCCGCCTTAAGGGCAGGCAAAGCCCCCCGCTCCGCTACTGCTTCTCCGGTCTGGTTAGAAGCGGAGCACATCCCTAGTTCTAAGTAAATGTGATGAGGATCGGAATGTGAAGCAGTTAGTTTCCCTTTGATAGGAACCATTTCAATGTGTGCAGAATTCCTTTGCTGCTCTGAAGTTATCCTGCCACTTCAAAACAAATATACAGGAGGGAGTCTGCTTAAAAGTTCATGAGCAGTGTTCTGCTACTTGAAGTATTATTTGGCACTGAGCAGTGGATGCTGGTGGCTCTGATGTCATGGGGCAGTGAATCCACTCCAAGTTTCAGTCAGAACCAGTCAGACTTCTAAAGGAGCTATCCAACTTTGGATAACTCCTTTAGAGTTCTAACTGGTTCTGACTGAAACCCGGAGTGGATTCACCATCCCACTGACATTGGAGCCACCAGCCTCCACTGGCACTGAGTGAGCATGATAAATTAAACAGCAAATTAAACAAGATAAATTAAACAGCAAAATAACTCACAGAGCAGGTTGGGGGATCCAAATAACCCCGTTGTAATTTTTCTTTTCAGCTTTCTTGCATTTCTTCTTTCTAGAGGCAAACTTTGAGGCCGATTTAAAACACCCACAAGCACCTACTATAATGTGAGTATAAATGTTAACTTACTCATTTAAAAGGAGACCCTTACAAATATATTCTTTCCATGTTTTATTTAAGTTGGGAGTTCTTGGGTTTAAGCACATTGATATCCCAATGTTGAATTTATTTGAAAATCAACCTGCAGGTCCCGTGGAACTCAACTTCCAAAATGTACCTGCAGTCATGTCCATGCACCCAAGTTTGAGCATACCCGAGACTGCAGTCCTGAGCATGTTCACTTGACAGCCATCCCACTGAAATCTGTGGAGCTTCAGAGTCAGCCAACAGGTGTGCATCTCGACCTTACACATCCTTACTTTAGAGTAAAACCCAAAGACTTCAATGGGATTTGTTCCCAGGTAAATGCACCCAAGAAGGTGGCAGCTTTAGGATGAGTATTAAATTGGAAAGGAGGAATTCTACAGAAATCAGATTCCAAGTTATCCAGGCTACTCCTGACTTCCTTTGTAGCAGAAGCTTGCTGATGTCTAAGAAAATAAGGGTGAGACCTTATGTGATTTCTTTCTGTGGGTGGGGAGCCTGTGACCCTCCAGAAATGTGGACTCCAACTCCCATTTGCCTCAGCCGGCATGGCCAATGGTGGGATTTATAATCCAACAACTTCTGGAGGGCCGCAGATTCTCCATCCCTGGTTGTGAGTATCGCTGAGGCTTACTCACCAATAAATATGCATAGGATCAGGCAGCCAGTACAAATCTCAGTGCTTTCTCTGGGAACAAAATAGGACTCCCCCCACTCCTTCTTCATGTATTCTGTTGCTGGCAGAATGGGGCGAAGATATTTAGGCTACAGTCCTGTACAGTGTACACACTTTCTCAATGGGACTTACTTTTGAGTAAGCATGTATAGGATTGCACTTTTAAGAGCAGTTTTGGTTATATTGATTTGGTGGCAAAGCCAAAAGTGGGCGGAGGGGTGCTTTCTGAAGGCTTTCTTAAAACGTATCCACTTGCGGAGTGACCAATATTGCCTGTTTTCTTCTGGCCTGCCTGTTGTGGTTCTTCTTTTGTGATTTATGTATATCATGGTTACGGTTGCCCACTTGCAGTCTTTCTTTGAGACTAGAATAAACAAATTGAACTGGTTTGTGATTTCAGGTCATGACCCCACTCCAAAGTGCCAACCCCCTTTGCGGTTTGATACAGCTAGACGCTATTCACCCAGCCAAGTAAACACCAATTCAGAAATAGATCGGGTTTTCCGCCAACATATGGGCTGTTAGGTTGCACTGAACATTAGATGCAGCAGGTAAAGCAGCAGCCATTACAGCAGCTACTGTTCTTGGGCTCACTTCTACCACAGATCTGACTGCAAGATGGCTACTTCAGGAAGAGGAGGAGGTGTGTAGGTCTGTTTTAGTGGCAATGAAAAGATCCACAATTTTACCGGTCCACAGACCAAAATGGAAGAGCGAGTTGAGTACCCCCCAAACACACATACATGTATCTATTACAGGATCTGGATGCAAGCCTTGGTGTTGCACAGAAGTCTTCTTCAGGAAAGGGTGTTCAAAGCAATGTTCTGCCATGGAGAATAGGATGTGCTCCCCTATCATTACTATCATTACTTGGGCCAAGCAACTATTTGCTGATGATTAGAGATGGATTGACGCCACAGAGTGGTGTTTAGGCAATATTTTTCTAAGACCTCCTTTCTCAATAGTTTTCCTTGGAAGTAAATTCAGTCAAACTTACTTCCAAGTCAGCCATTTAGCACCACAGTCCTAGGGGGAAAGTTGTTCAGCACTAACTAAAAGCAAACAAAACATAACTCTAGTAAATCTAATTCTTTTTGACTTCCAGAACCTCCATCTCAAAGCTGATTCACACTTGAGGTGTGCGTAGGACTTGATATCTTGCCACTTGATGTGTCATATGCATTAATGGATGACTGCAACCCTGAATGATGACTTGGACCTGAATGAGATTCATCAATAATCCAGAATCCCACAGATAGAGGTTTCATAAGACCTCCGAAATTATCTAGTTCAATGGGGACAGTTCACCTATTCAACAGTGAATCATGAAGTGTTCCAGCAATCTACATCCCTCTACCATTTGTGAACACCATTTGTATTTTCCTCCACTGGAAAACATATGTGTATTTTGGGTCATAGTATGGTGATGGTGGTGGTGGTGGTGGTGGTGAAGGAGAAGGAGAAGAATTTGTGCTGTGCTTGATTTGTGACAGCTGTTTACACAAAGCCATCAGGTGATGTTACAGTTATCCAGTGATGAACCTCAGTAGTACTGGAATGGTTTAGATAACTGAGATTAGCTCTACTAAGGAGACCTGAAACATGTCCAATGGCAATAATTAACAGAGGCCCTGCCTCATCTTCACTTTTCTTCTCATTTGCACCTCTGAACTGTTTTTAATTTAGTTCCTAAGCAGAGTTGACCACAAAAATGCTTTGCCTTCACGTCGATGAGAATGTGAAGGAAAGTGGGATGGAGTGCTGGTTTGGGCAAACTCTGGCTTAGCTCTCCTGCGGTACAAGAAACGTGGTTGCAAATAATATCTATATTTCAGTCACATAGAGAGTTAGATGACGGGGTTGTTCTCTCATAGTCCCTTCGAAGTGCAGGCATGATTTGTCTATATTATTTAGGTAGGGACAAGCATTTACCCATGTGAAGCCCCTCCCTATTGGTTGGGTTATAGTGAGTAAGCTGGTTGGGCTTAAGGAAAGCTGCACAGGCCAACGAAACCCCAAACTTTAGCCCAATCATGTCTCCCCCCCCTCACCGCCTTTTAAAATAATACTTTTTGAAATCAAAAAGTAAAGGAGTTGGGGGCCACTCTTCCCCCTCCCCTGAAATTCGAGCACGGCCTCTCTGCCTGCAGTGTGCAATGCAACGAAACAGGCTTCCCTCCTAAGGGAGCACTTGGGCCTGCTTCCGAGTCAGGGGACATGCATAGGAGTCAGGGGACATGCATAGGATCGCAACCTGGTAGCACAGGTGCACCCTGAGTTGAAAGGAGTTCCGTGCAATCCTCTGCACCGCTACTCAGAAGTAAGCCCCATTGAATTTAATAGAACTTATTCTCAGAGAAGTGTACATAGGACTGCAGCCTGGGTGAATTTAAGTTTGTCCCAGAAATGTATTTTTTGGAATGTAACTCTAATTGAAGACCATGGGAATTCCTTGCAAACAAAAATGCATCTGCTTGCACCATGCAAACAGTTCCGTTTGTATGACTGAGATGGATCATAGGTTTTAGGACAGATGATCCAACCCGGTCATATGAAAGGAGCTGTTTGCACACGAGCTGATCATGGTGCAGCCTAAAATATACACAATTAAAACCGTGCTTAGGCAGCACAATCCTGCACCTATCTACTCAGAAAGTAAGCCTCACTGAGTTCAGTTGGGCAGACTCCTGGGTAAGTGGCTTCTGGGTAAGTGGAGCCGAAGTCATGTCACTTTAGAAGTAAGTCCGGTTGAGTTTACTGGTACTAAATGGGATTCTCCTCTACCAGGAAGTTTGTTTTGCCGTCGGAATCGACAGCCAGTACCTCCCAGTCATCCATGCATAGGACTGGATGAACCTCCCAGAGAGCTTCAGCTATTGGGCGGTATAGAAGTAAGTAAATTAATACATAAATAAATAAGACAAGGGGTTAGGATCCTGGTGTCAGTTCAGCAGTAGGCTCATTGGGACAAGTTTAAAATGACAGTGCCCAAGCTCCATTCCTGCATTCACACATTCTCAAAACGTGTCAGTGAACTCAGTGGGATCTGTTTCCCAATAAACATACATAGGACCAGGCTGCAGAGAAAAGGTCCTAACAAGAGCCCAATCAAAATCAGTTGTGAATTTTAGCTCTGCAATCTGTCCAACTCCTTCCCATCTGTCCTAATTCAAAGACTAATTGGACCCAGTACTTCACTTTATCCAGGCTAGTTTTGCGTGTACATGAGCTTTTCGAAAAACGGCTTTTTTCCTTTTAAACACCCCCCACCCCAGCCGCTCCCTCCACAGACACCCCAAGACAAGCCATTCCTAGAAATCAACTCAAAACGTAACAGTGCTTTCCAGCCACGATCTTTTTCAGATGTTATGGACTTTTAAACATAGATATTTTCTCTGTTGCTGATCTATCGATAGATAGTGCAGCCTCTTTTTTCTGTTCTCCTTGGAGCGGATCAGAGGGGAAGCGAGAGGGGAGAAAGTGAGAAGGAAGATATCCGGAGTAATTTGGAAAAAATATCTGATCCCCAGGTTTGATTTTTAAACGGGGAGCAGCCTAGAATTGGAGTTTCGCTCAACACCTTTTCTTCCCGTCGGGTGTACCCGACCGACCGCCTGCCTTCCCGACACCCAGGACCCCTGCGCCAAGAGGGAGGGGCCGCAGCTGAATGGCCCACTGACTAACCTGCTCTTTTATGATCCGGCGTGAGCGGCCGCGTCCTTTCAAAGCGCAGCGGCCAGCCGAGGCAGGGCGCGCGGGCCTAAGAGGCCGCGCGGCGAAGTGTGGAGCGGTGGCGGCGGGGCCATAAAAGCGGCGGCCGCGGGCTTCAAAGGGCTCCCTGATGACTTCTCAACCTTTATTTATGTGACTATTAATGCAATCTCCCTCGCGCAGATATACATCTTTATCCTTTAAACTGATATGCTGGGAATCAATTAGATATGCAGATTACATTTCATAAGATTCCAAATGTTAATCTTTTTCGAGGCCCCGACTGTTAATTTTTTCTTTCTTTCGCCATCTCGTATTATGTTTCTGGGGGAGGGGGGGAGAGGGAGGGACCCTCCAAACAATTAATCTTCGGGCTACTTGATTCGGAGGACTTTTTTTGGGGGGGGGGAGACTAAAGGCAGGAAGGGAGGCAGAAGGTTGTTCCCCGCCCCCGCCCCCATCTCTTGGAGGTCACATTTACACGGGGTGGGATGAGGGACCGGGCAGCCCTCTAAGCAACCGGCAACAGAGGTGATGGTTGCGCGCTTAACGCTTTTCTGCTCGAACAGAGTTTGGAATCGCAGTGATGGTGGGTTTTGTTTACATCCACTCCGGATCCCTCGCAAGTTTCTCGGAGCTCAGTAACACTTATTCTTCAGATGTGTAAATACGTGTCCAACAGCGATGACGTCTTTTCATGTTTACTCTAAAGTAGACGCAGAGGCCCTTCCATATCTGCCCACGTTTGGGTTTCTGCGCCTACTCTAAAGTAAAAAAAAATGTGCGTACAAGGGGTGGAGATTTTAATTTTCCCCAAAATGGGATTTTACAGGCCTGAAAAAAAGTAGTTTTCTTTTCAAACGCTAAGACCCGAAGCAGGTTTACTTGAAGTTCCACTGAAACAAACGTGAAGGATTTCTATATAATGCTGCTATCCTATATACATTATAAACTTAGGAGTAAGTTCTCTTGAATTCAGTGGTACTTCCAAGAAACGGAGAACAGATAACAGGGGTGAATGAATCAGGGTCGATTCACCATACGCCAATTCAGCAATTGGGCTGCAGTCCCACTGAACTCAATTGGACTGGCTTCTGAGTAGGCATAGATAGGATCGTGCTGTTATTGTACACATGTTAATTACTCATAAAGCCCTATAAAAAGGGGGTTTCGTTGGATAGTGGGCGAAGAAAGTTTTAAAAAATATATTGAAAAATTCCTAACAATCTGGGTTTACTTCAAGGTTTGCCGCGTGAATTTCTGTGTCGGATCTCTGTTAGGCACGCAAACCGATCCTATGCATGTTTACTCGGAAGTAAGTCACAATGAGTCCAGTAAGGCTTACTCCTAGATAAGGGTGATGCTTAAGATTGCAGCTGAACAGCCGAATCTGATGCATGTCTGCTCAAAGTGCAGACTGAGTTCAATGAGATGTATTATTCTGTAAGTGAGCATAGGGCTGCAGCCTTACCGAGCAATTTTATGCATGTTTCAGGAAAGTGTGCACAGTTTTATTCAGCTTTGTTGAATACCTCAGGCTGTGTACCTCGCCACTTTCAGTATGCACTCTCCCATCGTTTTGGAGCAAAAGGGTGGTGGTAGATTTCAATCAAGTTGCACCCCCTCTTTCCTTATTTCTTTGTCGATCAATCAATACATAAATTTACATTGTTCAAAAAGTTGTTCAGTAGGACATCTGGTCAGGGATTGTTTAAAAAGATTGTAGAACTATATTGTAACCTTGATAGTAAGAAGAGGGCCTTTTCTGCTGTGACACCCCATTGTGGAATAAGTTTCCCAAAGAGGTTCACTTGGCATCTACATTGTGCTATTTTCGAGACCAAGTGAAGACCGTCTTATTTCCCAGACATTTTAGTTTTTCCATTTCTGTTTTAAATCTAGTGTTGTATTTTAAATCTAGATGCTAGCTTCTATTTGGTTATTCTTTTTA
This sequence comes from Elgaria multicarinata webbii, assembly GCF_023053635.1. Lineage (NCBI taxonomy): Eukaryota > Metazoa > Chordata > Lepidosauria > Squamata > Anguidae > Elgaria > Elgaria multicarinata. The sequence goes on from NC_086178.1 coordinate 41,217,160, forward strand.
TTTTTATACTGTAGTTTAAAAACGTTTATATATTGTATTTTTCACTCTTGCATTTTATGGTTTTAATTTTTGTGAACCACCGGGAGAGCTTGGGTTATTGGGTGGTTTAGAAATGTAATAAATAAATAAATAAATAAAGTATGTCTGTTTGTTTTCTTCCACTGCAAGTGCAATTAACAGCCCGAACCTGAGGCTAGTCTTTTGCACATTGAGTTCAGAGTATTGAACTCAGTAGGACTTATTTTTGAGTAGTCCTGAATAGGATGGTACTGTTGAGCTACAAGCCTTTGCATATTTATTTAGCAGTAAAGTCAACTGAACTCAATCAGCTGCAAAAAGCATATTTCCACTCAGCACTAAACTTGCTTTTCCATTTCATTTATTTATTACATTTGTATCCTGCCCCTTTCGCTTTCGTTCTGGTACCCAAGGCAGCTTATGTGATCCTCCTCCATTTTATCCACTTGACTGGGGCGTACATTTTTGTAAGAGAGCTTAGGGATTTGTAGTCCAACCTGCCGATCCTTGGGCAATAAGTCCCATTGATTTCATGCTGTCAAAGAAAAAACTGTTTAGGATATGCCTATAAAACTCCAAATGTAAATACGTTTTCTTGGAAGTAAATTCCAATGAAATCTCTGGGTGTGCTATCAAGTAGTATGTTTGTCTTCAACTCGACCCACTCCACTGAACCGTATTATTATTATTATTATTATTATTATTATTATTATTATTATTATTATTATTATTATTATGTTTATATACCGCCCCATAGCAGAAGCTCTCTGGGTGGATCTTGCTGAATCTGTTGTACTTTGCAAATATTGTAAGCTACTTTGAAGACTCTGGTAAAAAAAAAGAAAAAAAGGTGACTTTGGGCCAGTCGCTGTTGTGCAGCCTAGCCTACCTCACAGGGTTGTTGTGAGGATAACATGGAGAGGAGGAGCACCATGTAAGCCGCCTTGGATTCCTTGCAAGGGGGAGGGGCCAGCCAGATATAAATGTAACAAACAAACAAATACAAACTAAAATGAAAAGGTTAACTAAAATATATATTTTTTAATGGTGTAACTAGGAAGAATGATGCCAAGAGGATTGGTTGCACCATGAATAAGGGTTTCTGATCAGGTCAGTGTGGCCTGATCCGTGTGATTTGGGTCTTGCTATGCCCTGCTGGACTGTGTGGCACAGATAAAAGGAAGTACTTCTTCAAACCGCATAGTTTAACTATGGAATTCACTACCACAAGATGTGGTGAGGGCCACCAGTGGGATGGCTTTAAAAGGGGGCTGCATAAATCCCTGGAGGGGAAGACTGTCAATGGCTACTAGATGGCTATGTGCTACCTCCAGTATCAGAGACAGTCAACCTATATACACCAGTTGCTGGGGAACATGGGTGGGAAGGTGCTGTTGCACCATGTCTGCTTGTGGGTCTGTGAACAGAGGGCTGGACAAGATGGACCCTTGGTCTGATCCAGCATGGCTCCTCTTAGGTCCTTTGATCCCCTGGAATCATCATCATATGCAGGAAAGCAGCCCGGTCCAAAGCCCAGGTGGTGGACTGGACTGACTTCTTTACAGGGTTTTTTTCCAGGCGAGTTTAGAGCTTCTTTTTCCTCCCTTGGAGGAGAGATGGTGCCACTTGACCGTAGTCATAAAAATAAAAAAGAGGGTAAAAAAGGCAGCTTGACCTGGTGAACGTGGATTGGCTGTGGAAATTGACTTCGCCTGGAAACAGAGGAGTAGCTTAAGCCTGCAAGCTCATTTTATAGCCCTCTCTAATCATTACCTTCGGTATTACCATTTATTCCCCCCCCCCCACACTGCTACACCGAAAAGGATCTTTTATTTGCAAGCCAAAGGCGAGCTCCAAATACTCATGTCACACACAGGGGAGTAAAGTACTACTTCACACAGCAATACTAAAAAGAATGATGCAATAGAACTTTCAGTGAACCTTTTCGCTGAATTTTGGCATCTTAGAAGTGCCGTTATAACGCGGTCTTGAGTATGTTCAGACAATGTTTGGGATCGGGCTGTTAACATAGGCTACAACCCTGTATATATCTACCAGCCAGTAAATTCCATTAAACTCCATGGGGGTTGGTTAGGAATACATATTCTTGGGATTACACTGGAGGAATCGCACTTTCATCAGGGGTTAACCTCAAACGTATGAAACTGGCTAATGTCTCATTGGTTTCAGCAGACTTTCCTGTCATGTATTTGAGTTTAGGATCAAGACTGAAAGACTGATCCGTGCAGATGAAGCCGAGGTATGTTTTCTTGGAATGAAGTCGCCTTAAAAACAAAGCTAACAGAGTTGACAATAATCATTTTTAAAAACCAAAAATCTATATCAACACTTCATACTTCCAAGCTGGCCCGAAGACAGGCTAAAAGGGGTTTTTTTTGGGGGGGGGGCGGCAAAAAAGTAAGGAAAAGCAGTTCATCTGGTTGGCAGGTCTTTTAAAGACAAAAATGTAAAGTGTTCTTTAATTATTTGATGATGATGATGATGATGATGACGATGATGATGATAATAAAAATAATGATAATAATAATTTCTAGAGGGAGTGGAGAATTTAGGGGGGCAGCCCCCCTCCTTCCTCTATAAGCCTGCTTCCAAAGTAGCAGGCCATAGTTCCTAGCCGGTATGGTTAAGATATGCTGTCTTATGCTGGTTACGGACTTCTTTTTTTTACAATCCATTCCTTACTAAACTATATAAACGACGTGTGCGAAGAGGTGGGGGCATATTTAGGAGTGAGGGCATGCAGACCAGTCCTGTGCAAAGGTATTCATGTATAAACCCCATTGAAAACAGATTTGCTTCCCAAAAGAACTGAACTGCATAACTTCAGTTCTACATTCATTTGTTTAGCATGACTTGAACATCCCTTCGAACTCCGTGAGACTTACTGTCGAACAGAGCGGGACTGTCGTAAGATTGCGCCTTTAGCTGGGAGTTGGTTAGACCTGGTGAAATCTTGGCTGGCACCGCGTTCCAACGAGTTTAAGCTGCTGCTGCTGTTTTTAAAATTGGAGTGGACTTCGCATTGAGGGTAGGATTTTAAATGGCTTCGGCTTCAATCCAAACCCCGCTCTCATGGGAGTAAATCCCATTGAACTCAACGGGACTTTCTTCTGAGTAGACATGCATAGGATTGCACTGTTAATTGTTTGCTTGTTAACAGTTTCACGGCTCGCAAATAACTGCTCCTTTTGACCTGAGCTGAACTCCTCTCCAGTTGCCATCTTTGGGCTCTGTATTGCTCAACCCCAAATACTTTTGCCTGGAAATTAAGTCCCCATCCGAGTTTAACGGAACTTGCTTGCTTCCAAGTTCACCTGTGGAACATTAGGAGATCGTGCAACTTGTTGTGAGACAAAAGTTGGATCTCAATTCCAATTATTTTAAACAAACGAACAAAATAATTTTTAAAAAATGAGGTCTGCAACCCAAAGTGCATTGGGATCTGCAATCCTAAGCCTAGTTAAACGGAACTCAGAGCCACTGAACTCTATAGGACTTCCTTTTGCCTTGAGTATCATGCTGCATTGCCTGAAAACTGTTCAGCCTATGCATGATTACAGAGAAATACGTCCAATTTATTTCCAGTCCCTGGTAAGCATTCACAGAATTGCAGCAGTATGCATGGACTCTGATGGATGTGAACAGGATCACCTATGTATCCCACTTACAGCTGCTTGACAGAGATAGTTGCAGTGGGACACATTCATTACTACTACTTCAACACCTCGTTCCCTAGCCTGTGTTCCTAAACACATTTAAAAAGGCATGTCCCATTGAACACAGTGGGACTTCCTTCCCACTCGTAGGATTCCGCTGTTAAATGTATTCCCCGCCCCCAAACTACGGGGACCTTTTTAAAATTACTATTCCATGGCGTTTCCTAACCTGTGACAAGGAGCCAATAGAGCTCTATATTTGCTCGATCCAGAGAGCTCTATATTTGCTTAGCTGACTCTTTTGTTTTGCAAGAGCACGGAGGCACCCTATTTTTATCGCTCAAGTCGTGGCATTATTTTCCGCTACTAGTCATTAAGTTACACTTTCCTTTGGGAAGAAGAAGTGACATTTTCTACGTGTTAAACCGAAGCCCACCAAGGTGAATGCAAGCGGTGGAGAAAAAACTTCATGCAACATGATGGAAAGACCCAGCATTCATATGTAACAGAATTGCAGGTTTAAATTCCTGAAGCTCTTCACCTCCTATGGCCAAATTTGATTCTGAAGTTATTTGCGGTGAAGCCATATCTTATGATAAAAAGGGCAGGGGTTAGTTAAGATAAGGCACAAACAACAAAAAGAAATCGATCCTTTATTAAGTAAGAACCAAGAGGACCAGCAACCACTGAAAGCAAAGCCACTGAAATAGTGTATTTCTTCTAAAAGGCAGGATGCAGTCAAAGTTAAACTTGTTGTTTAAACGAGAGAAATCTAGGTACATATCCAACCCTCCTCCGTTGAAATAAATGTAACTTCAAGTGTATAACTTTAACTGGATCGTATTTTAAGTGGATTGTATAACATAGAGAGGGAAGTTTCAGAATTCTGTTATAAAACTGTCCGGTCCATTGGTGAATCTTTCTACAGCACCAGTATTTTTGTTCCTCTTTGTTTAAAGTTTTCCCTTTGCAGTTCTCTTACCCAGATCCTATATCCAGCTACGCTTAAGGAAGTGCCGCTGTAGTCCAGAGGATCTTGCAAGTAAGCGGCTGAAATTGTTCTTTACCCCCCCCCCAAAAAAAAAAATCTAAAAGATGCTCTAAGGAGTCGAGGGGTGGGGGTGGGGGTGGAAGAAATCTAGCAGGTTATTCTTGTCCCAACAGCTTAGAAGTGCCTTCATGGTAGATCTGGGGAAAAAATCATGAGAAACAGCAACAGGAAAGCTTCCGACTGCATTTGGGGAGGGGAGGGGGAGCCTGCTAAATAGCATAATTGATATTTTTCCCACTAAGAGGGGAGAAACATACTAATGTTACCGTCCATAAATAATTGCATGGGTGTTGTTAATAGCTCTAATTTTCCCTGCCCATTTGATGTGCTGCAGGTTTAATATAGAGCACTTACTAATCCAATTAAAAGTGCACCTGGCCTGGAAGAGCTCTATAATTAGCAGGAGCATTTTTAGCTATTTCCACTGGAAAGGCGTGAAATCCTCTCCGCTGGGCTAATATGGGGGTCCAGGCATTCGTGGCTAATCGTTTGCCTGGAATGTGAACAGTTCCCGGGCAGGGGAAGTCGAAGGACTTTTTGTCTCCTCTTGGGGGAATGAAAAGCCACAGGCCTAAGGTTGCCCTTCCTTCAGCCAAACATCCGGGACAGGATCGGGGCCGCAGTATCTGCTGGTGGCTTGAAAAAATGATTTTATATGCGCAGCGGGGGAAAGCCATTCATGCCGAGGAGGAGAAAGTGGTCTGAGAATTCCAATGGAGGCGAGCTGGCCTATGGAACGCCGGGAAAGGGCGGATTCAACCAATGGGAGCGTTTCGAACTTTCCGCGTTTTACTCCTGGCAAGAGAAAGTGCGTGCTCGTTTTATTCATTCACACGATGTGGTGCCGCCGTTTAGGCAAGAGAATCCTCAGAGAAATGAGGTCTCCTTACTGGAGTGGAGATCATTGATTTCTCAAAGGCCTAGTATTTTTGATTCACAATATTATATTACCAAGCAGTCACTATGTGGGCAAGGAGAAAAAGAATCGTTGCATCCCCCTCTCAAACAAATGCTGAAGATCTATATATTTTGTTTCTCCTCTCCGACTCCACCCCCTCCCCGTCCTCTCTTCCTCCCCCCCCCCACACCCCCACACCCCTTTCTGGCAACTTTCTGGTTGGTGGGGCAATTCTGAATCCCCATGAAACGCGTTTCATTGTGTACTGTGAAAGGAACGTCTGGTTGTGTAAGAAATGTATAGTCGACGATTTGCTATGCACGGCCTTGGAAGGATAGGCCTACTTTGTCCTATAGGAATTAACGAAGAGAGATCTATATGTCTCCATCTAACAGCGAGCTCATAGCTGGCCTCGTTTGCAACAATTGTGAGGTCTGCCATTCACAGAGGGCCAAGAAACCACAACTTTATACCCATCCTTCTTGCTTTAAAAAGAGGCATCTCTCAGCCTATCTCGAATGCATTCCTCATATCATAATGGCAGAATTCTCGTTGATTCCAATGGCTCTCGTTTTTGCTCAGCCTCTAGATAAATACTATAAGATTGTGCAAAGTAGATCTCCAGAATTCAGATCTTATTTGAAGTTCCTCGAAAGGAAATTATTTGATAGTTCCAGCCATACCTCTCTTTTAGCGTCCAAACGAGAGTTTATTAGGATGCGGTTATTTGACGCTTTGCAAATGTTCTACCCATAAAATCTAGCTGCTTGTACTTATCCTGAACTTGCTTACTCGGGAATTACACTACATAAATCAACGACTTTTCTCCTGAGGGCACGACCTTTGCCGTTTTGGGAACCGATACTGTAGATATGATATAGCCAAAGGTAGGTACTTGTGCAGGGCCACCCTACGCCTGTCTACTCGGAAGTACCTTCCACTGAGTTACGTTTGCAGGGTTAAGCCCCACTGATTTTAGGGGAAGAGGGGTTGGTACCCACCTAACTCTCTGGTGTTGAAATGGATGGGGCTTTCAAAGTGCGTAAATTTGGCTGCCCTGCGTTCAAGCTCTATAGCAAATGAGTTCTAGACATAGTTTGGTTTTTTAAACAAACCTGAAAATAAATTTATTCATATTGTTATTAAGAATAATTTACTGATTCCTTCAGTGATGTACAGATCACAAAACTTTATGCTGGTCCTACTTTAAAATCTACTTAGGCGTACCTATGTACTGTCTGTCTGTCTTTCTGTCTCTATCTCCAAAGAATACAATTCTGGATTTCTTGAACGACTTCAGGCCACGTATATCTTCCAGTGCCCTGCTGGCATTCCTGCATGCTGAGCTATAACTCTGCATGCAGTGTCGTGGCGGAGATCACCCCCCCTTTTTTTTTTATTTGCGCTCGGAGGGGCCTAAAGGGTAATAATGTTCCAATTAGAAACTGCAATTCCAGCCAAGCTCTGCTGTATAGAACTATTCAGCAAGGTCGCGTTGCGTCTGGCACGGCCGGTGAGGTTGAGCGGGGAGATATCTTAATGTTAGCGGTGCCGAGGGAAGCCCAGCTCAAGCGGGGGAAGGCTCAGCAACAGCCGCACACGAGTCCTGGAGCTGGGAAAAGCGGTTACCCCACGGTTGGGGGACAGGACAGCCGTGTGTGTTTTGGAACTGGACTGGCTGGGTGGAACCAGGGTTGGACCCAAGGTAAAATCCAACATGAGTCCTGCTAAGAATAGACCCATTGAAATGAATGGCTAACTCAAGTCCTATTCATTTCAATGGGTCTACTCTAAGTAGGGATTTTGTTGGATTTTACCCCAAGTCACCGGGAAAAGGGAGGAGAGGAAATAAGTAACCCAAATAGCCTTTCCTACAGAGCCCACACTGTCAGCCAGTGCTATCCACATCTGTTCAACAACCCTATTGGGGCTGTCGCGTGCACCTCACGAGTACTCGGAAGTAAGTTTCTCCTGCGGATTGATTTCCAAATTATTATGTTTAGGATCCAGGTACTAATGTCTGGCATTCCGATTGACCTGGAAATCAGTCCTATTGTTTACGGTAGAGTTGACTTTTGACTCAGGAACAATAAAGATCACATCCTAAACAGCGATTTACAGTCCATCCTAACCATGTTCATGGGGTCCTACTCCCTAAGTAGCCATAGGATCGCAGCCTTACAATGTAACCCTAGGTATGTTTAGGGTTAGGACCTCTTCCATGGGTCTTAATTTTTGGTCACCGCACAATCCTAGACAGGTTTACTCAGAAGTAAGTCCCATTGAGCTATTTTCTGATACCGACAACAACGTCTGTCAATTATTTTCTTTCCGGGCTGCAAAATCACTTAGGCAGCAATCCTGGAATATTTACACACTTAGCTGGCTGGGACTCAGCCCCCATTGAATTCAGCGAAGCTTGCTTCTTAGTAGACTTGCCCGATTACTAGTAAATTCTATGGAGGCCAATGGGGCTTACTTCCAATTAAGGGCACAATCCTATGCATGTTTATACAGAAAAAAGATCCTACAGTTCACAGCTAGGAGTTGTAGGGCATTTTTTCCTGTCGAGACATGCATAGGATTGTGCCCTAAACGATTCACATTAGGATTCCAGAATTTCTAGATACCAGCATAATCTGCTGAGCTATTGCTGTCATGATAGAGTTCCTATAAGCGACAGGTTGCCGATGCGGGAGCAGAATACTGGTCTTTGGTTTGATCCAGCACTGCTTTTAGACCTTAGCTAGACCTAAGGTTTATCCCGGGATTGTCCCGGGGTCATCCCTGTTCTTGTAAATGACACACAGGATATCCCGGGAGCAGGCAGGGACGATCCGGGGATAAACCTTAGGTCTAGCTAAGGCCTAATAGTCCAAAGTCTCACTCTAAGCAGGTTTAGGCTGCAATCCTATAACGTACATGGGAGTCTCATTGAACACAATGGGCGTGAGTATACATGGATAGGATCGCGCTGTTAATTTGGATGAACTGAAGGCTTTAATGAAATTGAGGGACACTTTACACGTTGAGGATCGTGGCTCAACTTTTGCAGACACATTTGCAGGAACAGCTCAAGAACTTAAATTTAGTAAGTGTTTGAGGCAAATAGTACTTCTTCTTACCTGAGCTTTGGACCTGTATGAGGCTCAAGCCGGAAACGAGCCATTCTGGGGGCTAACTAAAGGACAGCAGTCACAATCCATCGTTGAAAGGAATGGAAAATTGGAGAAGAACACGAGCGCAGCCCATATTGATGCCAATTTGCGTGCACCGAGTGAGGGTGGAGGGGAGTAGGGGGAGTAGGGGGAGTAGGGATCGTGCCCAAACGAGAATTAGCTCAGGTTTGCTCTTCAGGGCAGCAAAATTCAGTTCAGAATTGATTTTACACAGGTACACAAACAATGGTAGTCGACCTTGAGATGATTTGAGATTGTGCCCGTCTCTGTGGCGCGAAGTGTTATGAGCTTCTCTCTCTCTCTCTCTCTCTCTCTCACACACACACACACACACACACACACACACACACACACAGAGAGAGAGAGAGAGAGAGAGAGAGAGAGAGAGAGAAGGCGAAGAATATAGATCTGAATGTTGGGAGTAGTGAACGAGGCAATGAAATGTCATTGGAGTGGAACTAATAGGAAATTATAGCCATTTTCGTTCTAAAACGGTGAGAGACAGAGAAATGATATATCACATTTACAGCTTCTCAACCTCTCCTATCCAGCTAAACTCCAAGGAAATCAAAGAGGGTTTATTTTTCAAGTGCGCTGTTGAGGATCAAGAGAGAGAGAGAGAGAGGGAGAGGGAGAGAGAGAGATGACGGATCTACATTGATGATAATGGAGCATATACCTTTGGCTCGAAGCTGTGTTACCTTTAATTAGTCTAGGACTTAAAGTAACCCAGTGAACCCACTGGCCAAAGCATAAATGAAGGCTTCCATCACTCGGGCAGCTATTTGGGAGTAAACCCCATTGAAGTCAGCAGAGTAAACTTCTGAGTAAACATGCATAGAATTGGGCTGCATAGACCTCGATCCACAAAAACTTTGGAATAAAAGTTCTGTTGTCTCCAGTAGGACGACTTTGGATCAAATCGGTTAAAAATTGCTGCCGTATAGAATACTTGAGTCTGTTTTATTATTGGAGAAACTTTAAAGGGTTTCATAATCTCTCTCTCTCTCTCTCTCTCTCTCTCTCTCTCTCTCTCTCTCTCTCTCTCTGTGTTTGTGTGTTAAGAAAACAAATAAAGCAGTGTTACACACAGAGAAAGTAGACAATTCTCCTATAGTCTTCGTGTAGTAGCTAATTAATAACACTAAAATATATCGAGAAATGTCCAGGAGCAATGGGAAATAAGTAGGGGTGTAATCCTATACAATGTATAGTATACACACTTACCTGGGAATAGTCCCATTGTTCTTCATGAGTCGATGTGCATAGGATTGTGCTGACAATTCAGAATCGCTGTTTAATCAGATTATGGCTTTCACCTTGATCTGAAATTCATGCGGCTCAATGGAACTGCCTTCTAAGGGGAAAGGTGTTTTTTTAAAAAATCAATTAAAAAAAAATCAGTGTTAATCAGTTGAAACATCCACAAACGTCTACCCCCATTTCAAAATCTCTTCAAAACACCTGGAACCTTCCAATGATACGTTTCTCAGAAGTTCATTCATTCACTCCCCAAATCTAGTGGCTAATGGCAATAAGGTGGTCCAAATAAAACTTTAGGAGAGTTTTCAAAAGAAAAGAAAGACCTTCTTAGGCTGTAACTAGGTAACTGAGCATGCATTAATTGAATGATGAAAAGTACTCACTTATTTGCAGTTATTTGCAGAGGTAGCCTGTGTATTTTGTGAAGCAGCTATTATTTTATTCCGATGTGCTTTCCAGATCCAGTTAGTTTGAAGTGGACATTTATGATAGAACAACCCATTGGTACTTCCCATTCTAAATGCACTACTTGGGAGTAAGATCTCATTGGACTTATTCCCTGATTGATGCAAACAAAATAACCAGAATTTTATTTCTTCTCCTTCAACTTTTGTGGTATCTATTTTCTTTGGGGCCACATTTCCCTCTGTAATTCCAAATTCCTTCTCATTGTTCCTCAGGATTTCTTTAACACGTTGTAACATACAATAAAATATTTATAGGGCTTTATGCAAAGACACACATTTGAAAGGTGGTTATAATGAACTGCTGTATCCTTTATTCATTTGTTTGTTTTATGTGATGAGCCGGATCCTGAGATCCAGCGGTCAGGAGGCTTTTGGTCATCAAAACAAAAGAGTTGTTTAAAACAACAACAACAACATCAACACCCCAGATCCCTTTTCTATATATCTAACTACTTTTAAAAAGCAGAATGAATGAATACGGTCATATTGCACAGACGTGAATGCTTTTCAAAATATTTTCACACTATAGTCAACTCATTTTGCACACAGAATTCTTTTCAGTTATCACTTTGGTGGTGGTAGTGACGGTGTGTGAGAGAGCTCAGGGACAGAGCTGCCTTTCTAAACTTTGCTTTTACTCTATTCCATATTTGTGGGTGAGTTTTTATTCTCAGAGAGAAAGTGATCAGTAAATAGATTTTTTAAAAATAAAAATAAAAATAAAAATCCCCCAAAGTATCATAAATTGTGGAGGGTGGAGGCAAGGGAAAGAGACCTTAAGCCTAAATTTCATTGTTTCCTTTATTTCAAAGGAGGAGGAAAAAAACCCTGAACGATTCTCATCCCTTTGATTGATTAAGGTCTTGAATAACTTGAGGCTTGAGAGTGACAGTTACTGAATAGACTATTGCAAATAAAAAAAGAGCACTGTGGAAAGCTGGGCTGGCACTTCAGAGTGTAAAGGAGGCGAGTTTGCTGGCACTTACCAAGTTATAAATAAAAGGACATGCACAATAGTACCTTCTTTAAAGACAGACAGTCTTTACAACACTCCTGGCGTCATATCCTGCTGTGGTCACTTCAACTCCTAGTCAGTCTTTTCTTTACTTTTTTTTTTCTTTAAAAAACAAAACAAAAAAAATCCCTTTTATTCCCCCCCCCCGCCCCCTAGCTGTTTAGTTTCAATGCTACAATAAATTCCTGGGAAGAACTGCTTCTTAGCAAAGTTCACTAACAAACGTATATAGGAGATTCTCTCTCTCTCTCTCTCTCTCTCTCTCTCTCTCTCTCTCTCTCTCTCTCTCTCTCTCTCTCTCTCTCTCTCTCTCTCTCTTTCCCTCCCTCCCTCCCTCCCTCACACACACACACACACACACACACACGCTTAGAGGATCCTACCTATCTTGTCAGTTTTTAAAGTAAGAATCCCCTTTTAGCATCCACGGAGATGCCTGCTTTTCTCGGTTCGTCGTCTTGCTTTTCTTTAAAAACCAATCTGATCGCATCTAAAGGTTAATTTTTCTTCCCCCACCCAGTCCAACTGCAACTTCAAAAAGTTGAAAAATAGGAGTTGGAGGGGGTGGGCTGGGGTTGGAAAAAGAAGAGAGCGTTTTGCTGGACGCCAGACACACGCCCAGGGGAATCTAGTCTGGAGTTTGAAAGACAAAGAACCGTCTCAAGAGAAATGCCCGAAGTTTCTTTTTAATTTCTCCCAGGCGAACACATACAGCTGCACGTTTACAACCTCCCAGCAAAAGAAAGAAAAGGTGGCCAGAAAGAAAGCGAGAGCGAGTGAGGTAGAGAAAGACACTGACTTCAAGCCATGCAAAAGGCAGGCTACTTCCTTATTGTAATATCCTCCACAGTGGCATTGTGCCAAGAGAAGTTGTAAAAAAAATTTTTTTTTTTTTTAAAAAAAAGGGGGGGGGGGGAGAGGAATGGACCGTCCCCCGTGCCCCCAACCGCTTTTCTCTCTCCTGCTCCTCCTGCATTTTCTCCTGACCAGCCATTCAGTGAAAGAAAAGACACTCTATCAAGGGAAGAGAGGCAAATCCTGGGTCACACTCCTAAGCTGGAGCCGTTCGATTGTAATGATGAGAAGAGAAAGTTGGCGCTTTCGTCCAATCAGCTCCTGTCTTCTCCAGACGGGACAGTCTCCCGGCTGGCCAATCGCGGCGCAGAGATCTTAAGGAAGCTTGGGGTGAAAGAACTAATAAATACTCCAGAGCGGAGTTTCCTTTCACTCCGTATCAACAACAGGAAGAAATCATTCCTGCCACTCAAGCCCAGTCGCTATCAAAGTGAGCTCATCCCAGGGCAGGGGCCAGCAGCTCGCGGCTCTCTTGGCCGCTGCTTCAGCTCTTGCGAGTCCCGCTTCTTCGGGCAAAACTTTCCTCTCGGCTCTTCCGCTCCTCTCTCTCGCTCGCTCTCCGAGACTTCTTTGCTTTGAGATACCACGTTTTATTGACAGAGAAGGAGAAACGGCCTCCCCTTCCCCCTGCCTATAGTTTCATTCCCTCCCTTTCCTTGTTCTTTTTAAAACACTGGCTTTCATTTTTTTAAACAAACAAACAAACAGATCTCCCTGCCTTGTTCTGTGCGGATCTCTTAGCAGAACTGATCTGCTTCTCCCTCCTTCTCCTTGTTCTCCGCAATACCTGGATATAATACGTTTAAGAAAGGCAAGCTGTGTCCACAATGACAACTCTGGGTGGAGCTGTCCCAAGGATGATGCGACCAGCTCCCGGACAGAATTATCCTCGCAGCGGGTTCCCATTAGAAGGTAAGACCGTGGAGTGGGAGAACAGGGGGAGGAGGAAGCTAAAAAAGAAGCAAACCTGTAGCCTGTGCTTGTGTGAGTGAGGCCGATCGAATGTACGCGGCTGTGGAACTGAACTCGTGCGCTGGTGGAGAGAAAGAGAAAGAGAGAGAGAGAGAGAGAGAGAACCTATACCTATAGTGTGTGTGTGTGTGTGTGTGTGTGTGTGTGTGTGTGTGTATATCAATACACTCATAAAACGATCAGATAGTGAAAAAACAAGATTAAAGCTATGATTGGAGGCACACTGACTTGGGGGAAGTGGGTGCCACTGAAATAAACAGGGATTACTTCCAAGGAAGCGTATTAGGATTGTCTAACCTCAACAACAGAGAAAACTACACATACACACAAATATCCTCTCCCCCAATAGACACAGCCACGAATTATATGCATTCGTTTTCTTGTCCTTTTATTGAAGGCTGGGAATAAAACAAAGAGAGAAATCAGGTATATCACCGGAGAAGGCAGAAACACCCACACTCTTGACTAGTCAGTTTCCCTTTTCACTTGTTATGCCAATTTCCTTGAGTGCAGTAAAAGTTAGGATAGTCACCTATGTAGGAAATGATACCTTTGCAGGTGAACCAGTCCAAGAACGCACTGCAATTCTGGAGTGGGGATCCCATATGTCTAACTCATCCAAAACACCTAAGGAAGGGTTCGCAGGACTAGGCCCTCCATCTGGTTCTATCTTGCACAGTTTGTAAATAGCACTATGACAAAACTAGCAGTACTAACCACTACAACTACTACAGCTACTACTATCTACTGAACAACTGCTTTTAAAATACTTCTTATTTCAACTCAAACTCTCATCCCACCCACCCACCTCTTTTCCCAATTTCTTTGGCCTCTTGTTCCATTACATATATTTCACAAAACGCATCTAGGCAAAGCTCAAACACAGACACCAGGATTCATGTTGACATTCACCATTTGAAGAGAACATGTTTGACAATCTTTTTCTTTGACTCTTAGAAGGGTCTACCAAGACATTTATGTGCTTCTTCCCGCCCGCCCCCAACTTTATTATTACATGATCCAAATGGGGGGAATTTCCTCTTCCCACTGGCTCAAGAAAGAGCACAGAAACCAGGAGAAACTTTTTCTAGCTTATAGATTGAAGTTATTAATTCACACGGGAGGCAAGAAAGTGGCAACTCCTCAGCCAACGGGTGGAAACTTTAAAAGTGGCAAAGAAAAAACGGTGGACAATATTGTGCAAATTGCTTTGGAACAGAACGGGTGTGTATAAATTGACTGACGGATGCACAGGAAAACAGACTGATTTAATTTAAAAGATCTATTTTTCACGGACATTTCTTCAGCTCAAATCGAACAGATGCCTCTAATATTACTAGCAACTTTTCTCTTCTATTCTCTGCCTACCATTTCCCTCTTCCTCCCAGCACTATCCCCACAAGTTAAATGCCTTTCAGTATAGACTAACACCAAAGTTGTCCTTAACTTTAATATCAAACAGTGGTTTTGATGTAGACTTAAGTCATGACTGACATGTCCCAGTGACTTCAATGAGTCTACTGTATGCCTGGTTAAGTCTGGATTCAGCCCATAGTTTATCCAAAATGCAATAGATTGCCACACGCTAGGAGACTTAAGATATTAGTTCACAAATCCTTATTGCTTACCTTCTTCCTCGGGAAACAGAGGGGTTGAGAGATGGAGGAAATCAATGCAGTGCACAGTAGTTAGGACACACCATTACAAGTTGCTAGTTCTCGTATTTTCCAGCTTCCCCCACCCCTCTCTTTTAAACTCAGGCTTTCTTTTCCCCACCCTGTTTTCAGGGAAAAGGGAAAGAGAATACACCAGTTCCGTAGAAGCCCTTCTCAACACTGTAAGCTTTCCTTCTGTGGCGGAGAAAAAGCGATATTTATAAGTGGAAGCAATCCATGGTAGCGAAAGACTCCCGAATGTCAACCCAGGCATGTACTTGGGAGTTTGAAACCCTGCCTAGGTTGGTATAGATTTAAAAGGTGGGGGATTTATTACACTGCAACCTTTTTGCTGGAAGTAAGTTCCACTCACTGAAACCAATGGCCTTTACGCAGTAGACACAAGGTTACCCCTTTGTAGTACAGTGTGTAACCGCACTCATCGAGAATAAGTACTAGCTCTTGTTACCCATAGTTGTTAACATGCACTAAAAACCCCACTTTACCCAGAACATTGTATTAAAGGGGTGCGAGCGCCCACACTTGTACCCCTGTTCAGCTGTTTGCATGACTGACTATGACGGAGTCACTACATGGGATCACAAAGTAACTACTCCGTGTTAACCAGTCGTGAAGGTGTGGGTTAAAAAGTTCCCAATAAAAGGGCTTGGGATGTGCCAGGCTGAAAACGCCCCACCAATAGTACTGGGAGCCCAAGCTGTGCCTGTCTAATATGCGTGTCTGTGTGGGTCGTGTGCATTGTCCCATTGTGTGCATGCGAGGAAAAGAATCTGGAACCTGGATCCCTGGCCTGCCCCAAACAAGCCTTCTCTTCTTTGTCTTCTTTCGGTCCAGTGTCGACTCCCTTGGGCCAAGGGAGAGTCAATCAGCTCGGGGGTGTTTTTATCAACGGCAGGCCTCTGCCCAACCACATCCGCCACAAGATCGTGGAGATGGCCCACCACGGCATCCGGCCCTGCGTCATCTCTCGCCAGCTGCGAGTGTCGCACGGCTGCGTCTCCAAGATCCTCTGCAGGTACCAGGAGACCGGCTCCATCCGGCCCGGGGCCATCGGGGGCAGCAAACCCAAGGTGAGGAAAAGGGCATCGTCTCACTCTGCATCGAGCTGGGGCAGCCTGGGGGCCACCACGGCCCCATGGAATTAACTCACAGTCCAGTTAATCAAAGGGCCTAAAATGTGGTGTGTGTCCCCCACCTCCTCTTTCCGGGCATGATCGTGGGCTCGCTGGAATTTGTAATATGTAATCATGATTGTGGGCATATGGAACAAGAAAGCCACAGATTTTTTGATTACTAAAGTGGAGCGAAGAAGTGGCAAAGAACAGCCTTATCAGGCCCGTAGCCAGCCTAACAGTTCTGGGAGCCCCCCCCCAAAAAAAAAGTAGGTGGGGGTCTCAGTTCATCTGGTTTGCAGGCCTCTGAAAGACAAATTTGTAAACTGATTGTTAATTATTTGTTTTCAAAATAAAAATTAGGGTGCACCAGAGCATTTTTTGGGGGGTGGCTGCCCTTTACACACACCCCTGCTTAAAGGCCTGAGCCTTATGTGGGAGAGGCCACTCCACAGCTGTATCTTCGCCTCCGAAATGATCCACTAGTGAAACACGCTCAGTCACCCCACACAGACACCTGTGCATATAGGACAAGTTTTACATCTGTGGAAGTGGCCAGGTCTACACTTTGTGTCAAATCATTACGGATATGGAATAAAAAGAAGGAAATAATACTGTGAAAGTGGTATATGGAATGTGTAAAGTGCCCCAACAGTTATCAGTGCATTTCAATACCGCTATAAAATAGTAGTGTAGATCTATGCTCCCTGATCCTTGCTGAGTGCTGTCTAGGAATTGCACTGCGGGCCATCTGTTTCTCCAAAGGGGACTGGGAGAGTCTAAACACGCACATCGTTTAGACTGCCTTCCTCATCCTTCGGTGGAGCAACCACTCCTTTGCCCCCCCCTCCGCTTTACATCCATTCCCTCCTATCCCTGCGGAGTGCCCTGTGGGGTCTCCCTGACCCCCAACCCCTTTTAGTGCGTAAGGCGAGTTCTGTAGATCTTCCACAGTCATTTGGGCATGAAGCTTCCCCTGTTTCTGGGTGGGATCAGAGAAATTCAGCCCCAGGATCAGTCCAGTTAACCCCTCTCCTTGCTCAGGGAGCAAGGACTGGTGGGGGCGACAGATCGATGCAAACCGGAGTCAGTATATTGCGATCCTATTGACGGTGGCGATCCCTATGCATGTTTTATGCAGAAAAAAGTTCTACAGTTCTCATTATCTCTCCAGCCAGAGATGATGGGAATTGTAGGACTTTTTTCTGCCTAAAACATACATAGAGTTGCCTCCTAAACTACATTACTTAAAGAAAAAAAGAAACCTATAGTCCTGATAATAGCTTAGGGATGCGTGCGCCAGCATTGAACTGATTTTAGATCACCAATGACAGTAAAAACAGTGTCAAAGATAAACTGCAGTTTTAGCTAACATATGTCTATCTGTCTCTCTATCTCGGTTCAGTTTCTCCTAAGGCATTACATTCCCGTTTCGACCCTAAACAGATTTTCTGGAAGCGAATTCCCATGCAAATAAATTGGTCTGCTTCCATGTAAATGTGATTTGGAACCAAGTATTCTCTCTGCCAACCCCCTCCTTCTGCTCCTAACTACACACAGCCCTTTATGCCTTATAAATCCATTTCCCCCCCGAGTTTCTTTTCCACCCCACTCCACGGTTCCTCTTAAAGAGCAAAGGAATTCATAGGTCCGGAATTCAAACAATACACCCCTGCATTTTATATCACCTTGCTGTTTTCTAAAAATACTTAAATTAAAAGTGGGGTGGTTTTTGTTTTTTTTTAAAAAAAATTTCAAGGCAAGGGTAAAACAACTCCCACTTTATCATCTCCGTTTTCTCCTTGGGTCTTAGAAGACCCCCGCCCCCGTAGTTCTTTGACTTTTTCGGGGATTTCTGTTGACTTTTTTGTTTAGCAAAAAGTTTCAATGAACTTTTGGAACTTTTTTTTATGACGTTCTGTCACTAAGTGAATGGGATCTCTCCTCTCACCTAGCCACCACTCGATTCTCCCCTCCCTCCAACTTCCTAGTCAGATTTTTTTTATTATTATTATTATTATTATTATTATTATTATTATAATCCCTATTGATTTTCAATCGACCTTAATTGCCAATTGATGGGTTTTGGATGAGCCGAGATCGGTGGCTCTTTACTTTCTTCTCTGCATCCTGGTCTGCTTTACGGTTACGCACAGGCTATGCGTTTCTGCTTTTCCAATTGCGGGATCCCGACTATTCATTCCTCCTTCTCTCCCAACCCCCGCGCCAAACCACGATCAGATGTTTTTATGGAGGGTGCTGCTAATTTTAAAAGCCCCTGCCCAGTCATTTCATGGCCTTGCCTCAGCTGTTTTACGTCAACCAGACATCCCAGGGTCTATTTGAAAAGCTGATGAGATGATGTATTGTTAAGAAAGGATACCGGATTTTGTCCTGACTTTCAACAGCATCAGTCCGAAGCCATTTCATTCACAACACGGGCCAGATTTACTGAGCCCTAGATTTTATTTCCCTTTCCCTTTCCCTTGTGCCTCGTTTGATCTTCCTTCCTTCCCCACCATAAAGTGTACAAACTTCTGTTTTTTGTGTGGTTTGTTTTTTTTTAATTAAAGCAGGTGACGACGCCGGATGTCGAGAAGAAAATCGAGGAATACAAGCGGGAGAACGCGGGCATGTTTAGCTGGGAGATCCGAGACAAGTTGCTGAAGGACGGCGTGTGCGACAGAAACACCGTGCCTTCAGGTAAGTCCACTCCAAACTCGCGTTCGGGCCCACCACTTCGATCCTGCACACTTCAGCTGAATTCCTCTTAGCTCTAGGATGTCTGGCACTGACCCGCCACCTTAAACTCTTTTGATTGGGAAGTATATTCGGTCGATCTCGATGGTGGGCGTGCACTTGCCCCCAGGTAAGTGCGCTTAAGATGGCGATGAACTGCCATTGAACTCCATGGCGCCTTTCTGAGTCAATATGCTGGTCCTCTTTAAAACTTCTGCGGAATTAACGCCCCAGCCCCGAACGTATTACGTCTGGCTTGAATCGCACGGACTCGGTCGAACTCAGTGCCGTTGGAATCAGCGGAATCGGAGTCTTCTGCAGCCCGAGCCTCAGCAGGGTTACTCGGAAGCCAGCCCCACTGACGACGCAGGGCTCTGCATGTTTACTCGGAAGTACGCGCCATGGTGTCCAATGGGCCCGACTCCCCAGGAAACGAGTTTCGGACAGCAGGTCCCCAGTTCGACGGACTTACTGCCAGCTCACTGTGCGGAAAGGAGTGTGGCCGTGGACTGGACAGCGCAAGCCTCTCAGCGTGTCTACTCAGAAGTAGGTCCCTTTGAGTCCAACGGGGCTTACTCCCAGGAAAGTGGGGAGAGGATTGCAGCCGAAGGGGGTAACTCGGAGCGCTTTGACCCCCGTCGGTTTCACTGGAACTTTCTCCCTTCCGGGAAAGGCATTTAGCTTTGCAGCAACCCGGTTCCTAGTCGGTTAAACCCAAAGCCTTAGGATCTGGGACGCGGATTGACTAGCGGTGTGTGTGTGTGTGTGTGTGTGTGTGTGTGTGTGTGTGTGTGTGTGTCATTTAGAGTCCCGCCATCAGAGACATCAAACCAGGTTGATGCGGAGACAGGCTTTCTCAGGACCCTAGGCACCGGATGAAAGGGAACAGGGAAAGAGACGGGGAACATTGGGGGTGCGGGTGGGTGGTGGGAGAGGTGCGTGTTTGACTAACGTGTTACATTGTGAAAAGAAGACACGCGATCTTCGGGACTTGTCATTTTCCGGGCGATCTGATTAACCACCATTTAAGCACATGTCTATAGTACCAGGGGTAAGAACGCTTGTTTTTTTAATTAACATCGGAAGGTTTCACTTTCCCCTCTGATCAGTCTCTCTGTGTCTTTTAATTTCTGTGTTCCGAGAGGGCTTATCGCGGAAGGGATTGTTTTGCAGGCCGGGAAATACAAAATAAATAAAAATCTATATTACTTTTTTTGTTTTTAAATGGCTGTATGTTTAAGAAACAAGGACAACTGTACACGGAAAATACAGTAGGGCTTTGCCGCACACCTGTGATCCCTCGGTCTCGTCCTCCACCCAGGGCCTGGTTTCCCTCCCCTCCCCACCCCACACTCTCATAAACAGCCACTGGCTCTTTTGGGGGAGAATTCCCGGTCTGTAAAGTTTCCAAAGTGTGCAGATGATCTCAATCTTAAATGCCCAATTTTCCTATCCCAAATAACTCTCTGTGTGACAGTTTTAACTGCCCAATCCTCAGCTAGTGTTAATAAGTGGAACTGAACTGATGTTCACCCCAAACCTTCTCATGCCCATAAAAAAAAGTCCTATTGACATTAAAGGGAATGAAATTCCAGGGGGAAGGTGGGTCCCTTCCCCCCCCACTCCTGCCTGACGCATTCAAGTTCCATTAATTTCAATAAACATTTCTGATCCTTGTTTTGGAATAAGTGTGCCGCTACATTGAAATAAACGGGTAGGCACTTATTTGGGAACAAGCTCCACTGGACACTCTACTGGGTTTTGCTTCCGAATAAACCTGCATAGGAACGGGTTGAAAACCGCAGTCTTCAGTTGTTCAAGATCCCGATCCTTCTGCGTGTTTTGGAGTCCAACTGAGTTCTGCAGTGGGCTACTACAGCCTTCCTGAGTAAACCTAGGGTACGAATCCCCCCCCGACTTTTTAAATCTTTGTTACTTCAGCTTATTCAGATGATAGAGCTGGATTTCCTCCCGCTTCAACTGCTTTATTGCATGCCACCACTACAGAGTTTGGAATGCTCAGCGAGTTTTTCTTATTATTATTTTCTTGGGGAGAAATGACTATACCGCCCTTCCATGAAAATAAAAATAAAAATAAAGGCACTTTACAACAGATTCATAATCGCAAAACACCTCCAAACTACCATTCGAGGCAGCAGTCAAACCATCCAGGTCATTTCTGCCAGCAGGGGATTCGAACTCGCGTTTTCTAAGCGCTCCATCCAGTATCCCAGGAGAGATTTTTGTTCTTTCTCCACCCCACCCAGCCACCCCCCTTGAGCAAGCCAGGCCAGGGCTGTTGCCTTCTTCTCCTAGCTCGCGCTTCACTCCTATCTTTCCTCTCTCACCCCCCACCCGCCACCTCAACTCTTTCCAAAGTGAGCTCCATCAGCCGCATTTTGAGAAGCAAATTTGGGAAAGGAGAAGAAGAAGAAGCCGAGCTGGAGAGGAAGGAAGTGGAGGAGAGCGAGAAGAAGGCCAAGCACAGCATCGACGGCATCCTCAGCGAAAGAGGTAAGGGCAGCCCGGCGGCCTCTTCCCCCTCTCCCTCTCCCTCTGTTGGGGATGGTGGGACTGATCCCCGTGAAAAGAGATGGCAAAGGTGACCCGGGCCGTCGGTGGGCTCCCTGGCCAGGAGGAAAGAAAGGGAACATCTAGCGAGGGCTATCCGGCTACGAGACCCCTCGGGCAACTTCAGACTAGGACGCTGCTGCCGGTGGGCAGTTTTGGGGGCGCCGAAAGGACGAAACCAGGCCGCTCAGCTTCTTTTGGTTGCTTCCAAAGAAAAGTGGGGAAAGGAGGCGTGAGGCGGAGGGACGGGAGCCGGCACTGGGAGACCCGAGGCTTTTGGTGGGTCTCCTCTCCGTCTTGTCCGGGAGGCTTTCGCGGGGAAATGGCTGGAGAGGCGCTCGGCTCCCGTTGGAGAAGGCGAGGCCCCGGCGCGGTGGCAGAAACGACTTTGCGGCGAGCGGGTGTCAGGCAGGGGCAGGCGTGGCGGGCGGGCGGCGGTGCTTTTTGTGGATCTGGGAACGAGGTCGATGCGGGCTGTTCAGAGCCGGCGAGAGTTACCCTGGTTCAGCAGAAGTTGGTTATGAGATGGTGGCAATTCGTTAAAAGATCTAGCTTCAGCCTTCCCCAATGTGACGCCCTCCCGACTACAACTCCTACCACTGCGGATGATGGGAGATTTAAAAAGGGGGGATTCTGCAGGATGATGATGGGAGTTGTTGTCCAACACATCGGGCGGGTGACATGTTGAGTAAAGGTGAGCGGTTTCTATTTCCTTTCTTCCCTGCACATCCCTCTCCCTCCCTCCCCCCCCCCTCTCTCTGTCTCTCTGGCGCATGTCAGTATCGGGGGTGACTGTAGGCTAGATTTACACAACTGCTTTATAGCAGTATTGAAGTAAACTGATAACTGTTCGGGCACTTTACACATTTCATGTACTGCTTTCATAGTGTTATTTCCTGCTTTTTATTCCACGTGATCCAAAATACTGCAACAAATGTCATTGTGTGTTTTAGGTATGTCTTAGGAGGTATAAATGTGCAAGAGGGATATAGCGTTACCATGATGGGATTGTAATGATCTGACACAAGGCGTAGATCTGGCCATAGTCTTTGGAAAGCTTTGGTGGCCTTGGATTTAGGCCTTGGGTTTAGTTGAACTTAGACACCGAATTTAGGCTGCCCTTCCGTCCCTGGGGAACCAAAGTGCTCTCCAAGGCTACAAAGGAAATGCAAAGGCCAGTGGGGATTTACTTCCGTGGCTAGTCCGTGGTTCTGACAGGGCAGACACCTATCGCTGAGGCTGGCCAACGTCTTTGTGCTCGTCCCATTCCCGTGTCAGACGGCTGGTATATGGGAGCCTGACGGGCACAAGGAGATGAAAGCAGGCGAAGGTTTTTCCTGGAATAGATGTGCAGCCTGCGTAAAGTTCTCCACTCGCTAATTTTCTGCGTGTTGGCTGCTCAATGCACAGGAGCAGAAGAAAAGTGGCAACTTCAGCAATGATGTGGCCACTGGGTTTGAGGCGGGTTGTCACCCCCAATGTGAACACCTTCAGCCCCGCACCAGTTCATATTTTTATGCACTCTTCAAGTTCCATTGAAATAAATGAGGTTTAAGTGCCCTGAGCTCAGTGTGGGATCGTGGCCATTATTTCTAGGATAAAGTTTCCCTGGGTTCAGTGGGCCTTCCTTTCAGTCAGAATGCTCCGAAGCGCAGCTTACAATCTTAAACGCAGTTACCAGGGAGCATGTCCCATTGAACTCAATGGGGCTTACTTCTGAGAGGAGACAGGATCAGCTGTAACCATGACTTTTGATTCCCATGGAACGACTTCTGAGTTGCATTGTGCTTTGTTTCTTTGGAAGCAAGTCCCACTGATTTCTACCCATCGCCCTCTTCTAGAACAGCCTTCCCCAGGCTGGTGTTTTCCAGTTGTGTTGGAGTACAATTCCCAACATCCCGGCTGAGAGTTATTCTCAAAATGGGATGGAATGGAAAGGTGACAGCCTGAACCTCGTAGGAAGGTTCTCTTTGCTCTCTGTTTCCTGTCTCCATCCATCACTAGGGCCAGATCTACACCAAGCAAGATACAGCACTATGAAAGTGGTAAAGCTTTTAAAACTTGAACTAAAGCTTTTAAAACTTGATTTTGTTCTGACTTTATACTGTTGGTTTTACCCTACCCAGTGCCTGTTTACCCTACCTTGTGCCTGTTTGCTTTCTCTTCCCCTCCTTATTGTTTTATTATGGTTTTATTAGAATGTAAGCCTATGCGGCAGGGTCTTGCTATTTACTGTTTTACTCTGTACAGCACCATGTACATTGATGGTGCTATATAAATAAATAACAATAATAATAATAATAATAATGAAAGTGGTATAGGGTGCACTTCAGTACCGCTATAAAGCAGTAGTGTGGCTCCTGCCTCTTAAATACCCCCTTTCATAGTGCAATATCCTGCTTGGTGTAGATCTGGCCCAGGAAATAAGTTCCCTGAGGTCTGTTCTGAATTAACACACTAACTGGGGATTATACACACTTTTGGAATAAGTATAAGCGGAAGCCTCTTCATAATCAGTGGGACTTACTTCTGAGTAGTCGCATGTGGAATGGGCTGTAACTCATTTGAAATCA